>NC_138304.1:38675000-39275000 GCF_965601325.2 Salmo salar | reverse complement strand
TTTTTTTTTTGGAATGTTAGGAGCTGACTTCTATTAAATTCTGAATCAACTCAGAATTTCCTGGTCAAGAAAGAATCAGAAAACATGGTTTTTAATAATATACCTCTAACTTGGTTCTTGAAAATGTTGGTCTGAATTAAAATGTAGGACCTTTCGCTACAGCTTTCAAGTTACATCTGTGCACCCCTCCTTTATTACTCACGGTTGGACAGACGTTGTAAGGGTAATGAGACATCTTTCTTGAGACCTTTGATTTCCCCTCCTTACATCTCCATTGACTTGTCATTTTCTTCTTGGCATTGCTTTTCATCCCGACTTACGAGCCTCAATTCAGAACCTGACTCTAGATTTTTAACTGGAATGAAAAAGTATTTTACAATGCATTTCTAACATAGTTAAGTACAAACACAGGATATCTTACACTCAATAGAATAGTCCATGCTTCTATCTCCTCTCTCCTTGGCTTTAGCAGACTGGATGTCCATCCATACCCTGTGTGCTGTTTTCCTTATTTCTATGTTCTTGGTGTCCCATTCCTGATTCACAAGTCGCATCAACTCCTCCAACTCAACCTCTGTGCAATAGAGCTCTTGGTTTGTCTTGGTGTAATCAGCTGTCAGTCACTATGTTGCTTTTAGTATCTGTGGTGTGTAAATAGAAACTGTTACCTTCCACCATTTCTTCGATCTTCTCCAGCAAGTCTCTGACCTGATTGTTTTCACTCCTGTTCTTATTGTCGAGAACATGATACCTGTTCCCACATTTCTCAACAAGCCACTGGAGGGCCTTCCCTTCACTCTCAATGTGCTGCTCTTTGGGTACATCACCAAGCCAGTCCTCATAGGTGAATAGCACAATAATGTGCCTCCAGACATTCTCTCCAAACTGCCCCATATTCACTTGTATGTTCTGCTTTTGTTCTTCCATGAATGAGGTGTCTAGTGGGACCACCAGGAGAATGGCATGGCGTGCTGGAGAACACAAAAACACACCATTCAGGATCTCGTCTTTGACCTGGTCTGGATTTAGCTGGGCTGGGAAGTATTTCCACCAACCAGGAGTGTCTACAACTGTGACCTTCCCCCCAGCCACTTCACCATTATTGCTCACACTTTATTTTGTTGGTCCTGCAGTTTCAAATGCTTCATTGTTCAATATAGTGTTTCCTGCATGGCTTTTTCGAGCCCAGATCCAGCCCACCAAAATAATTTTGATTTCTCTCTGAATGTGTGCATTTCCTGAAGAAACAGTAAAAGGGTTCTCTATATTAGTGATAAATGCATATTTACTATAATTAAAAGTATTACAGTTGAAGTCGGAAGTTTACAAACACCTTAGCCAAATACATTTAAACTCAGTTTTTCACAATTCCTGACATTTAATCCAAGTAACAATTGCCTGTCTTAGGTCAGTTGGGATCACCACTTTATTTTAAGATTGTGAAATTTCATAATAATAGTAGAGAGAATTATTTATTTCAGCTTTTATTTCTTTCACCACATTCCCAGTGGGTCAGAAGTTTACATACACTCGATTAGTATTTGGTAGCATTGCCTTTAAATTGTTTAACTTGGGTCAAACATTTCAGGAGGCCTTCCACAACCTTCCCACAATAAGTTGGGTGAATTTTGGCCCATTCCTCCTTGTAGAGCTGGTGTAACTGAGTCAGGTTTGTAGGCCTCCTTGCTCGCACACACTTTTTCAGTTCTGCCCACAAATTTGTTCTGACCCACTGGAATTGTGATACAGTGAATTATAAGTGAAATAATCTGTCTGTAAACAATTGTTGGACAAATTACTTGTGTCATGCACAAAGTAGATGTCCTAACCGACTTGCCAAAACTATAGTTTGTTAACAAGAAATTTGTGGAGTCGTTGAAAAACGAGTTTTAATGACTCCAACCTAAGTGTATGTAAACTTCCGAGTTCAACTGTATGTCATTCTGTAATATTTGGAATTGATTTGAAGTCCTACATCAAATCAGTGGTGTAAAGTACTTGAGTAAAAATACTTTAAAGTACTACTTAAAACCTCTTGGGGCTAGGTGGGACGCTAGCGTGCCACCCGTGGTGCACTCCATCAACAGCAGGTGCATTTCAAGAGCGGCAAATTTGAATCCAAATAAATGTCAAAATTCAAATTTTTCAAAAATACAACTATGTTACACCATTTGAAAGATAAACATCTCCTTAATCTAACCACGTTTTACGATTTCAAAAAGGTTTTACGGCGAAAGCATAAATTTAGAGTATGTTAGGACAGTACATTTACAAGAGTTGTGTGTAATGTTTTGTCAAGTCAAAGACAGGGTCACCACAACCATAAAACCAGCTAAAATGATGCACTAACCTTTTACAATCTCCATCAGATGACACTCCTAGGACATTATGTTAGACAATGCATGCATTTTTAGTTCTATCAAGTTCATATTTATATCCAAAAACAGCGTTTTACTATGGCATTGATGTTGAGGAAATCGTTTCCCTCCAATAACCGGCAGTCAAGTCAGCGTCACAAATTAAATAATTAAAATTAGAAAACATTGGTAAAATATTATATTGTCATTTAAAGAATTATAGATTTACATCTTTTGAACGCAATCAACTTGCCAGATTTAAAAATAACCTTACTGGGAAATCACACTTTGCAATAATCTGAGCACTGCGCCCAGAAAAATACGCGTTGCGATACAGACTAGACGTCATGTTGGGGAGATCTAAAATCGAAAATACTATGTAAATAATCCATTACCTTTGATTCTCTTCATCAGATGTCACTTCCAGGTATCACAGGTCCATAACGAATGTAGTTTTGTTCAAAAAAGCTCATCATTTATGTCCAAAAATCTCCGTCTCGTTAGCACATGATGTAAGCCAGCCGGACTTCTCGTCATGAACGAGGGGAAAAAATATATTTCCGTTCGTTCAAACATGTCAAACGTTGTATAGCATAAATCATTAGGGCCTTTTTTAACCAGAACATGAATAATATTCAAGGTGGACGAATGCATACTCTTTTATAACGTATTGGAACGAGGGTACCCAACATCAACTCGCGCGCAAGGTGTCTAATGGGCCATCATCGTTCCATGGCTCTTGTTCGGTCAGATCTCCCTCCAGAAGACTCAAAACACTTTGTAAAGGCTGGTGACATCTAGTGGAAGCAATAGGAAGTGCCAAAATATTCCTAAACCCCTGTGTTTTTCAATGGGATAGGTTTAAAGTCAATACAACACATCAGGTATCCACTTCCTGTCAGAAAATGTCTCAGGGTTTTGCCTGCCAAATGAGTTCTGTTATACTCACAGACACCATTCAAACAGTTTTGGAAACTTTAGAGTGTTTTCTATCCATATATAATAAGTATATGCATATTCTAGTTACTGGGTAGGATTAGTAACCAGATTAAATCGGGTACATTTTTTTATCCAGACGTGCAAATGCTGCCCCCTAGAGCCAACAGGTTAAGTCGTTTTTTGGGGTATCTATAGGTTCCTATGGAAAAAAAGTACTTGTACAATTGAATGCTTAACAGGACAGGAAAATGGTCCAATTCACACTTATCAAGAGAACATCCCTGGTCATCCCTACTGCCTCTAATCTGGCAGACTCACTGAACACAAATGTTTTGTTTGTAAATTATGTCTGAGTGTGCCCATGGCTATCCGTAAATAAAAAAATTAAAAATAAAATAATGCCCTCTGGTTTGCTTAATATATGGAATGTGAAGTGATTTATACTTTTACTTTAACTATTGATACTTAAGTATTTTTTTTAGCAATTACATATACTTTTGATACTTAAGTATATTTACAACCCAATACTTTTATACTTTTACTCAATTAGTATTTTATTTGGGTGACTTTCACTTTTACTTGAGTACATTTCTATTAAGCTATCTTTACTTTTACTAAAGTATGACAATTGGCTACTTTTTCCACCACTGCATAACATTTACAATATGAGGCTCAAGTGATCTGTCATTAATACACTTGGACTAACCTTTGAGGGCTTTCGATGTCTTTCTTTGCTTCTGAGCTCTAAGAAATCTTTCTTGCGCTCTCTTTTTCACTTCCCTTCTCTCCTTCTCTACTTTCTGCAGTTGCGAGGTCTCAATTTCAAAATGGCTTCCACTGTTTCCTGTCACCATCACCTCTGTCTTGTGCAGTAGCCCTGTGACCTGTGTGCCATCACCCCTGTCCTCATTGCTGAGAACATGATATTTTCTCCCACATTTCTCTATAAGCCATTGGAGGGCCTCTCCTTCACCCTCAATGAATTGCTCAATTGTTCTGTCCCCCAGACAGTCCTTCCATGTGAATAGTAAGATGGTGTAACTCCAGACTCTCTCGCCAAAGAGCTGGACATGACCCTCCACTGACCTTCTGAACACATCAGTGAATGACAAGTCCACCTCAACCACAAGGATGAAAGCATGGGGTCCAGGGGGGCATAGAGACACACTGTGCTGCTGTTCATGTTTAGCAATCTCAGCAGTATCACACAACTGAAACTCCCTCCCCCAGCCAGGACTGTCCACCAGCGTGATCTTCCTCCCGCAGACATCTCCCTCTCCCTTCTTACACAGGGCAGTGCTTCTGGCAGCATTGAAGGCTTCTGTTCCCAGAATTAGGTTTCCAACTGAACTCTTACCAGACCGGTTTGAACCCAGCAACACAACCCTCAGCTCTGAAGGAGAGAGAGAGAGCGAGAGGGAGAGAGAGACAGAGCGAGAGAAAGAAAGAGAGAAACAAATGTGCTAGTCCCATACCAAAAAAGTATGTAAAGTTTCAAGTTTTACTAGTTGTATGTATGGAATAAACATGGTATACACCATCCAATGAAATGCTTACTTGCAGGCAATGTTGCCTCTAAGCTGTGCACACGCACAATAGCCCCGAGACTGCCTTGCAGCTCCCTGGGACTGTTGTGCAGAAATATTAGCCCACAGAGAGAAGCACAAGATTTAATTTCACTCAGCTTTCTCGAGCAGTGGTCACCAACCGGTCGATCACAATCGACTGGTCGATCTCCAAGGTATTCCTAGTCGATCGGCAAACATTTCTGTAAAAAACCCAACGATAAAGCTTTGTGTTTCAATTTTTTGGTGGTAAGTGCACTCAATTTAACTGCCAGGTAGGTGAACTGTTGCCATTTTTAACTATTTCATGTGTCTGAAGGTACAAACTCTCCCTTCTTGGCGGGCCCAGAGAGCAAATCAAGTGCACTGCAGGCCTACCTGCAGGCCTGCCAATCGGATGATGGTTCAGATGACCGTGTCTGCAGTAACGTATCAGACGGAGCAGTCAAAACGTTTAAAACCATGACTAGAGAGAGACTGTCAACGAATACAGCAATGAGCTGCTGGTTTTATGAGTGAGTTCATGTTTAAGGTCTTACTCAGCACTGTCAACACTTTGTATTCAACACTTTTATAAGCCATGAAATGCCCATTCTTCCTATTTCCACTCAGCATTACAACAAGCAGTGTAGCAGTAACGAATGAGTAGGAAAGTGTATTTATAGGCTTGCATATTATTAGCGAATTGTTTTTTTTGATATTGAGGAATATTTCACAATTTCTGTTCATAGAAGTAAAAACATGAATTTGTGTATGTGGCAGAAATAATGCGATGTGACTCGAGTTTCGCCATCATCTGGAAGACGGTGTCCCTTTTTGGTAAGGAAGAGTGGAGGGATGTCAACGAGGGATGTTAGTCTGCTGCTCTCTCCCTCCGCTGAGACTGACCATCAGATGCAGGCACCATCAGCCCAATAAAATAAAAATAAAATGCAAATTATTTAAATGTATGCTCACTCAGCTGTAATCCAACAACGGATCTATTACCGGTGTGATCATATAGCCTACCTTAAATTTTGAAATGGCCCGAAATGCAGGGCAATTCAAGCAAAGCCAATATGCGGTGATAATGTATTGGGCCTATAGCTTACTGCACAAACCTCATTGCTACAGTACTGTTTTTAATTGGTTGTTGCAGGCTTACGTTTTTTAAGTCATGTTAAAAACAAATCTGAGTGGTAGATCTCGGTTTTCACTCAAAGTGCTCTGGACTGGTGAACACTGTTCTATAGTTTTCCCTGTTAACACTATCAACGTTTCCCTTTACTGTGGCAATTGTGATCGAATCAACAGAATATTAGCAACTTCCAATGCAAAATACAGAAATAAAACAAACTATGCAAGAGATTTTGTTGTAGGCAGAATGGATCTGAGTAGGATTCTATTGCATTGACACGCACTACTCAGCCCGTACTCGACACAGACTGGTGTGGCATAATCAATCAGAGCTGCAGTAGGCCTATATGCAAAATGACCATTGCCATATATGGATCTGTGCCATTTACATTGAACTGGACTGTGTTTACAGCATGAGCGGTCGTGAGTAGATGCACATTTTGTTCATATCCTTTGCTAGTTAGTGAGTTATTAGCCCGTGATTGCTTCCTGCAAGAGCACAAAATGTATACATTTCTAGACATCTTTGAAAAGCGAGTGAGGTAAAGAGCTTTCGTTGTCTTAAAGTGTGATATTTTCAGACAGGCTTGAATAAGCTAAGTAGCCAATAGGTAGAGGGTAATCATTTCTCTAATTCTCTGTAATAGTGATATGGGAATAATAATGCATTTTATTTAAAGTGGCTTCTTACGTCAAACAACACAACAACATGTTCAGTCCTTGCCTGAAGGACAATCGGATAAACAGGTTAATGTCAAACCCTGCATGTTTTTTATTCAAAAGGCTGAATGATAGAACAGCTATTTTCATGTTAAAATGTAATGGGATGCATTTTTTCCATTGTTTTTTTATGGTAGGCCACTCTGGTAGGCCTAGATCATGATCAAATAGCCACAGTATGCTACATGGCCACTGTTAAAACTGCAACACGGGTACAGCCTCAGTGTTCACAGTAAATTCGCACTGGAAGATGCACATACTTTTCACAATGTTCAAATTTGTGCTCAACAGACCTGAAATTTGCCAAAAAATAATTGAAGGAACATTGCTAGCAGCTTCCTTTTAGACAATGCTTCAAAAATAAGAAATGATAAAATATAAGAATATGAACATAAAGTAAATGGCTGATCACTTTTGGTTAATGAAGTGAGTCTGTTGAGGCCAAATCTCATATTGTGTGTGACCATGGTTGGCACAAATCAAATTAAATTACAGGTTGTAATGCAACAATATATGAAAAAAGCCAAGACGGGATGAATACTTTTTCAAGGCACTCTATCTTATGCAAGCTAGGTTATTGCAAGTCAGAAAAACTGTCTGAAACACTACCTCTGTTTGGAGCTTCAGGCACCATATTTTATTGGTTTGACAAGTTGCAATGCATCGCTAGTTTCCATCTAGAATGTACTCCACCGCTCCATCGTACTTAACCCCACCATTCAGTACTCCACCCCTATCATCTTCCTGCCGACAACTTCTCCAGGCTTTCGAAACAACCTGAGCGAAGCCTGTGCATAAGAAGCAGACCTGCTATCTTAATTTGAACAGTTTCTCACAGCAGGAAAATAATCCTGCAGCAAGAGGAAATGTGGATTATTATGAGGATTTTAATTGATGGACATTTTTGTAGGGGTTGATACATTTTTTGATACACCCGTTTGTCCATGGATTCCAGTCCTTAGATTGATTACCAAATTTCCCACATTATCATCGATTTTCTCTCAAGCGGAGATGGAAAATGTATGATCCTGTCTTATCTGACAGCGTCATCATTTCCCTGACTTTTACTTAGAATAGATGTGGAAACAATTGTTAATTATGGTAGTTTGAAACAATAAAATCCTGTATGTAATGATGCTCGCCAGTTAATCATTTTAAAAGTGTACAGTTAAAAAGTATTCTAATCTTTATTGCAATCTGTGCTACAACAACGACAGCAACACAAACAATGGTTACATTTTAAGGATTGTATTGCAGAACGGTAAATAGAAGTAAATACTACTACATGTTAGCATGCTGTGATCAAAAGACTTACCACAAATGCTGCTTGCCATTTGTGCCAATTTTCTCTGTATGTCCCTCTCAGACCTTTGTCTGTTCTCCTAACTGAGAAACTGAGTGGCAACTAAAATGTCAACTATAAGTTAGTGTGTGACAGAGAGGAATGAAACTATCTGCAGATAAACTTCATGAAGCAGTCTAGCTGGTTGGCCCACATACACTGAGCGAGTATGAAGCAATGTACTGTACAGCAGTTCGGGTACCTATTCAAGACAGAAGGTGCAACATTACAGAACATTCCATGTAGAAGTGTATAGTGTAGAACAGTCTAGATAGGTTATCTGTCATGTAGAATATGGAATCATGTCACCTCTATTCCTTGCATTTCTATCTGTAATGTTGAGGATATTTTAACATCGCTGAACAGGCCTGTTCAGTGAGTTATTGTTTTTTCAACCACATGGACTTCACACTGGAATCATAACTGTGTTCACACAACTACTCCAGTTCTCAGATGTCTAGCTGATTTGAGTCTCCCAAAGTAATAAAACAACAAAAGGGTGACTCGTAACTTTTCTCTAAGTTTTTTTTTTTTTAAATGGGCGTGTGATTCTTTTCTCCTGTCCGTCTTCAGTAAAACAGACAGGATCCCGGTATTGTCAGAGGGGACAGTAGGAAAAGGAATCAGAGGACGCAGGGGAGAGGACTGTGACCTTTTAACACAGAGACCAGACAGTTACATTACAATTATGCAAAAGGCCCTCATTATCTAGTGAAGAGGAGTAGAAGGGGCAAGGTGGAAGAGCACACACACACACACACACACACACACACACACACACACACACACACACACACAACATCAGATCTCAGGCTGTTTGTCTCTCTAGTGTAGGTTTGAATGACAGATCAGCCTCTCCAGCAGCTGCTAACAGTGTTCCCAGGGCCATTGCTTTAGACTGGGTCCCTAATGATCTCAAGAAAAGGTTTGTTTGTGCCTGTGCATGTGTGTATGTGTGTGTGTATGTTTGTGATTGTCTGTGTGTGCGTAAGCAAGTCAAAAGTCTACACACAATGATCAATGTTTACAGTCCATACTTTATTAAGGATACCAGATATGAGAAGTTCACTAAGATGCTAAATATAATTTATATCCTATACAGACAGGGTGTTCCTGGTATTTCTGAATAACTAAGAACATGAAAGCCAACATAAATTACAGAGTTATTTGGGTCGTGCCTCAGTTAGTGAGCACACAGATGAATTACAGCCACAACAGCAATCCGTTTGTCTCCCTGCAACAACACACACACACACACCCTATGCAGGGACGCACACACACACTGACCAAACACACATGAGAGAGAGGGCGAAAGAGAGCGCAAGAGAGAGAGAGGTCATAATTCCATCATCTTGACAGATGTGCCAATCACTGGTTCATGCTTGTTTAACATGGTAGTTAGAGCTGTTGTTAGAGTGTAAGACGTGTTGATTTGGTGTGTGTGTGTGTGTGTGTGTGTGCATACGTGTGTGCACAGGTCTGTGTGTTTCAGTACAACAATCCAGGGGTCCTGCATGCAGTGATGTCATACGTGGTAATCTGTGTGATGGAATGGAGATGATGGAAATCTGAACTGAAAGCAAACATCACAATTATAAATCACACAGACACACACACACACACACACACACACACACACACACACACACACACACACACACACACACACACACACACACACACACACACACACACACACACACACACACACACACACACACACACGTGCACACTCAGCATGCTCAAAGTACATGTGGAAGACAGGTCTCAATGACTCATGTGATTGATAGGGGGAAAAAAAACATGTAGCCACTTTCATAAGCAAACCCAGTGTTCCCTAATCAATGCAACATTCTCACTCGGAAATAAACAATGTGTCAGAGTCAGGACTTGCTTTGAAAATATATTTTCTCTCACAGTATGCCTTTGAGATGTTATTCTATCTACACTCTTAAAATGGTTCCAGAAGGGTTCTTCGGCTGTCCCCATAGAATATCCCTTTTTGGTTCTAGGTAGAACTCTTTTGGGTTCCATGTAGAACTGTCTGTGGAAATGATTCTACACAGAACTCAAAAGGGTTCTACAATGAACTCAAAAGGGTTTTACCTGGAACCCAAAATAGGTATTTAAAGAGTTCTCCTATGGGGACAGCTGAATAACTTTTAGGTTCTAGATAGCACCCTTTTTTTCCAGGAGTGTAGTCACCGTTCTATTCCTGACATTTCCTAGACTGTTGTTCCCCAGCTGCTTTACTGTTTATACAGTTTAACAAACATCTTGCAGCCTGTCCCATTCTGAGTGAGTTATTATGCTGTGTCTGCCCCTATAGTGTTTGGGTTAACCAGCTCCAATACAGTAAGCTTCAAATAGAGATCTGCTTAATGGAATAATGCATTGAGTGGACGGGGGACCAGTACTGTATGAAATGTATGCACTCACTACTGTAAGTCGCTCTGGATAAGAGCGTCTGCTAAATGACTAAAATGTAAAAATGTAAAAATGGTTGAGGAACCACCATGACATGGGGTCTAGCTGTCGGCATGCTTCCAACAGTTCCAGAGGTCAAAGCTGGGAAGGATTTCGTTTCCCCTCTATCTTCTCAAGGACAATCAGATGAATGGCAGTGGGGGAACTGCATCTAATTACTGGGAGCAGGAAGGAAAACACACACACACACACACACACACACGTACAAGAACACATATCCACGCACACACACACAGATACACACACACACAGTACATGTACACGCATACTATCATTCAAAAGTTTGGGGTCACTTAGAAATGTCTTTGTTTCTGAAAGAAAAAAACATTTTTTTGTCCTTTAAAAAAATATAAAATTGATCAGAAATACAGTGTAGTCATTGTTAATAATGTAAATGACTATTGTAGTTGGAAACAGCAGATTTTTATGGAATATCTACATAGTCGTACAGAGGCCCATTATCAGCAACCATCACTCCTGTGTTCCAATGGCACGTTGTGTTAGCTAATCCAAGTTTATCATTTTAAAAGGCTAATTGATCATTAGAAAACACTTTTGCAATTATGTCAGCACAGCTGAAAACTGTTGTTCTGATTAAAGAAGCAATACAACTGGCCTTCTTTCATTTCCAGCTACAATAGTCATTTACAACATTAACAATATCTACACTGTACTTCTGATCAATTTGATATTATTTTAGAGAACAAGAAAATGTGCTTTTCTTTCAAAAACAAGGACATTTTTAAGTGACCCCAAACTTTTGAACGGTAGTGTATAGTTTACAGTACAGTACACACACACTAATCCCTAGTTTGCAGATCTCGCCTCACACATAACCCCTTAACCTCTAACCTCAAGCTCCACTTCACATCAAACCGTAACACTCTTTTTCCTCTTCCCTCTCTCTCTCTGAAACCCCCAGGAGCCTCCAGATTGGCCAGATGAGACCACATATCATATCAGAAGTCTTCAGCTCTTAGATGTCCTTATCATTCCACTTGTGGTCAACCAGCAAGGCCAGTGAACTTCCTCTGTGTCATTAACACACCACTGACTCACTAATCAGAAGACTGGTCAGTCTGCAAATCCCAGTGGAACAAACAATTGATCCACATACCTCAAACTCCCCATCACCCCCTTAACAATCCCACACCACCTCAACCCCCATATCCCCCACTGCCCCCAGCCTCTCATTCATTAAGCCCATGCTAGACATTGACAAGGTAGTGTGTCTGTTTCCTAACAGATTGCCATTGATTGGTCAAGCCCTTTTGGCTGTTTGTATGGATAAGGGGTGTGTGTTTTTTGTTTTACTATTTTCTGGGGACCTGAAGTAATCACAAGGAGAGTAAAACAAGGGCAATTCTAACAAGTGGGAACCTGTTGCTGGTCCCTACAAGGAAAAAGGCTATTTTAGGCATAGGGGTTAGGTTTAGGGTCAGGGTGACTATTAGGGTTAAGGTTATGTTAGGAGTTAGGATTTGGTGTTAAGGTTCGGGTTATGGTTAGGTTAAGGGTTCAATTTAAAGTTAGGGGCTAGGGAAAACAGGATTTTGAATGGTCCCCACAAGGATCGTAAAACAAACTTGTGTTGTAAATTGAGTATTTATTAGGGGCGGGACCCTTCCGGTAAAGGGGAATTGGATTGGAATTGGACCAGAGAACACGCCTGCCCTGTAAGTCTGTGACAGTGACATTAACATTGACTCTTCCGAGAAGAAGGGAAGTGTGCTTGATTATAATAAAGGAATAAAGGAGGGATCGACCGGAGGGAGGAGGAGGAGAGGAGGCATCTATCCCCAGAGGAGGGAGTGACAGCCTCGTCAATGAGCGGAACTTGATGAGCTAGGGTTTAGAAGGTCAAAGGTCATAGCCTATCAGTGACATTTATCTCATAACAGATGTGTTTCTATTGGCTCATAGGAGACAAGCTGCTGAATATTCATTAGGCTATAAACCATGCTAGATGAGGCGAGAGATTGCTTTTCAAATGAGGAAAAGAAAATGCATCATAAACAAGTGTTTCCCCTAGATTTCTCTGGAGGGGTGAAAAGTCCTCTAAGGCAACATTGTGGGTGGTAGGCTACACATCATAAAAACCTTAGATTGAAACCAACTGTTCTGGAGGCGACAGAGCTTGGCACCCCGCCTCAGTATCGGCAGGGGAAACACTGTTGTAAACACAACACTTAGCCCATACAGAGAGGGTCAATACACAGGCCACCATTTAGGAAGCAACAACTGTTATTGTACAGTTTTATCTTCTGGAAACACAATCACTGTAGAACACTGTATCAATCAAAACAAGTACAACTAAGACAACAACACGCAAGCACGCACACACACACACACACACACACACACACACACACACACACACACACACACACACACACACACACACACACACACACACACACACACACACACACACACACACACACACAGAGCGACCACACAAGCTGTGTTATCCCCTGGTTACTGAAAGAGATTCTGTGTTCACTCTGTGTGTGATGAGTCAGACTCTAATGTGGTCTTTTTATGACAAATCAACACCACAAATAATCCATCTAACATTCTCTCTCTCACTCCCTCTCTAATTTTCCTATTCCTTCTTACTTTCTCTGTATTTTTCTCTCCCTCAATGTTTTTCAAACCCTCACTCATGCCCTCTACCTCAATCGCTCTCTTTTTCTCTTTCCACCGTGTCCGTTATTGTCTGTCTTTTACTAGTTCTACTCTGAGTGGTGCTGTGGGCTGGCTTGTCCATGACACTGTCTCTGGAGTGTTCTTTAACCACACATCGACACAGAAACAGACACACACACACACACACCACATCTGAGTCTGATGAGAGACGGCATGATGTGGACCATGCATGTAATGTGATTGACATAGCTGGGCTCACTTTTCAAATTCAATCAGGAACTTTGATAACTGATGGAAATTTGAGACAGGAAACGCTTTGATAGGAAAACTCAACCCGCGTGAGAGTGTGTGTGTGTGTGTGTGTGTGTGTGTGTGTGTGTGTGTGTGTGTGTGTGTGTGTGTGTGTGTGTGTGTGTGTGTGTGTGTGTGTGTGTATTTGTGTTTGGTTGGAGCAACAGTGGAGTTGGCTTTCAGAGGGAGCCATGGATTCGATTAGAATAGGAGACACACAACCCAACTAGAACGCTATCTAAGATTTGATTGGTAATGGATGACATGAGTTCCCCTGATAACGTAAAGGTCTCAGCCCCATCTGGACACACACACACAACACACAATCACACACACACTCACACATCACACAATCACACACACACATCATACAATCATATCACACATAAACAGGAGCGCCATTAACCCATTTATTTAGAAGGGGCATGAGGTACTAATGATGAAGGGGGGATGTAAATGATATGTATATTGTTCTGCATAGGTTATCTAAACATACCTCTTTACCTGTTCAATTTAATTTTAATAAATGATGCATGTTGATTCTGTAGCCCTTTACACTTGTACCGTAAACGGCACTGACAAAAGCCTAAATTGGATCACGGTGTCTGTACAGTAACATCTTAGACATGCTATACTTCACAGTGCTGTGTGGGTTCTGACTGACAGACGGTCTGAACTTGAGCACCTCGTACGACAAGAAGTCGCCCCCATCCCTCCCGTTGATTGGGCAACACTTGCAATTTTTTGGGGGTCTGAGTGAGGGAAATGCTATAAATTAAGAGGACTTTGAAAGATGAGACGTTGAGGATTATGATCAATACCGCTTTGATGTCATATATGCAAGCCAAATACCCGTGATTCCAAATGTGCTCTTCACATTTCCATATCATAAAATTCATGTCATATACAGTGTCAATGTTTATGATCTCTATGTGTGATGTACATGAATGATCACTATATGTGATGTACATTAATGAAAACTATGTGTGATGTACATGAATGATCACTATGTGTGATGTACATGAATGATCACTATGTGTGATGTACATGAATGATCACTATGTGTGATGTACATGAATGATCACTATGTGTGATGTACATGAATGATCACTATGTGTGATGTACATGAATGATCACTATGTGTGATGTACATTAATGAAAACTATGTTCGTCTATTGTGAAGAAAATTTGCTGCGCCACAAAATGATCTGTTTCCCTGAATTGCCTTGTGAAAGCACTGTAATATCATATTTTATAACTTAGCTAGTCATGCTGGCAATAGAACAAGCTTTCCAATGATGCCCTCCTGACCCAGATTGTGATTTATAATGGACCGTTTTTGGATTGCAGAAACAACAACAGTAATTGTGTGATGGCGGGGATGCAGGGTTGTGTTCCAAACAGCACAGCTAGGAGAGCTCAGAAAATAACCTCATCGTTGAAGACTCTTCTTTGAGTCATAAAAGTGCATTGAAATTACTTAGAAATTGTGCACACTTTGGAGAGGTGTGAGGCCACTCAAACCCTTGTAATGTGTTTGTTTTATGTAGCATCTACCCTGCATGTTGCAGGAATATTCACATCATGTTACTGAATGTATCCAGAGTATTTTCACATTTCGTTATCTACAAATGCAGCAATTACAGTAAATGTAAAATGCACATCAAATTAACAGTGTAATGTTTGGATTCAGTCTTGTGTCAGGTGACCTGTTGTGTCCTCACCTTTGGCCTAATAATTTTCCCATAATCTCCAAAATGTTCTCTTTCAATTGCTGGTAGCATATGCTTTTCATATTATGTCTGTAAGAAACATTCCAAAATAGCGATGACAGATCTTTTTATAAACAATTATGATAAAGTTTAGAAATGAATTAATCTGAATGAATAAAAAATTATAATAAACCTGGACAAATCTGAGGGGGCACATGCCCTTGTGCCCCTATGGGCATGTTGCCTTTGCACAAAAATACAATCACATGCTTTCTGCCTCACGAGAGTGTTTTGGGTGTAGATGTTTGTGATCAACATCATACACTGGGGGAACAGTGTGGCCAGTCCCTGTGGGTAGTGTCATCTCATGTAGTTAGCCCCGTTATCGTATGGCTACTTTCTGCTACAGCACAGCCAATTGATTCATTACACAATGGCTATTGGCATCATGTGAAAAGGTCACACGGCTCTATGGAGAACACTTAAAAGACCCCTAGTGACTGATGGATCTGTCATAGATATTAAACACACAAACTCGCACGCGAACACACACATGAGCACACACACACAAAAAAACACGCACACACACAATCATGCACGCACGAAACACGACGTGAACAAACACACACACACGCGCCCGCGCACATACACACACACACGCACACACTCCCAGGGGTCTGTGTAGTAATTGGTATGCTCCGTCATCCTGTCAGGTCTGGGTTTGGGTGTCCCCTAATGTGGAGCATAGGACAGTAAAACAACACCAGAGACCAGTCAGCTAAAGATCCTCTGTGACCCCTGATGGGTCAGCCGTGTGTGTGTGTGTGTGTGTGTGTGTGTGTGTGTGTGTGTGTGTGTGTGTGTGTGTGTGTGTGTGTGTGTGTGTGTGTGTGTGTGTGTGTGTGTGTGTGTGTGTGTGTGTGTGTGTGTGTGTGTGTGTGTGTGTGAACAAGGAACCAAAGAGTAAAAATAAGTAGGAAAAGTGAGAAAAGGAAAAATTGGATAGAGAGAGAGCAGTGGATGATAGAGGGATATATATAGTGATGGTGAATAGACAGAGAGAGAGCAGCTGGGGGATAGAGGGATATATAGTGATGGTGTATAGACAGAGAGAGAGCAGCTGGGTGATAGAGGGATATATATAGTGATGGTGATTAGACAGAGAGAGAGCAGCTGGGTGATAGAGGGATATATATAGTGATGGTGTATAGACAGAGAGAGAGCAGCTGGGTGATAGAGGGATGGGTGCATATAGAGAGATGGTAATTAGGCCTAATGGCAGTAACATAGACTGACAGCGGTGAGGACCAGTGCATTAAGGGGTTTAACACTGACTCCTCCTCTCTCTAGAGACTACATTATCCTACTGAAGGGAATACTGACACACACACACACACACACACACACACACACACACACACACACACACACACACACACACACACACACACACACACACACACACACACACACACACCTTGGTTTATGGTTTTTGCCATTTGTGAGAACGTTATTTTGGAAGCTATATGCTGATGCTACCAGTCTGTTTGACTGGTAGTATCAGGTTATTTAGTTCTTTCAGAACAGGCATGGTACATGTAGGAATCCTTAACGAGTGGTGAGATTAATGTGGAGAGGAATAAAGCAGAATGTTGGAGCTGTCAGACTCCTGCCCTCTAGGATTAATTAAAAGTTACGAGAAAAGAGTGGAGGAACCGGTACAAATGTGGAATCGAAAGTAAAAAGCAGCAAATATGAAATGTTTTCTTCGTCACTAACCAGGTTTCCATCTAACCATTTTAAATGAGTGATGTACGTGTTAGGTCTGATGGAAACAGAAAAGTTCTCGGTAAAGCTGGGATCTTTTTGTGTCAATAAAATGAAATATGCAAGACATTTTTATTACCACGTTTTCTCCCCAATTCCGTGGGATCCAATTGGTAGTTACAGTCTTGTCTCATCGCTGCAACTCCCATACGGACTCGGGAGAGGCGAAGGTTGAGAGCCATGCGTCCTCTGAAACACAACCAAGCCACACTGCTTCTTTACACACTGCCTACTTAACCCAGAAGCCAGCCGCACCAATGTGTCGGAGGAAACACCGTACAACTGGCAACCATGTCAGTGTGCACTGCCCCAGGCCCCCCACATGAGTCGCTAGTGCGCGATGGGACAAGGACATCCCTGCCGGCCAAACATTCCCCTAACCCGGACGACGCCTGGCCAATTGTGCGTCACCCCATGGGTCCCCCGGTCGCGGCCGGCTGAGACAGAGCCTGGACTCAAACCCAGAATCTCTAGTGGCACAGCTAGCACTGTGATGCAGTGTCTTAGACCACTGAGACAGAGCCTGGACTCTAACCCAGAATCTCTAGTGGCACAGCTAGCACTGTAATGCAGTGCCTTAGACCACTGAGACAGAGCCTGGACTCTAACCCAGAATCTCTAGTGGCACAGCTAGCACTGTGATGCAGTGTCTTAGACCACTGAGACAGAGCCTGGACTCCAACCCAGAATCTCTAGTGGTACAGCTAGCACTATGACGCAGTGTCTTAGACCACAGCGCCACTCAGGAGGCCGGTGTAAACACTTTTATAAAAAAAATTGATATAATAATTATCATATCGAAGTAAATTTGGAGTCACATGATGACATGTTGTATGGTCCTCCCATTAAAACTCTTTGGGAAAACATTCAGTTTATTAGGTTCCAGACGAAAACAGTTCAAATGAACTTCACAGGGTGGTCAAAGTACAAGGTCATGAGGTTGACGCTCCTTTCCAATAAATACTTGGCTTCGGTTTTACAAATAAAAATGATCTTGCTCCTTCGTCCATAATAATCTCATCATGTAGGCTATACCCACACTCTATCTGCGTGCTGACACACATGCTATATAACACAACCATTTTTTGAGAGAAAACCATCATTAGAGTTAAAAATGCGATGGAAACCCATTTAACTTGTATTTTTTATTCGGTAAATGGGAATTTAACAGCAAAATGTATTTGTATGTGCATTACGTCATCACGTACAGCTTTTATCCGCAACAAGTACATTTTATGGAAAAATCTCTGGTGGGAAAATGCGCATTTTGTTTTTGATGTAGATGTTAGAATATTTGCATGAAAATCTGTCACTAATTGGATGGAAACCAAGCTACTGTTACCTAGCTACCTAGCTACTGTTACCTAGCTACTGTTACCTAGCTACCTAGCTACTGTTACCTAGCTACCTAGCTACTGAGCTGTGTTGGGGAAAATAAAGATAGAAGCCGTTGAGTAGCCGTTGAGAAGACTTTAAGAAGCTAGTAACTGTTGAGAACATTTTACATGCTATAAATAATGCATTATATTATAACATACAACACAGACATAGCCTTATAACTAATCCTACGTGTAACCCCATTCACTGAGCATTATACACAGGCTGTAAATGGCATAATAAGCAGCGCTGCACTGCATGGTGCCTCATATGATATGCTCACACAAAGACACTTCTCCATCAGTATTCACAGGGAAGTGTTAGAGATGTTTCTTTAATGGAACATTAGCATAGATAGCCCTGGGAGAAGTGTTTCACCTACATCTACACACACGCACGCACACATGCACACACGCACGCACGCACGTACGCACGCACACACACACACACACACACACACACACACACACACACACACACACACACACACACACACACACACACACACACACACACACACACACACACACACACACACACACACACACACACACACACTAAACAGACTCGACACAGCATTGCTGTTTCAACATGTGTAGAATAAATTCCATCTCTGGCATAAGCTCTGTCTCCTGCTGTCTTGTCATTCTTATAATCCAAATTTGCGCTGACTGATCAACAGAGTGTCAAGTTACTTTTCAGTGTGTTCTCAGAAAATCTGAAGTCGCCATGCAAAAGTAAAAAGTAGTTATGGAGCTGCACATGGTACACCAGGGTAAAACAACAACATCACTGCTTGCATTACATTCCGTGTACCAGGATGGTCTCATAGACTAGACGTAACATAGTAAATGTAAATCTGGGACCCTGAAAGTAGTATTCAGTGCATTCGGAAAGTATTCAGACCACTTTACTTTTTCCACATTTTGTTACATTACAGCCTTGTTCTAAAATTGATTAAATAAATATGTTTCCTCATCAATCTACAAATACCCAATGACAAAGCGAATACAGGTTTTTCACAATTTTTGCAAATATATTAAAAATAAAAAACAGAAATATCTTAACTACATAAGTATTCAGATCCTTTGCTATGAGACTCGAAGCTCAGGTGCATCCTGTTTCCATTGATCATTCTTGAGATGTTTCTACAACTTGATTGGGGTCCACCTGTGGTAAATTCAATTGATTGGACATGATTTGGAAGGGCACACACCTGTCTAAATAAGGTGCCACAGTTGACAGTGCATGTCAGAGCAGAAACCAAGCCACGAGGTCAAAGGAATTGTCCTTGGCAGGTGTGCCAGGTTCAAGGCTGTACTCACAGTCAAAGGTGCTTCAACAAAGTACTGAATAAAGGGTCTGAATTCTTATGTAAATGTGATATTTCAGTTTTTTATATTTAATAAATTAGAAAACATTTCTAAAAAAATGTTTTGGGTCATTATGGTGTATTTTGTGTAGACTGAGAAAAAAAAACATTTAATCCATTTTAGAATAAGGCTGTAATGTAACAAAATGTGGAACAAGTTAAGGGGTATGAATACTTTCAGAATGTACTGTATATACCGGTATGCATCATTTTAATAGCAGGACACTGTAAAGTCCATGATCCCTCGGAAGAGTATGAATTAGGCTGTTAGAGAAAGTTTCAATCCTAAGCAGCCACTCATGCATTGTCTTGGCTGTGTGCTTAGGGTCATTGTACTGTTGGAAGGTGAACCTTTGCCCTGAGAGCTCTGGAGCAGGTTTTCATCAAGGATCTCTCTGTACTTTGCTTTGTTCATCTTTCCTTCAATCCTGACTAGTCTCCCAGTCCCTGCCTCTGAAAAACATCCCCACAGCATGATGCTGCCACCACCATGCTTCACCGTAGTGATAGTATTGGCCAGGTGATGAGCAGTGCCTGGTTTCCTCCAGATGTGATGCTTGGCATTCAGGGCAAAGAGTTCAATCTTGGTTTCATCAAACCAGATAATCTTGTTTCTCATGGTCTGAGAGTCCTTTCGGTGCCTTTTGGCAAGCTCCAAGAGGGCTGTCATGTGCCTTTTACTGAGGAGCGGCTTCCGTTTGGCCACTCTACCATAAAGGCCTGATTGGTGGAGTGCTGCAAAAATGGTTGTCCTTCTGGAAGGTTCTCCCATCTCCACAAAGGAACTGGAGCTTTGTCAGAGTGACAATCGGGTTCATGGTCACCTCCCTGACCAAAGCCCCTCTTCCCCGATTGCTCAGTTTGGCTGAGCGGCTACTTCTAGGAAGAGTCTTGGTGGTTCCAAACTTCTTCAATTTAAGAATGATGGAGGCCACTGTGTTCTTGGGGACCTTCACTGCTGTTTCGTGCCTCGACACAATCATGTCTCGGAACTCCTCGGACAATTCCTTCAACCCCATGGCTTAGTTTTTACTCTGACATGCACTGTCAACTGTGGGACCTTATATAGACAGGTGTTTGCCTTTCCAAATCATGTCCAATCAATTGGAATTACCACAGGTGGACTCCAATCAAGTTGTAGAAACATATCCAGTACCAGTCAAAAGTTTGGACACCCTACTCATTCAAGGTTTTTCTTTATTTTTACTTTTTTTTTTACATTGTAGAATAATAGTGAAGACATCAAAACTATGAAATTACACATATGGAATCATGTAGTAACCAACATTCTTTTAAACAAACCAAAATATATTTTATATTTGAGATTCTTCAAAGTAGCCACCCTTTGCCTTGATGACAGCTTTGCACACTCATGAGGAATGCTTTTCCAACAATCTTGAAGGAGTTCCCACATATGCTGATCACTTGTTTGCTGCTTTTTCTTCACTCTGCAGTCCAGTTCATCCCAAACCATTTCAATTGGGTTGAGGTCGGGTGATTGTGGAAGTCAGGTCATCTGATGTAGCACTCCATCACTATCCTTCTTGGTCAAATAGCCGTTACACAGCCTGGATGTGTTTCGGGTCATTATCCTGTTGAAAGACAAAAGTCCCACTAAGTGCAAAACAGATGGGATGGCGTATCGCTGCAGAATGCTGTGGTAGCCATGCTGGTTAAGTGTGCCTTGAATTCTCAATATGATTCCATATGTGTTATTTCATAGTTTTGATGTTTTCACTATTATTATACAATGTAGAAAATAGTAAAAAATAAAGAAAAACCCTGGAATGGGTAGATGTGTCCAAACTTTTGACTCGTACAGTATATATATAATTTTTTCTGTATTTATTTGTAGATATAGGCCTATTGTAAATGTGTATTATTGTTGCGTCACCAGCTTTATTGCAAAAATAAATAAAATTACAAACATAACTTTAAGCTACATATTATTTTGACAGCGGTAAAGAACCGTCCATTGATCAGCACAGGAATTGATCAAATAGGAACATGCTTGAAACACAAGTGTTTCTGAGCTTAATTCAATATTACACAGGTAAGCTAACAGTTACATAAATCAGAAATGCAGACAGGCTCTATCTATCTGAGATACTGTGTCAAACCCACCACCCACAGCACCTACTTATCAAAAAAGGATGTTATTATGATTCGTTTTTTCAGTTACATGTTTTGCTAAAATAAAGGTTTAAGGAAATACAGGCATGCTCCACATTACTACAAGACAAAACAGCTCAATCAAGCATAATGTTCTTGTAAGTATAAAAGTAAAGCTTACATTAATTTAATTTAAAAAAGCATGAACAAGTAGTGTAATGGAATAATGTGGAATAATTACTGTGGTGTGTGAAGAATCCAATAATTGTACTTGTATTGGATTGTGGAAGCACCTCCTCTAAGAGTATGAATTAGGCTGTTTGAGAAGGTTTGAATCCTAAGCAACCTGCCTCCACATAGTTTGAAGTACAATACCAACATAGCTACTGTAGTTGGTCAAAGCTGTGTACTGGAAAACCTTGGTAGAGCATGGGTGGAATAGGCATTGTGGTGCTCATGTGAATTTCATTCATTTTTTGGCTTCTGACCATTGCCTATTCTCACTTAAAACATTGTTTTTTGTTTTGAATATACTGACACTACCAATCTGTTTGAGTGGGGTGTGTCAGAGGTTATCTTGTTCTTTCAGAACAGGAATAATACACGCAGGAATCCTTGACATGCAGTGACTGGCTTTTTATGACACAGATGTGGATTAAGCTTCAGCTTTACATTTCTCCACAGTAAAGGTGACATGATCAGTCTTCCATTATACCACCGAGCCCTGGGGAAAATATACAACTCAGGCATAGCCTGTTTCATACATGTGAGACTGTGACTGTTTGCACATATCAGTGTGTAGTGTGTAGTGTGTGTTGACATGCATGTGTGTGTGCGTGAAAGAAAAATAAGACTTCAGGTGAGAAATAAGAAATATTAGCCTATTTATTACAGCGACATGAAGGACTTTAGAATGCGTACACTGAACAAGCGTATATAAATCTGCCATGATGAAACATGATGTGACCAAGGTCAGGAAGGAAGAGAGACCAGGGAGAGCGAGAGAGAACAATCTCACAAGTAATCAGTTTGGGAACATTTATAAAACCGGCCTAGCTTGGGGTAGAAGTTTCTCCCAGCACAGATCTAGGATCAGCTTACTATTCCCATATCCTAACTTTCACTGTTAGAGGGGAAACACAAAACTGACATGGGAACAGTGTCTAGGGACAACTCCAAGTGAAAGGGTTCAGAGCCTGGCTGAGAATCAGGGGTTAGGGGTTATGGGTCCAATTTTATGACCTCTGGTTGGGAAGTGATGGGAAAGCTTACCAAAGGAGGACAATGTCAAAATGTGTAAAGTACCAAAGTTATGAGTACTGACAGACTGGTAAAACCTTCATCAGCCAACCACATATTTTTGCTGTTCTAAATCTGAACGTAAGGAGGAAAAATGCTGCTGTTCTTTGTTGAACAATTTACATCATTATATGAGACCCCTCCGGGAAAGACAAAGGTTAATTTAGTTGTTTGATTTTCTCATCTCCATCATGTTGTGTGTTTGTGTCTGTGTGGGAGACATTGGAACCACTTGAAATATCTTCTGGATATAAAGGTTCTCTGCTGTAAATTCACCACCTAGCTTACACAGGTAAACCCACAAGTATAATTATTGAACCAAAACAGAACAATTTATTCTCTAATGTACTTTTCATTACAGTATCCAATAAACAGGTGGTAGACCTACCCTACCCCAATTCAACGTCTATTCCACATTGGTTCAACGTAATTCCATTGGAAACAATGTGGATTCAACCAGTGTGTTCCCAGTGAGACAGCAGCAGTATAGAGTTTAGGAATAATAACAGAGGTGCTAAAAGCCGGGGTGTTTTCAGTTATAAAACCAGATCTTTTCTGTGACGTCACCTCGGGGAAACAGATGAATACTGTATACAGACGTACTCATAACTCTGCCTCTATAGGGAGTGGGGGGGGGGGGGGGGGGGGGGACAGAAAAGAAAGGTATCACAGTAAATAAGGCATCTAAAAGTTCATCATCCTCAGGTCGTCCGCCCGAGGGAAAACTGCAGTCACTGTCACCTGTCAATCAGAGGCCGAACCTTAATACTCATGCTACGCAATGTACATTCCACAGATCAGGTCAACGAATCACACGCTGCCTCATCTCCTATGATCCTCCTTCAGAATAAAAGTATATAATCACCATCGTTATCAACGTAATCATCATCCTCACCATTATTGTGACAAACATTTTAGAGTTTCAAATCAACACTGTACATATTTTACACTATGGTACATTTGTATTTACTGTATGTTGCTGTGTTTGTAGTCCAGTCAGGTAGCAGAATAACACTGTTATCATGAACAGATACATACAGAGGTACAGTGCACAATGATGGCCATTTTCAAACTAAACCGCTAACTAGGTTTTCAAGGATAACGCCACTCTTCCCTCCCCAAAGCAAGGGGGATGTTGGTTTTGATATGCAGTAAATGTTGTTCTGTTGAGTACAGAACACTGATGTTTTTTACTTATCCAGGAAATTATGTTAGCAGGCCTTGACTCAGATTTGGAAGCAGTTGGCATCACTGAACAGAGGTGGTTAGCACAAACTGTCACTGAACCAATATTAATCACTGAACAGAGATGGTTAGCACAAACTATGATTGAACCCATATTAATCATTGAACAGAGATGGTTAGCACAAACTATGACTGAACCCATATTAATCACTGAACAGAGATGGTTAGCACAAACTGTCACTGAATCAATATTAATCACTGAAACGAGATGGTTAGCACAAACTATGATTGAACCCATATTAATCACTGAACAGAGATGGTTAGCACAAACTGTGACTGAACCCATATTAATCACTGAACAGAGGTGGTTAGCACAAACTGTGATTGAACCCATATTAGTCACTGAACAGAGGTGGTTAGTACAAACTGTGACTGAACCCATATTAATCAGGGGTGAAATGAGGCAAAAACCACCACTCACCACACTCAAGTCAAGTCTACCTCACAACCAATCCTGCTTGTCTGACATTTCAGAGCAATACTAACTATACATGGAACAACATCTGAGAAACAGATATACATTGCAAACAGTGTGAACTTCACAGATTATCTACTTTGCTCTTCTTCTGTCACAAACCTTTACAGTAAGCTTCTCCAACTGAGGAGGCCAACTCTTAGCAGAAAATGTACTAACACTGTATTGTACTGCAGGTTTCTGACTAACTGCAACCTATAGGTAGCTGCTGTAGGCCGTACTAAATAAAATCTGGCAGGGCATCTCATTCAAGTGAACTGTGTGAGTCTGGAAGTCGTGGCTATGGAAGACCTGCATGTACCTATCCCTGGCAAAACGCAACGGAAGTCTTCTGAGACCATGAATAGACGTCTCCATCTCATATTTTCACATATTTCTATTTCTCCAATCTCCCACACACATCATGATTGGTCCAATAGCGTTGTGGGGAGGGGCTTAGAGAAAGAGGAGGGGCCTGACAACACATGCACCAGCAAGGAACAGCCCACCTGCGTTGCCTGGCGATAACAACTTTACTTTCTAGACTGGCGGACTGACACACACCTCTTGTAAACGCTTATCTATACATGTACAATATTGGTCATGTAAACTATGTGGAAAATAAACAAAGCTAATCAAAAAACGAAAAAAGAAACAACCATAAAAACAACTGTACACGAAACTTCACAGACAATGATGAGAAATACAATCAAATTTTCTTTTTTTGCTATTTTTTAGTTTTGTTATTGTTGTTGTTGATATGGACTAAGATGTCTTGGTTGTAGTCTGGTATCTTAGGTTGCTGGGTTGCTAGGCCTCTGAAGGCGTGGACGGAAGCTGGAAGTGCCTACGCTATCAAAACATCCAGGATGGGTGGAATGGTGAAACTACAAAGAGGAAATAAAGGAGCTAAGCGTAAATTACGGCTCCATCTCAGTGTCTTTGTATGGGGAAACCCAACCCAGAATGTCCATGTCGGCTCAATCTGAGTGTGTCTCAATGGGTAAACTCAGAGAAGAGCATCCATTTTGGCCTTCCTCCCAGTGTGTCTCTATAGGGAAACTGTTATACTTGGACGTGGGTCCCCTGGGACTGAAGGATCTGGACACTGGAGAGGATCTTCTTCTGGTGACCCGCCAAGGTCACATCCATCTTAACGAGCTCACTAGAGGAGAGGACAGAGGAAGAAGGGAGTTTACAAAATGACAAAATTGACAACAGACTCCTCTTTTCTCCAGCTCTGCCTACTCCTACTCTCTTTCTCCAGCCCTAGCCTCAGCCCCAGGCCAGCTCTTCCCATGTATCTCACCTGATGCTGATGTAGAGGACAGAGTCCAGGGTGACATATCCAGCTCTGGTGAAGTTCCCCTTGTACTGTCCCATCTTGATGGCATCCAGCCACTCCTCCATCGTACTCACACTTAACTCTGGAGTGGTCGGGTCTTCCCTGCTGGGCAAACAGGAGAGAATATACACATTCTTTAAATAAGACAGTCCAGATACAGTACTAGTTCTAATAGTTTATTATGGATCTGACAGTGTGTGCTTGAAGACTGGGTCTGCAGTGGTTCTGATTGTGCCTGTGGTTTTGGCCCATTGTAACTCACCATAATGAGCTGTTGGCCAGCTCTCGGAGGCTGGCTGGGTCTCTGATCAGCTTATCCAGGGTGGTGACGATCTGGCCAAACTTAGGCCGTTCGCTGCGGCCCTTCTCCCAACAGTCCAACATCAGCTGGTGGAGGACCACAGGACAGTCCATGGGGGCCGGAAGACGGTAACCCTCATCTATCGCTTTGATCACCTAGTGGGGAAGAAATAAAAAATAGAGGAGGATTAGATGGTCCTTAGTCAATCACAGTAATCACCTACCGAGTATGGGAGAGAAAGCCAACTGAGTCCACCGAGCTTCTACGCCAAACCAACCCACGATTGACAAGAACAGCCATCAAGAGCAAATCATTGATGGATCATTACCATATCAGCTATACACCGACACTGTGCTTTATGATAATGAACCTACTCACATCCTGGTTGGACATCTCCCAGTAGGGTCTCTCTCCGTATGAGACCACCTCCCACATGACGATGCCGTAGCTCCACACATCACTGGCTGACGTGAACTTCCTGTAGGCAATAGCCTCTGGAGACGTCCATCGGATGGGGATCTTCCCTCCCTGGAAGGGTTAATAAGATGATCATAAAAGGTTAATAACACATTTAGAAAGGGTTAATAAAACATTGTTGAATGGCTGATTCAATATATTTTTTAAACAACTAGAATTCATTACTTTCTACTTTGGCAAATGATTGAATTGAGTTTAAAGAGAGAGAGAACAATGCACGTTGTGGAGGCGTAGGTAGGAAAGCTCAAAGAACTGCATGGAAACACACAACAGAGTAGTCTTACGGTTCTACCTCATACTTTTTATTGATTAAAACCCTCAAACACAGAGCATCTCTTTCTATTCACACACCAACAGAGAGAACGCAGTAGTGCTTTGACTTCCTTCCTCCATCTCTCCCTTTTCACTCATCTTTCACAAGCCTTTTTTTACTTTGTTGTTCACAGGGAAAATAAAGATAAAATAAGTGTATATGAAGAGTTTATTTCCAAAGCTATATCTGACAATTTTTTGCTTATGGGTACCTTCATGTATGTGTAAAATATTAGATTTTTTATTAATACATTTTAGCTGTGTATTAAAATGTTTTTGTTGTTGCTGAATGCATATATATATATATATATATATATATATATATATATATATATATATATATGCATTGTAGCTGGAATGTAATGTTCGTATTCTGTACATTTGACTGTGATATGTGGTTGTCTCACCAAGCTATTTTAAGATTAATACATTAACTGTAAGTCACTCTCGATAAGAGAATCTACAGTACCAGTCAAAAGTTTGGACACACCTACTCATTCAAGGGTTTTTCTTTATTTTTACTATTTTCTACATTGTAGAATAATAGTGAAGACATCAACACTATGAAATAACACATGGAATCACATACCAATCAAGTGAGATGTGTCTGTTACTTGAACTCTGTGAAGCATTTATTTGGGCTGCAATCTGAGGTGCAGTTAACTCTAATGAACTGATCTTCTGCAGCAGAGGTAACGCTGGGTCTTCCTTTCCTGTGGCGGTCCTCATGAGAGCCAGTTTCATCATAGCGCTTGCAACTGCACTTGAAAAAACTTTCAAAGTTCTTGAAATGTTCCGGATTGACTGACCTTCATGTCTTAAAGTAATGATGGACTGTCGTTTATCTTTGCTTATTTGAGCTGTTCTTGCCATAATATAGACTTGGTATTTTGCAAAATAGGGCTATCTTCCGTATGTCACATCACAACTGATTGGCTCAAAGGCATTAAGAAGGAACGAAATTCCACAAATTAACTTTTAACAAGGCACACCCATTATTTGAAATACATTTCAGGTGACCAGTTTATGAAGCTGGTTGAGAGAATGCCAACAGTGTTCAAAGCTGTCATCAAGGCAAAGGTTGGCAACTTTGACGAATCTCAAATATAAAATATACTGCTCAAAAAAATTAAGGGAACACTAGAATAACACATCCTAGATCTGAATTAATGAAATAATCTTATTAAATACTTTTTTCTTTACATAGTTGAATGTGCTGACAACAAAATCACACAAAAATAATCAATGGAAATCCAATTTATCAACCCATGGAGGTCTGGATTTGGAGTCACACTCAAAATTAAAGTGGAAAACCACACTACAGGCTGATCCAACTTTGATGTACTGTCCTTAAAACAAGTCACAATGAGGCTCAGTAGTGTGTGTGGCCTCCACGTGCCTGTATGACCTCCCTACAACGCCTGGGCATGCTCCTGATGAGGTGGCGGATGGTCTCCTGAGGGATCTCCTCCCAGACCTGGACTAAAGCATCTGCCAACTCCTGGACAGTCTGTGGTGCAACGTGGCGTTGGTGGATGGAGCGAGACATGATGTCCCAGATGTGCTCAATTGGATTCAGGTCTGGGGAACGGGCAGGCCAGTCCATTGCATCAATGCCTTCCTCTTGTAGGAACTGCTGACACACTCCAGCCACATGAGGTCTAGCATTGTCTTGCATTCGGAGGAACCCAGGGCCAACCGCACCAGCATATGGTCTCACATGTTGTCTGAGGATCTCATCTCGGTACCTAATGGCAGTCAGGCTACCTCTGGCGAGCACATGGAGGGCTGTGTGGCCCCCCCAAAAAATGCCACCCCACACCATGACTGACCCACCGCCAAACCGGTCATGCTGGAGGATGTTGCAGGCAACAGAACATTCTCCACGGCGTCTCCAGACTCTGTCACGTCTGTCACGTGCTCAGTGTGAACCTGCTTTCATCTGTGAAGAGCACAGGGCGCCAGTGGCGAATTTGCCAATCTTGGTGTTCTCTGGCAAATGCCAAACATCCTGCACGGTGTTGGGCTGTAAGCACAACCCCCACCTGTGGACGTCGGGCCCTCATACCACCCTCATGGAGTCTGTTTCTGACCGTTTGAGCAGACACATGCACATTTGTGGCCTGCTGGAGGTTATTTTGCAGGGCTCTGGCAGTGCTCCTCCTGCTCCTCCTTGCACAAAGGCGGAGGTAGCGGTCCTGCTGCTGGGTTGTTGCCCTCCTACGGCCTCCTCCACGTCTCCTGGTAGCGCCTCCATGCTCTGGACACTACGCTGCCAGACACAGCAAACCTTCTTGCCACAGCTCGCATTGATGTGCCATCCTGGATGAGCTGCACTACCTGAGCCACTTGTGTGGGTTGTAGACTCCGTCTCATGCTACCACTAGAGTGAAAGCACCGCCAGCATTCAAAAGTGACCAAAACATCAGCCAGGAAGCATAGGAACTGAGAAGTGGTCTGTGGTCACCACCTGCCGAACCACTCCTTTATTGGGGGTGTCTTGCTAATTGCCTATAATTTCCCCCTGTTGTCAATTCCATTTGCACAACAGCATGTGAAATGTATTGTCAATCAGTGTTGCTTCCTAAGTGGACAGTTTGATTTCACAGAAGTGTGATTGACTTGTAGTTACATTGTGTTGTTTGTGTTCCCTTTATTTTTTTGAGCAGTGTATATTTTGATTTTGACTTTTTTGGTTACAACATAATTCCATGTGTTATTCCATAGTTGTGATGTCTTCACTATTATTATACAATGTAGAAATTTGTGAAAATAAAGAAAAACCCTTGAATGAGTAGGTGTTCTAAAACTGTTGACCGGTACTGTCTATCGTTTAGCAAAAAAGACATAACTACTTGTCTCTCTAAAATGAAACCATCAAGTGATGAAACCACGTCTGTCATTGAACAACCTCATGCCATGAATAGATAGTGAAAAAACAAACCAATCTCTGTTTAATCAATAAAAGCTTATTTACCAACATTTCTGAACATTTTAAGAAAATCTTCATATTGAGTAGTTTCAGCAGAAAACAGGCTTTTAAAAGGGGACTGTGTATAATGCCTGTTTGGCTCCCTATGCAGATCACACCAGTATTTTAAAATGCTGCTAATGCTGCACTCCTACTAACCCTAACCCTACACGGATCACACCAGTGTTTTAACATTCTACTACTGCACTCCTATAGTCCCAGCTTACTAGTCAAAGTCAAATGAAAGAGACAAAGTGAGCAGCCTCTATCTACAGTACATCTCTCCCTCTCTCCTCTCTTCTTCATCTCGCTCCACTTTTACTCTCTCTCTTGCTTTCTCTCTAACTCTATCCCTCACTCACTCCCCCCCTCTCTCTCTAATTTTCTGTCATCCCTCCCTCCCTCCCTCCCTCCCTCCCTCCCTCCCTCCCTCCCTCCCTCCCTCCCTCCCTCCCTCCCTCCCTCCCTCCCTCCCTCCCTCCCTCGCTCCCTCGCTCCCTCACCCAGTATTCAGTATTCAGACCCTTTACTCATTACTTTGTTGAAGCTAATTTGGCAGTGATTACAGCCTCAAGTCTTCTTGAGAATGATGCTACAAGCTTGGCACACATGTATTTGGGAATTTTATCCCATTCTTCTCTGCAGATCCTCTCAAGCTCTGTCAGGTTGGATGAGGAGTGTCGTTGCACAGCTATTTTCAGGTCTCTCCAGAGATCTTAGATCGGGTTCAAGTCCTGGCTGGGCCACTCAAAGACATTCAGAGACTTGTCCAGAAGCCACTCCTGCGTTGTCTTGGCTGTGTGCTTAGGGTCGTTGTCCTGTTGGAAGGTGCACCTTCGCACCATTCTGAAGTCCTGAGCACTCTGGAGAAAGTTTTCTTTAAGGATCTCTCTGTACTTTGCTTTGTTCATATTTCCCTCGATCCTGACTAGTCTGCCAGGTTTCATCCAGATGTGATGCATGGCATTCAGGCCAAGGAGTTCAAACTTGGTTTCATCAGACCAGAGAATCTTGTTTTTCATGGTCTGAGAGTCCTTTAGGTGCCTTTTAGCAAAGTCCAAGCGGGTTGTCATGTGCCTTTTACTGAGGAGTGGCTTCCATCTGGCCATTCTACCATAAAGGCCTGATTGGTGGAGTGCTACAGAGATGGTTGATCAGTCTGGCCGGGCGGCCAGCTCTAGGAAGAGTCTTGGTGATTCGAAACTTCTTCCATTTATGAATGATGGAGGTCACTATGATCTTGGAGACCTTCAATGTTGCGGACATTTTTGGTACCCATCCACAGATCTGTGCCTCGACACAATCCTGTCTCGGAGCTCTATGGACAATTCCTTCGACCTCATGGCTTGGTTTTTGCTCTGACATGCACTGTCATCTGTAGGACCTTACAAAGACAGGTGTGTGCCTTTCCAAATCATGTCCATGAATTGAATTTACCACAGGTGGACTCCAATCAAGTTGTAGAAACATCTCAAGGATAATCAATGGAAACAGGATGCACCTGAGCTCAATTTTGCTTTGTCATTATAGGGTATTGTGTGAAGATTGATGAGGAAAAAATGTAATTTAATACATTTTAGAATAAGGCTGTAACGTAATAAAATGTAGAAAAAGTCAAGGGATTTGAATACTTTCCGAATGCACTGTATATCTTGCTGCTGTGATTTCACACTGCGGTATTTCACCTAACACATATGGGAGTTTATCAATGTTTGATTTGTTTTCCAATTCTTCGTGGGTCTCTCTCTCTAACTCCTTCCCTCTTATCTCTCTTATCTCTAACTCTATCCCTCCCTTCTCTCTCGCTCCATCTCTTCCTAATCTCGCTTCACTCTTACTCTCCTTCTCTCTCTCCTACTAAACCTCCCTCTCCTCTATATCGTCTGTAGGTCTATGTGTGTGTGTGTGTGTGTGTGTGTGTGTGTGTGTGTGGTGTGTGTGTGTGTGTGTGTGTGTGTGTGTGTGTGTGTGTAGATGTAGATGTAGGTGAAACACTTCTCCCAGGGCTATCTATGCTAATGTTCCATTAAAGAAACATCTCTAACACTTCCCTGTGAATACTGATGGAGAAGTGTCTTTGTGTGAGCATATCATATGAGGCACCATGCAGTGCAGCACTGCTTATTATGCCATTTACAGCCTGTGTATAATGCTCAGTGAATGGGGTTACACGTAGGATTAGTTATAAGGCTATGTCTGTGTTGTATGTTATAATATAATGCATTATTTATAGCATGTAAAATGTTCTCAGTGGCTACTAGCTTCTCAACATCTTCTCAACGGCTACTAGCTAGCTTTCTATCTTTCCCCATTACAGCACAGTGATTATGAAATGTCTTCATATTTGCTGCTGGCTTTTTTTTTTACCTTTTTAATTACACAACCTTTTAATTCCACTCTCTCCTTGTTACTTTTTAATTCACATTTTCACATTTGGACCAGTTTCTCCACTGTCTTCTCGTTACTTTTTAATTCACATTTTCATATTTGGACAGGTTCCTCCACTCTCTTCTCGTTAGTTTTTAATTCCCATGTTCATATTTGGACAGGTTCATCCTCTCTCCTCTTCTTCAAGTCTTAGAGGTCCTATAGGGCAGGAGTTTGACAGCTCCAACAAGCTACTTTATTCCTCTCCACTAACCCTGAGCCAGATTCACATTAATCCCACCACTCATTATGTCTCGTTAAGCCTAATAACTCGTTAGAATAATTAGGACTTGTTAGGCGCAACCTTGAAACCAGCAGGTCTTTTAGCACCTGGAGTGGAGAGTGCTGGGTAGTTAGGAAGATACATATGTCCAATTCCAACCTCTAACCCCTTGCCCGCTATGCTTTTTTGTAGATCTGAACGGATTATACCTATCCAGTCCTTTTATATCTTCTGGAAGTGCCAAGGGGGTAAAGGGGTTGATCTGGCATGGGGCATTAGAACGAGCTCTCTCTCTTCATCTCCAGGGGGTAAAGGAAGGGACAATGGACTAATCGGGTGAGAGGAGCGTGGGGTGAAGGGTTGAGAGAGAGAGGTAAGAAAATAAAAGCTTTTTCTTTGCGAAACCTGCAATTATCCCAGTAGGAAGACAATGGGCACTGTTAAGCACAGATCAGATACAACAGCCGACATGAGACAAGACAAAACTAGCCAGTTTTAGAATATTACGTTGTAGAACAGCTGACTGAAGACCAGGCATTCAGATCAAATAGTGTATTCTCTGACGAAGGCCTTGCAGCCGAAATGCGTCAGAGTTTTTAAACTTTGTTGCCATTAAACATGCAATACAAATAAAGGCATTTTAATGAATGATCTTCCTTTCTTTTTGAACACGAGATGCACAGTTGAGATTAAGGACCCTGGGACTAAACACCTCCCTCTGCAACTGGATCCTGGATTTCCTGATGGCCCGTACCCAGGTAAGGGTAGGTAAGGGTAGGTAACAACACATCTGCCACGCTGATCCTCAACACGGGGGTCCCCAGGGGTGCGTGCTCAGTCCCATCCTGTAATCCCTGTTCACTCATGACTGCATGGCCAGGCATGACTCCAACACCATCATTAAGTTTGCAGATGACACAACAGTGGTAGGCCTGATCACCAACAACAATGAGACAGCCTATAGGGAAGAGGTCAGAGACCTGGCTGTGTGGTGCAAGGACAACAACCTCTCCCTCAACCTGATCAAGACAAAGGAGGTGATTGTGGACTACAGGAAAAAGAGGACCGAGCACACCCCCATTCTCATCAACGGGGCTGCAGTGGAGCAGGTTGAGAGCTTCAACTTTAACCTGTTAGGGCTAGGGGGCAGTATTGACACGGCTGGATAAAAAACGTACCCGATTTAATCTGGTTACTACTCCTGCCCAGTAACTAGAATATGCATATAATTATTGGCTTTGGATAGAAAACACACTAAAGTTTCTAAAACTGTTTGAATGGTGTCTGTGAGTATAACAGAACTCCTATGGCAGGCCAAAACCTGAGAAGATTTCAAGCAGGAAGTGGCCTGTCTGAGAAGTAGTGTTTCATCTTGGCTCTTTTTATTGAAGACTCAGGATCTGTGCAATAACGTGACACTTCCTACGGCTTCCATAGGGTCTCAGAGCCCGGGAAAAAGCTGAACGATATCGAGGCAGGCTCTGGCTGAAACACTTTATCGCTTTTGGCAAGTGGCCACTCAGAGTACTATGGGCTTAGGCGCGTGCCCGCTTCGACCGAATGCTTTCTTTTCCTTTGTCTGTTTATCTAAACGCAGATTCCCGGTCGGAATATTATCGCTTTTTTATGAGAAAAATGGCATAAAAATGGATTTTAAACAGCGGTTGACATGCTTCGAAGTACGGTAATGGAATATTTAGAATTCTTTTGTCACGAATTGCGCCATGCTCGCCACCCTTATTTACCCTTTAGGATAGTGTCTAGAACGCACGAACAAAACGCCGCTGTTTGGATATAACGATGGATTATTTTGGACCAAACCAACATTTGTTATTGAAGTAGAAGTCCTGGGAGTGCATTCTGACGAAGACAACAAAGATAATAACATTTTTCTTATAGTAAATCTGACTTTGATGAGTGCTAAACTTGCTGGGTGTCTAAATAGCTAGCCCTGTGATGCCGGGCTATCTACTGAGAATATTGCAAAATGTGCTTTCACCGAAAAGCTATTTTAAAATCGGACATATCGAGTGCATAGAGGAGTTCTGTATCTATAATTCTTAAAAGAATTGTTATGCTTTTTGTGAACGTTTATCGTGAGTAATTTAGTAAATCACCGGCAGTGTTCGGTGGGAATGCTAGTCACATGCTAGTCACATGCTAATGTAAAAAGCTGGTTTTTGATATAAATATGAACTTGATTGAACAAAACATGCATGCATTGTATAACATAATGTCCTAGGGTTGTCATCTGATGAAGATCATCAAAGGTTAGTGCTACATTTAGCTGTGGTTTGGGTTTATGTGACATTATATGCTAGCTTGAAAAATGGGTGTCTGATTATTTCTGGCTGGGTACTCTGCTGACATAATCTAATGTTTTGCTTTCGTTGTAAAGCCTTTTTGAAATCGGACAGTGTGGTTAGATTAACGAGAGTCTTATCTTTAAAATGCTGTAAAATAGTCATATTTTAGAAAAATTGAAGTAATATCATATCTAAGGTATTTGAATAACGCGCCACAGGATTCAACTGGCTGTTGAGTAGGTGGGAAGGAAGCGTCCCACCTAGCCCATAGAGGTTAAACTCCAGCCACCCAATTCATAGACTGTTCTCTCTGAAACCGCAAGGCAAGCGCTACCTTAGCGCCAAGTCTCGGTTAAAAAAGCTTCTTAACAACTTCTACCCCCAAGCCATAAGACTCCTGAAGAGCTAATCAAATGGCTACCCAGACTATTTGCATTGTCCCCCCCACCCCCTTTTACGCTGCTGCTACTCTCTGTTTATAATCTATGCATAGTCACTTTACTTACATGTACATATTACCTCAATTACCTCAACTAACCGGTGCCCCCGCACATTGACTCTGTCCCGGCACCCCCTGTATATAGCCTCCACATTGACTCTGTCCCGGTACCCCCTGTATATAGCCTCCACATTGACTCTGTCCCGGTACCCACTGTATATAGCCTCCACATTGACTCTGTACCGGTACCCCCTGTATATAGCCTCCACATTGACTCTGTACCGGTACCCCCTGTATATAGCCTCCACATTGACTCTGTACCGGTACCCCCTGTATATAGCCTCCACATTGACTCTGTACCGGTACCCCCTGTATACGGCCCCCACATTGACTCTGTACCGGTACCCCCTGTATATAGCCTCCACATTGACTCTGTACCGGTACCCCCTGTATACAGCCTCCACATTGACTCTGTACCGGTACCCCCTGTATATAGTCTCCACATTGACTCTGTACCGGTACCCCCTGTATACAGCCTCCACATTGACTCTGTACCGGTACCCCCTGTATACGGCCCCCACATTGACTCTGTACCGGTACCCCCTGTATATAGCCTCCACATTGACTCTGTACCGGTACCCCCTGTATACAGCCTCCACATTGACTCTGTACCGGTACCCCCTGTATATAGTCTCCACATTGACTCTGTACCGGTACCCCCTGTATACAGCCTCCACATTGACTCTGTCCCGGTACCCACTGTATACAGCCTCCACATTGACTCTGTACCGGTACCCCCTGTATACAGCCTCCACATTGACTCTGTCCCGGTACCCCCTGTATACAGCCTCGTTACTGTTATTTTACTGCTGCTCTTTAATTATTATTATTATATATTTTAAACCTGCATGGCTGATTAAGGCCTTGTAAGTAAGCATTTCACTGTAAGGTGTTCTATTCGGAGCATGTGACAAATCAAATTTGATTTGATTTTACTGTTTTCACAGTAACGGTGTCTCTTTACAATGAAGTGATGAAACTTTGAAACAAAGTTGCCACTTGTAGCAAGGTGTTGTAGCAAACAAGTATCATGAAATACATGCACCAGAAACAGGCCTCACTTTAACATTAATACAAATATTTACTGTCTAAGCAAATTCCAATTGCACCATCATGTATGAGCCTTTCAAAAACAAGGATTTAAATGCAATAATCCTTCACATAACACATTCTCGGTTCTCTTACCCGTGTGGTATAAAGGTGTGTGTCTGTCTTACTCGTGTGGTATAAAGGTGTGTGTCTGTCTTACCCGTGTGGTATAAGGGTGTGTGTCTGTCTTACCCGTGTGGTGTAAGGGTGTGTCTGTCTTACCCTTGTGGGACAAGGGTGTGTGTCTGTCTTACCCATGTGGCATAATGGTGTGTATCTGTCTTACCCATGTGACATAATGGTGTGTGTCTGTCTTACCCGTGTGGTATAAGGGTGTGTGTCTGTCTTACCCATGTGGTATAAGGGTGAGTGTCTGTCTTACCCGTGTGGCATAATGATGTATGTCTGTCTTACCCATGTGGTATAAGGGTGAGTGTCTGTCTTACCCATGTGGCATAATGATGTGTGTCTGTCTTACCAATGTGGTATAAGGGTGAGTGTCTATCTTACCCGTGTGTTATAAGGGTGAGTGTCTGTCTTACCCATGTGGTATAAGGGTGAGTGTCTGTCTTACCCATGTGGTATAATGGTGTGTGTCTGTCTTACCCGCGTGGCATAATGGTGTGTGTCTGTCTTACCCGTGTGGCATAATGGTGTGTGTCTGTCTTACCCGTGTGTTATAAGGGTGAGTGTCTGTCTTACCCATGTGGTATAAAGGTGAGTGTCTGTCTTACCCGTGTGGCATAATGATGTGTGTCTGTCTTACCCATGTGGTATAAAGGTGTGTGTCTGTCTTACCTGTGTGGTGTATGCTGCCTCAGGGTCGTCCTCCAGTACTCGTGACAGGCCGAAGTCAGACACCTTACACACCAGGTTGCTGTTGACCAGGATGTTGCGGGCGGCCAGGTCTCGGTGAACGTAGCTCATGTCAGACAGGTACTTCATGCCCGACGCGATGCCACGCAGCATGCCCACCAGCTGGATCACTGTGAACTGACCGTCTTGTTTCTATTGGAAAGAGGGAGAGGGAGATACAGAGAGAGGGAGGGGTGGGGGAGAAATGGAGAGAGAGAGAGAGACAGAGAGAGAGAGAGAGAGAGAGAGAGAGATGTTAGCTGTTGTATGTTCTGTCGGTGTTGTCACCATCAGCCCAGCAACAATATACCCTTGGGGAACAATAAAGTTTATTGAATTGGCTTGAATTTCATTGAACACACATATGCACATTGTGTTACCACCAAAGCAGTCCTGCTCTGTGAATAACACCCCCAGCCTGACTCTATCTCATAAATCCTTCTCCACAGTTCCTCTACTAATATACAGCAGGCTGTATCACTGAGAACAGATCACCACTGTTACCACTCTCATTACCGCAATACAGATACAGTTCTCTTTAAGTGGAGCCCATTCCCCTCCACGATAATCTGGCTAAATGATGATGAAAACTGACAGGGAAGAGAAAGAAGACTGCTCTCTCAAACACACACACACACACACACACACACACACACACACGCACACACACACACACGTTGGCGATGTTTGATCTGGGTAGTGAGCATAATGACTGTCATAAAAAGCCAATATCATTCTGAGATCAGTTTTATGGGTAATAGGCTAAACACAGAGTTACACGGGTTTCATTAGACCCCAGATCAATGAAGAAGCACTGGTCACAAAAACAATGCATCTCTCTCTCTCTTTCTCTCTCTCTCGCTCTCTCTCTCTCTCTCACTTTCACCCCTCTCTCTCTCTCTCTCTGTCTTTCATTCTATTTCACTTTCACCCCTCTCTCCCTCTCTCTCTCTCACCCCATTTCTTTCTCCTCCCTCTGTCTCCCACCCTTCCACTCTCCAACCCCCACTCCCCCCTTCTCTCTCATATCCCTTACTGGAAGTGCTATGAGGAGAGATTGTTAAAGGAGGAAGTCTGTGGGTTAGAGAGACAGAGCAATCAATCAGCATTTCACAAAACAAGACCTAATTAACTTACTCCACAGCTGCTGAAACACCAGTAGAGGAGATACACTACCAGTCCATAGTTTTACAACACCTACTCATCAAAGGGTTTTCATTATTTGTACTATTTTCTACATTGTAGAATAATAATGAAGGCATCAAAACTATAAAATAACACATATGGAATCATGTAGTAACCAAAAAAGTGTTAAACAAATCAAAATATATTTTATATTTGAGATTCTTCAAAGTAGCCACCCTTTGCCTTAATGACAGCTTTGCACACTCTTGGCATTCTCTCAACCAGCTTGAAGGACTTGCCACATGTTGGCTGCTTTTCCTTCACTCTACGGTCCGACTCACCACAAACCATCTCAATTTGGTTGACGTCCGGGGATTGTGGAGGCCAGGTCATCTGATGCAGCACTCCATCATTCTCTTTCTTGGTAAAATAGCCCTTACACAGCCTGGAGGTGTATAAGACACCTCCAGGCTGCAATTGGGCTGCAATTTCTGAGGCTGGTAACTCTAATGAACTTATCCTGTGCAGCAAGGGTAACTCTGGGTCTTCCTTTCCTGTGGCGGTCCTCATGAGAGCCAGTTTCATCATAGAGCTTGATGGTTTTTGCGACTGCGCTTGAAGAAACTATCAAAGTTCTTGAAATGTTCCGTATTGACTGGCCTTCATGTCTTAAAGTAATGATGGACTGTCGTTTCTCTTTGTTTATTTGAGCTGTTCTTGCCATAATATGGACTTGGTCTTTTACAAAATAGGGCTTTGGTATACCCCCCCACCTTATCACAACACAAATTATTGGCTGAAAGGCATTAACCTGTTGGGGCTAGGGGGCAGTATTTTCACGGCTGGATAAAAAAACGAACCCGATTTAATCTAGTTACTAATCCTACCCAGTAACTAGAATATGCATATACTTATTATATATGGGTAGAAACCACCCTAAAGTTTCTAAAACTGTTTGAATGGTGTCTGTGAGTATAACAGAACTCATTTGGCAGGCAAAACCCTGAGACAGATTCTGACAGGACGTGGATACCTGATGTGTTGAATTACCTGATGTGTTGAATTACCGTAAAACCTTTTTGAAATCGGACAACGTGGTTAAGAAGGAATGAAATTCCACAAATGTACCTTTAAGAAGGCACACCTGTTAATTGAAATGCATTCCAGGTGACTACCTCATGAAGCTGGTTGAGAGAATGCCACGGGTGTGCAAAGCTGTCATCAAGTCAAAGAGTGGCTATTGAAGAATCTTAAATATAACATATATTTTGATTTGTTTTCCACTTTTCTGGTTACTACATGATTCCATATGTGTTATTTCATAGTTGTGATGTCTTCACTATTATTCTACAATGTTGAAAAAAGTAAAAATAAAGAAAATCCCTTGAATGAGTAGGTGTTCTAAAACTTTTGACCGGTAGTGTGGATGGATATTGCTCTGAGAATGAGAGAGAACCGGTGTGTGTGTGTGTGTGTGTGTATGCATGCCTTTGCGTGTGTGTGTGTGTGTGTGTGTGTGTGGTAGAATTGGAGATGACGTGGGCTGATATTGCTGTGAGATAACGTAAGCTAGCTATAACAGGATTACGGTCTAGTGGATGGATATAGGAGTGGGGAGGTGGACATAACACTCAGGGTCATCTGCTGGTTCAGCTATATATACCAAGGGCAACTCTAAACATTACTGACGCAGTGTGTCTGGGTTTGTGAGTGAATCTGTCCTCCACAGATGTTATTGTGAAATCATTCAGTAGGAGTGAGGCCAGTGGGGTTGAGTGGTGTTCTTTCAGAACTGAAAAGACTCTGAACTGAATGAGGAACTAGTAGTTTCTCTACAATCAATTTGTTTTACTTTCCATCCCTGTTTCAATCAGGAGAGATCTTCAAACACTATGGAGCAGCTCAAGATGCAGACTGTCTTAATATACAGGCAGAATGACTAAGTGGGTAGTGTGTGTGTGTATGGGTGTGTGTGTGTGTGTGTGTGTGTGTGTGTGTGTGTGTGTGTGTGTGTGTGTGTGTGTGTGTGTGTGTGTGTGTGTGTGTGTGTGTGTGTGTGTGTGTGTGTGTGTGTGTGTGTGTGTGTGTGCGTGCGTGTGTGTGTGTATGGGTGTGTGTATGGGTGTGTGTGTGTGTGTGTGCAGAACAAACTCAATAAAATCAATAAAAAGTATTTATAAAGCACTTTTTAGATCAGCAGATGTCACAAAGTGCTTATTCAGAAACCCAGTCTAAAACCCCAACTAACCTTCAGGAAGGTATCCAGGGATCCATTCTCCATAAATTCTGTGATGATCATCACTGGCTTACCTGAGAAGAGAAAGAACAACACATTCACATTAATGCACAGAACACAATACATATATTGTATCCCCCCCCTTAAAAGATTTAGATGCACTATTGTAAAGTGGTTGTTCCACTGGATATCATAAGGTGAATGCACCAATTTGTAAGTCGCTCTGGATAAGAGCGTCTGCTAAATGACTTAAATGTAAATGTAAATATATACTGGCTTATCTGAGGACACAGAACAATACAGAACAACACAGAACACAATACATATATACTGGCTTATCTGAGGACACAGAACAATACAGAACACAAAACATATATACTGGCTTATCTGAGGACACAGAACGATACAGAACACAAAACATATATACTGGCTTATCTGAGGACACAGAACAATACAGAACACAAAACATATATACTGGCTTATCTGAGGACACAGAACAATACAGAACAACACAGAACACAATACATATATACTGGCTTATCTGAGGACACAGAACAATACAGAACACAAAACATATATACAGTGGGGGGAAAAAGTATTTGATCCCCTGCTGATTTTGTACGTTTGCCCACTGATAAAGAAAGGATCAGTCTATAATTTTAATGGTAGGTTTATTTGAACAGTGAGAGACAGAATAACAACAAAAATATCCAGAAAAACGCATGTCAAAAATGTTATAAATTGATTTGCATTTTAATGAGGGAAATAAGTATTTGACCCCCTCTCAATCAGAAAGATTTCTGGCTCCCAGGTGTCTTTTATACAGGTAACGAGCTGAGATTAGGAGCACACTCTTAAAGGGAGTGCTCCTAACCGCAGCTTGTTACCTGTAAAAAAGACACCTGTCCACAGAAGCAATCAATCAATCAATCAGATTCCAAACTCTCCACCATGGCCAAGACCAAAGAGCTCTCCAAGGATGTCAGGGACAAGATTGTAGACCTACACAAGGCTGGAATCGGCTACAAGACCATCGCCAAGCAGCTTGGTGAGAAGGTGACAACATTTGGTGCTATTATTCGCAAATGGAAGAAACACAAAAGAACTGTCAATATCCCTCGGCCTGGGGCTCCATGCAAGATCTCACCTCGTGGGGTTGCAATGATCATGAGAACGGTGAGGAATCAGCCCAGAACTACATGGGAGGATCTTGTCAATGATCTCAAGGCAGCTGGGACCATAGTCACCAAGAAAACAATTGGTAACACACTACGCCGTGAAGGACTGAAATCCTGCAGCGCCCGCAAGGTCCCCCTGCTCAAGAATACATATACATGCCCGTCTGAAGTTTGCCAATGAACATCTGAATGATTCAGAGGACAACTGGTGAAAGTGTTGTGGTCAGATGAGACCAAAATGGAGCTCATTGGCATCAACTCAACTCGCCGTGTTTGGAGGAGGAGGAATGCTGCCTATGACCCCAAGAACACCATCTCCACCGTCAAACATGGAGGTGGAAACATTATGCTTTGGTGGTGTTTTTCTGCTAAGGGGACAGGACAACTTCACCACATCAAAGGGACGATGGACGGGGCCATGTACCGTCAAATCTTGGGTGAGAACATCCTTCCCTCAGCCAGGGCATTGAAAATGGGTCGTGGATGGGTATTCCAGCATGACAATGACCCAAAACACACGGCCAAGGCAACAAATGAGTGGCTCAAGAAGAAGCACATTAAGGTCCTGGAGTGGCCTAGCCAGTCTCCAGACCTTAATCCCATAGAAAATCTGTGGAGGGAGCTGAAGGTTCGAGTTGCCAAACGTCAGCCTCGAAACCTTAATGACTTGGAGAAGATCTGCAAAGAGGAGTGGGACAAAATCCATCCTGAGATGTGTGCAAACCTGGTGGCCAACTACAAGAAATGTCTGACCTCTGTGATTGCCAACAAGGGTTTTGCCACTAAGTACTAAGTCATGTTTTGCAGAGGGGTCAAATACTTATTTCCCTCATTAAAATACAAATCATTTTATAACATTTTTGACATGCGTTTTTCTGGATATTTTTGTTGTTATTCTGTCTCTCACTGTTCAAATAAACCTACCATTAAAATTATAGACTGATCATTTCTTTGTAAGTGGGCAAACGTACAAAATCAGCAGGGGATCAAATACTTTTTCCCCCCACTGTACTGGCTTATCTGAGGACACAGAACAATACAGAACAACACAGAACACAAAACATATATACTGGCTTATCTGAGGACACAGAACAACACAGAACACAGTACATATATACTGGATTATCTGAGGACACAGACAAATACAGAACATCACAGAACACAATAAATATATACTGGCTTATCTGAGGACACAGACAAATACAGAACAACATAGAACACAATACATATATACTGGCTTATCTGAGGACACAGAACAATACAGAACACAAAACATATATACTGACTTATCTGAGGACACAGAACAATACAGAACAACACAGAACACAGTACATATATACTGGCTTATCTGAGGACACAGATAAGCCAGTATATACTGGCTTATTTGAGGACACAGACAAATACAGAACAACACAGAACACTATACATATATACTGGCTTATCTGAGGACACAGAAAAATAAAGAACAACACAGAACACAAAACATATATACTGGCTTATCTGAGGACACAGGAAAATACAGAACAACACAGAACAGAACAACACTCCACATAGATGGGAAGAGAGGAGAAGTAAATAGTCACAGTGGAGACCAATCTCATTTAGTCTTTCTCCCTCTCTCCCACCTATCTCCCCTCCCTCTCTCTCTCTCCTCTCTCCCACCTCTCTCCCTCTCTTTCTCTCTCTCTCCTCTCTCCTCTCTCCTCTCTCTCTCTCCCACCTCTCTTTCTCTCTCTCTCTGGGGTACAGCATGGCATGTCGTCACCATTCACAGTGACAGCTTCTAATCAGGGCCTTCCATAAACACCAGAAGATAATTACTATGTGCCAATCCACAAGGGTGTGTGTGTGTGTGTGTGTGTGTGTGTGTGTGTGTGTGTGTGTGTGTGTGTGTGTGTGTGTGTGTGTGTGTGTGTGTGTGTGTGTGTGTGTGTGTGTGTGTGTGTGTGATGTGTGTCTGTGTGCAGAAGGCTGTCTCTTGAGATCTCATGAATACTGATCAGCTTTTTGGGGTAAATGGATGGGGGGGGGGTATTGAACACCTGTGTGTGTTGTGTGATTGATTGACAGGTCTGATTCCCCGCCCGGCACCTGGTGGAAAACAAATTATTAACAAAGTGCCCACACAGTAGTCCCTGTTTCTTTACATGGCCCCCCACAGACGACACCTCCTATAGCCAGAGAAGGGAATGTGGTTCCAATCTCTCTCTCACACACACACACACACACACACACACACACGCACGCACGCACGCACGCACGCACGCACGCACGCATGCACACACACACACTGGAAGGAGATGTTAAGTGTCCCTGTGTGTGTGTGTGGTACAGTTTGTAAACACAGCCAATACTACTATACTACTGTGTCAATAGTGATGAATAGGCAACATTTCTCCAATCAAAGATGCTGGGAAGAACCGGGCAGAGATAATGAGGTAGGAGAGGGAGGGAGATGGAAGGAGAGGGAGGAAAGGAGGAGAGAGGAGACGGAGGGAGATGGGAGGAGAGAGAGGGAGGAGGGGGAGGAAGAGGGAAGAAGAGGGAGGAAAGGAGGAGGGAGGAGAGGGAAGATTGGAGGAGGGAGGAAATGGAAGGAGAGGGAGGAAAGGAGGATGGAGGAGATGAAGGGAGAGGGAGGAAAGGAGGATGGAGGAGATGGAGGGAGATGGGATTCGAGAGAGAAAGAGAGAGAGAGAGGGAGGAAAGGACGGGAGGAGGAAGTGGGTTGAACAAGGAAGGTGAGAGATGGGGAAGAAAGAGGAGGAGATGTGGGGGAGGTGTGAGACAGGGTAAGAGAGGTGAGGAAAGACAGGTGAAGATTGAAAGAGGAGGGAGAAGGGTGAGATTGGGGTGAGAGTGGAGAGGGTATGGGGGAGAATATGGTTGTCAGGGGAGAAGGGCAGGGGAGAGAAATACAGAATAAAATAAGTGAGAGGTAGGTGAGGAGGGAGAGGGGGAGGAGTGAGAGGGGAAGAGGGAGAGGAGGAAGACAGGGGGAAGGAGAGGGGGAGGAAGGGGAAGGAGAGGAGGGAGAGGGGAGGAGGGAGAGGAGGGAGAGTGGAGGTGGAAGAGGAAGGTGGAGGGAGAGGGGAAGGAGGGAGAGGGGGTGGAAGGGGGAGATGGAGGGAGAGGGGAAGGGGAAGGAGGGAGAGGGGGTGGAAAGGGGAGATGGGTTGTCAGGGAAGGTCAGTAACATCACTGGGGAGCCCTACAGCTCTATACTGGGTAAAGACGGTGATACATCACCTTAAATGAAATCACTATCTCACTGAGATAAATGCCACACAAAACACACACACACACACACACACACACACACACACACACACACACACACACACACACACACACACACACACTGATAAATGCCTATCCTCACCCCCCAGCAGAGGAAAATCCAATTCCCTTTCACTTTGATCCCTTAGACTAATGTGGCTGTCAGACAGGACACTGCCACCAGAGACTAGGCCAGAGGGTGTGTGTGTATCGACTGCAGGGCGAGCATCTGATTTTGAGGCTGTCCTGCAGAGAAGTGTGTGTGTCATGTGACTGCTCTATCGAAAGGGACAGATGAAAGGCTCTGTGGGATTGATCCGTACCAAAATAGAGGTCTGACAGCTAACAGCCCATCCCCCTGACCTAACAGATAGACAGACACATGTGTGTATGTGTGAGATTGACAGACGAATGGACAAACTAACTGACAGACAGACAGACAGACAGACAGACAGACAGACAGACAGACAGACAGACAGACAGACAGACAGACAGACAGACAGACAGACAGACAGACAGACAGACAGACAGACAGACAGACAGACAGACTACTGTGATACAACTGGGGAGCTCAACGTTTGAGGAAAATACAAGAAAGAATGTTCTTGAATAAAGTTGTGTGCAAAAGTAAAGAGCTTCCCTAACTACATATATAATGGGATGAGTGTTTTCATTGTGGTTCCCAGCTCTGACTGCTGTGAAACCCTTGAGAAAACTTCCCTGTTCAGTTGACTAGTCCAGTCCTTCATTCATTATCCTATTGGTCTATAATTCCTCTGCTTTCTGAAGTCTTCATCTGGACTCCTGCCATGGAGAATTAGCATGACAAGATCCCAGGGGGTTAACACCAAACCACACACACACTCCCCTCTGTCTGTCTGTTTACCTCTCCCTCCCTCAGTCACTCTGATCCCACACAATAGACCCCATTGACCACGTCTTGAGACTGAATCACATGCCAGACACGCGCACGTAAAGCCCTCCTGCAAACACACACGGTCATTTTGCCACATTTTACCTCTCTCCATTGGAGTATCAACTCTCTGGAGTATCGCCTCTTAAATGAAGCCCTGTTCTTAAGACCTTACAGAAACACTTTGCATTCAGCCAAAATAAAGAGACATTCATTAAGATGCGTAAAGATAGAGACACTTCAAACCCACAGAATGAAGGAATACCACTCGGTCGAAGATAAGTTGTACGTAGCCCTTTTATCGGGCTGTTTTCAAGGCTTTCAACATTCATATCTTCTAAAGAGCCACGGTTGTCTGTATGCTTCTGGGGTCAATGTGTATGTCCAGTTTTTAACTCAGAGCGGTAATACAGCTGTAGCTTTTGTAACAGAGCCAGTAAACAAACACCTGACAGAAACAAAGAGCTCTGACGATCAGGACTATATAATGGCACTCAGCAGGGATGGGAAAACAGACATTCAAGGAGACTGCAGCACTGGTAAAGAAATGGTATGTGTGTGTGAGGGTGGCAAGTAGCCTAGCAGTTAAGAATATTGGGCCGGTAACCAAAAGGTCACTGGTTCAAATCCCCGAGGTGACTAGGTGAAAAATCTGCTGCTGTGCACTTGAGCAAGGTGCTTAACCCTACTTGCTCTGGATAAGTGTGTCTGCTAAATGAACAAAATGTTGTGTGTATTTGTGTGGTGTGACTGGGAAAGAGAGGTGTTCTCTATTTGTGTAGGCTGATGTTTGTATCTGTGTGTGTGATGCTCAGTGTCCAGACCCAGTTTATTTGCGGTGAGCAGAATTGCAGATTGCCTATTGATCTTCTGCCTGGTGTGAGAGCAGCAGAGTGTAAAATGGATCCAGGAGTTTTGTGTTTTTAACAGCACTTCATTAACACATGCTTTTAATGAGAGAACTGGCCACCTATCGCCTCACTCAACCTCGTACACCACAGAACTGATCTATCCACTGTGTGTAAGTGTTCTAGCTTGAGAAACAACATGGAATGTTAACTGGAGATTGTTAACTGCATATAGATTAAGATAAAGGGGTTTTAACTAAAAGATTAATACTATGTGTGAGAGCATATGGATCTCTCTTTGAACGGCTGGTGGAGCATAAAGAGAGAGACGGAAACACCTCAAATCTCCAATAAATTCACCACACTAAGAGTGTTTAAACTAACATTATTCTCCACACAAAGGAGAGCCTCCAAATGCATAACTACCTTACCCAAATACAGGATAACAGATTAGGGGAGAGAATATAGCAGACCTTAACCAGGTGCTGAGAGAGAACGTATTAGATAGATAGCGGGCAGATGAGATGACGAGGTGTACCTAATTGTAGGTTTTCCAGATGAGCCGATTGTCACAGCAATTGTGTGAGGCTTATAAAGAAAGGATCAAGAGATAAAAGGACAGATGGAGAGAGATAGGGAGAGCGCATGCAGCACTTTTACGATTGGCGGAGAAAAGGTCAATTTCCTCTCTCGTTCTCTTTGTGTGCGGCACTCTCATTTGCATAACAATGGCAGCAATCACAGAAAGACAGGCAGGCTGTCATTAGAATACCAGGACAGCAGGATGGAAGGCTCTTATTAGAATACCAGGACAGCAGGACAGAAGGCTCTTAATAGAATACCAGGACAGCAGGACGGAAGGCTCTTATTAGAATACCAGGACAGCAGGACAGAAGGCTCTTATTAGAATACCAGGACAGCAGGACGGAAGGCTCTTATTAGAATACCAGGACAGCAGGACAGAAGGCTCTTATTAGAATACCAGGACAGCAGGATGGAAGGCTCTTAATAGAATACCAGGACAGCAGGACGGAAGGCTCTTATTAGAATACCAGGACAGCAGGACAGAAGGCTCTTATTAGAATACCAGGACAGCAGGATGGAAGGCTCTTAATAGAATACCAGGACAGCAGGATGGAAGGATCTTATTAAAATACCAGGACAGCAGGACGGAAGGCTCTTATTAGAATACCAGGACAGCAGGACAGAAGGCTCTTAATAGAATACCAGGACAGCAGGATGGAAGGCTCTTATTAGAATACCAGGACAGCAGGATGGAAGGCTCTTATTAGAATACCAGGACAGCAGGACAGAAGGCTCTTAATAGAATACCAGGACAGCAGGACAGAAGGCTCTTAATAGAATACCAGGACAGCAGGATAGAAAACTCTTATTAGAATACCAGGACAGAAGGCTCTTATTAGAATACCAGGACAGCAGGACAGAAGGCTCTTAATAGAATACCAGGACAGCAGGATGGAAGGCTCTTAATAGAATACCAGGACAGCAGGATAGAAAACTCTTATTAGAATACCAGGACAGAAGGCTCTTATTAGAATACCAGGACAGAAGGCTCTTAATAGAATACCAGGATAGAAGGCTCTTATTAGAATACCAGGACAGCAGGACAGAAGGCTCTTAATAGAATACCAGGACAGCAGGATAGAAAACTCTTATTAGAATACCAGGACAGAAGGCTCTTATTAGAATACCAGGACAGAAGGCTCTTAATAGAATACCAGGATAGAAGGCTCTTATTAGAATACCAGGACAGCAGGACAGAAGGCTCTTAATAGAATACCAGGACAGCAGGATGGAAGGCTCTTATTAGAATACCAGGAAAACAGGATAGAAGGCTCTTATTAGAATACCAGGACAGTGGGATGGAAGGCCTCTATTAGAATACCAGGAAAGTGAGATGGAAAACTCTTATTAGAATACCAGGACAGCGGGATGGAAGGCTCTTATTAAAATACCAGGAAAGCGGGATGGAAGGCTCTCTTTAGAATACCAGGAAAGTGGGATGGAAGGATCTCATTAAAATATCAGGAAATGGGATGAGAGTTTCTTGGGGTTTTAAGGGGGTATAATGAGAAAACACACACACACGTATACATACAGGCAGTGTTTCAGGGGAAGTTGCTAGAGGCAGGTCGATTTGTTGCTAAAAGTTGCTAAATGACGTTGTGATGTCATTGCGTGATGACGTCGTTACGTGATAATGTAAAACTGCATCATTACGTAGAACACACAATAACGTTATTCAAATTGACTGGCCATCTCGGCGAAAAATATGATTTGACATTTGTTAGTTTCGCTTTGTTTTTTTATTATCACATATTTTTATTTGTAAAAGTAATATAAACACAACACATTTTATATGATCAGATATTTTTATTTTTTAAATACAACACTTTGAATTATTGAACAATTACACATTACACATTATTGAACAATTACATTTCATGTATTTTCTTTTTAACTAGTAAACCTACACATTCTGAACAATTATAGTTTTAAGCAGTGTATTGGTAGTTAATTAACATGCTACCTAACTGATCAACAATCATAGGTACAAGCTAATAACAAGGTATATATGCTATCTTATTGAACAAGCAACTTAACTCCAATAATGATGTGTGCGCTAGGCATCTCTCTCCAGCTCTCTCCAGGATGTTGTGCAGCTTAGCTGGCTAGCTGCTCAATGGTTTCCTCCAGATATTGCCACTGTTCTCGCTCACACTGCCACCATCAGCTGTGTCTCCACCAGTTCCAGAAAGTTCACTCCTTGCATATGTACTGTAAATACGATGAATCATAGATTGGCAAGGAAATCCTCTTCATCTTCACTGTCAAACTGCATTGTCACTGAGCTGGAACCAGCACAAGAGGATGGAGTGGCCTTGAAGCTGTATGCTGCTGTGGTGCCAAACTGCTACAGAACTTCACTTGGTAGTTTATGCTGGTAACAGGTATCACCAGCCAGCTTCAGTCCATACCGTACCAGGAGTATGGAGTTGAGAGTGTGCAGTGACATTCTATATCTTAACTTTGACTTGACCACACTCATTTGGCTGAACAGCCGTTCAACCTCCGCATTTGAGTGTGGCAAAGCGAGTGCAGCTTCACACAGTTCTTCAAATGGATTTGACCCGGAAGAGTTCGTGTATTTATTCACTTCACTCCAAAACTTGACTGTATTTTCAGTTGAGTCCCACCTAAACAGATGGATGTTTCTCCATTGGGAAACAATTTGATCAATTGTTTGGGGCTGGTATCCCAGTAGCTCATTGTAACGGCTGTCGTTGGGAATGGATGACCAAAATGCAAGCGGGATGTGGATACTCATCTTTAATGATAAAGAATAACGCAAACACGGAAAACAATAAACAAGAACGACTCACGACAGGCTATACATACAAAATAATAGCAGTGCTAGCGCAACAACCCACAAACCCAAGTGAAAAACACACACCTAATATATGACTCCCAATCAGGAACAACGATAACCAGCTGTCCCTGATCGGGAGCCACACAGACCAACATAGAAACATACAACCAAGAACAAACAGACACAGACATCTTCTGCCACGTCCTGACCAAAATACTACACAACTACACCCTCTGCTGGTCAGGACGTGACACTCAGCTACTTTAATCATTTCAGTGGTGCTTTTATTGTGCTTTAGCGTTTCCTTAACACTGAACAAGGCCATGTTTCGCAAGGCTTCTAGGTTGTCTGGGAGCCTTGCTTGCAGCTCCTTGCTTAAAGCAACAATGTAGTTGATGCACTGTCTCCGAATGACCTTTTCGTCCTCTGGCGCAAGACTGAGTTGGTACACCGTGCTCTCGAAAACATACCCAAGGTGTGGTGATGGTCTGAGATGTCCATCAATGGCATACTTCAGGACATCAATGATTTCCATAGGGTTGACTACTCTGCTGCAAATTGATGTTAAGAGGTGTACCAGATTGTCCAAAAGCTTGACAGGATCTATTTGCTCTCCCTCAAATGACTTGTCAGGTAGACATAGTTGGTCTTGTCCATGTACATGGTGTGGAGCACATCCGCCATGTAGCAACGCTCACTGGCCTTGGTCACCTCAAAGTTCAGTTCTTCCCACTGGCTCAATATACGAGTTACCGCAGGCTCAATCGATAGCCAACGTGTGGCACACACTTTGATGATCTGCAGGGGTTTCTGGCCACAATTAATGGTGGCATACACTGCTTTGTATGCCTCGCGCCGTTTTGGGGAAATCGGAAACCAGTTGTAGGTTTCCCTGATTAAGTACTCAACACTCCTAGGGATGGTTTCTCTGGATGCTGCACTGACAGCCAAGTGTAAAGAACGGCATACACAGCAGATGAGTACCAAATTGGGCAACGCACATTCTTCCTTTAAAATCATGTGCACCTCGTTGTGCATCCCAGTCATCACGGACGCATTATCAGTGCCAATACCTGAATATTCTCTTTTTTAAGGTTACACTTCTCAAGAAACTCAACTAACGCCTTTGCTATTGATCTGGCATCGCCCCCCTCCAATTCAACCAACCCGAGAAATGTGGACACAACGGTTATTTTTTTAGCACTGAAATACCGAATCACCACACCCAGGTATTTCGAGACACTGACATCAGCGGACTCATCCAAAAGGAGACTGAACTTTTCATCCCCCACATCTGATGTTACCCTTTTGAGAAAATAAGGAGCCAGTACTCCCCTAATCATTTCTGTGCACTTGGTGCGGTGCATTTGGAAGTTTATTGCTGCCACAGAATCTGAAAAGGCAGCTTTGCAAGCCATACCTAAATGGTGGCATGCTAGCAGCGAACATGCTAGCAGCAATGGCCAGTGCCATAGTAGCTTCTGTGCTTTTGCAGTTATCCACTTTCTTAACCAACTGTGGTAATGTAGACTGCGTTGCGGGGTTGTACGGTTTTGATTTATTTATATGCTTTGCTGTAACACAATGTATTTTGATGTCATACATTTTTGCAGGCATATCTGATTTGCAGTACGCACAGTATGCCCGACAATCATCCCCAATTACTGGCTTCAGCCACAATTTAAATTCAGGTACAGACTCCAACACTTTTCTGTACTTCTGGCTGTACAGTTTTGATTGAGACATGTTGATTGATGTTGTAAGTTCTGTTCAAGATCAAACCTTCGTGACCAACTATATTCATTGGGTTTATCTCATCAAACGCATACTACTGCTGCTGCAGTCAGCCAACAATTTGCAATTTGCTTAAATTGCTGCTGGCCTGCTGCTGCCTGTGCACGAACTGAGCGCCTGCTGCTGATGTCACTCACAATGCACTTTTGCAGCCAGGCACGTGTGTTGTGACTGAGAAAATCGTTTTTGTGTCATTTAGAGGGAAAATGCATTTTAGTGTTTGAGTCACTTTTCAAAAGTTGCTAAAAGTTCCAAATACATTTTTAAAGTAGCTAAATCTAGCAACAAAATTGCTAAGTTGGCATCACTGCATACAGGAAGTGTCACACATACACATCTACACACAGGGACACATACACACACACACTCAAACTCACAAACAGTGAGCTCCAAAAGTATTTGGACAGTGACACATTTCTGTTGTTTTGGCTCTGTGCTGTTACTTTGGCTCTCACTTTGGATTTGAAATGAAACAATGACAATGACTATAGCTTTAATTTGAGGGTATTTTTCATCCATATCAGGTGAACCGTTTAGAAATTACTGAGCTTTTTGTATATAGTCCCCCCATTTTAGGGGACCAAAAGTATTAAGCCAAATTCACTTATATGTGTATTAAAGTAGTCAAAACGGTTGTATTTGGTTCCATATTTCTAGCACGCAATGAATACATTAAGCTTGTGACTATACATTTGTTGGATGCATTTGCTTGTTTGTTTTTGTTGTGTTTCAGATTATTTTGTGCCCAATAGAAATGAATGGTAAATAACGTATTGTGTCATTTTGGAGTCACTTTTATTGTAAATAAGAATATAATATGTTTTAGAAAAATTCTACATTCATGTGGATGCCACCATGTCTACAGATAATTCTGAATGAATCGTAAATAATGATGAGTGAGAAAGTTATGTGTGTGTGTGTGTGTGTGTGTGTTTGTTGTGTGTCTGTGTGTGCGTGTCTGGATGTGTGTGTGTGTCTGTGCGTGTGTGTCTGTGTGTGTGTGTCTGTGTGTGCGTGTGTGTTTGTGTGTCTGTATGTGCGTGTCTGTGTGGTCTGTGTGTGTATGTGTGTGTGTCTGTGTGTGTGTGTCTGTGTGTGCGTGCCTGTGTGTGCATGTCTGTCTGTGTGTCTGTGTGTGTGTCTGTGTGTGTGTCTGTGTGTCTGTGTGTGTCTGTTTGTGTGTTTGTCTGTGTGTGTGTCTGCGTGTCTGCGTTTGTGTGTGTGTGTGTGTGTGTGTGTGTGTGTGTGTGTTTGGTTTATGTTTCACAGTGCATTAAAATGTTACTTCTGAGAGAAAAGTGCAGCAATTACCAAACTGTGCCTGTGGAATGAGAAGCAAATCTGATTTACTCTTCTAATAGTTCTACAAACCACTCCAACCCAGCCAAGCAAAGGTCAAAATTATCATCTCTAATTAGAGAGAGAGAGAGATATAAAATAAAAATGATTAAGAAATGCAGAGTGATTTTCAGCTTTCATATGCACGTTACTGAATATTCATGAAGATAAAAAACACATCCAATTAACTCGGTGGATTATTAATATTCATGATGGGGTTATGCATATGCATTCGTTCTTTTGTTGTGCGACCTACAGTGCCTTCAGAAAGTATTCACATCCTTTGACTTTTTCCACATTTTGTTGTGTTACAGCATGAACATTAAAATTATTAAATTCAGTTTTTTTCACTGGCCTTCACACAATACCCCACCATGTGAAAGTGGAACTATGCTTTTCAACATTTGTACAAATTAATAAAAAATTAAAAGCTGAAATGTCTTCAGTCAATAAGTATTCAACCCCTTTGTTATGCCAATCCTAAATAAGTTCAGGAGTAAAAACATACTTAACAAGTCACATAATAAGTAGCATGGACTGTTTAACATGATTTTTTTAAAGACTCATCTCTGTACCCCACACATACAATTATCTGTAAGGTCCCACAGATGTGAATTTTTTTCTATGGGATTTGTGGGTAGTTGTCTCCTGTTTTGTGTCTGTGCACCTGACAGGACTGTTTAGTGTCGTTTGTTGTTTTGTATACGTGTTTCTTTTGTTTTTCCTTCTTTTAATAAAAATAAAGAAGATGAGTATACACCCGCTGCACCTTGGTCTAATCCTTACGACAACCGTTACAACCACAAAGAACAGGGAGGTTTTCCAATGCCTTGCAAAGAAGGGTACCTATTGGTCCAATAGATGGGTTAAAAAACATGGCAAGACCTGAAAATGATTGTCTAGCAATTATCAACAACCAATTTGAAAGAGTTTGACTAATTTGAATACTCCAGGTCATCTACAGGTCTCTGCTAGGTAAAGCCCCGCCTTATCTCAGCTCACTGGTCACCATAGCAGCATCCACCCGTAGCATGCGCTCCAGCAGGTATATCTCACTGGTCACCCCAAAAACCAATTCTTCCTTTGGCCGCCTCTCCTTCCAGTTTTCTGCTGCCAATGACTGGAACGAACTGCACAAATCTCTGAAGCTGGAGACTCATATCTCCCTCACTAGCTTTAAGCACCAGCTGTCAGAGCAGCTCACAGATCACTGCACCTGTACATAGCTCATCTGTAAAAAGCCCATCCAATCTACCTCATCACCATACTGTATTTATTTATTTATCTTGCTCCTTTGCACCCCAGTATCTCAACTTGCACATTCATCCTCTGCACATCCTACCATTCCAGTGTTTAATTGCTATATAGTAATTACTTTGCCACCATGGCCTATATATTGCCTTACCTCTCTTATCCTACCTCATTTGCACATGCTGTATATAGATTTTTCTACAGTATTATTGATTGTATGTTTGTTTATTCCATGTGTAACTCTGTGTTGTTTTTGTCGCACTGCTTTGCTTTATCTTGGCCAGGTCGCAGTTGGAAATGAGAACTTGTTCTCAACTAGCCTACCTGGTTAAATAAAGGTGAAATAAAAATAAAATAATAATAAAATAAACGTATCTAATCAAGATATATTAGTGTTTTATTTTTCATTAATGGTTTACAAATGTTAGAATTGGGGAGACCTGTGAGGGGGGGCATGGGAGGCCATGGGGGAGACATGGGGGGTGGAGACATGGGGGAGACAGGGGGAGACTGGGGGGAGGGCATTGGAAAGATGGGGGAGACTGGGGTGAAGACATGGGGGAGACGGGGGAGACAGGGTGGGAGACATGGGGGAGACTGGGGGGAGACTGGGGTGGAGACACGGGGGAGACTGGGGGGAGACTGGGGTGGAGACACGGGGGAGACTGGGGGGAGACTGGGGTGGAGACACGGGGGAGACTGGGGGAGACTGGGTTGGAGACACGGGGGAGACTGGGGGGAGACTGGGTTGGAGACACGGGGGAGACTAGGGGGAAGCCGGGGTTAAAAACACGGGGAGGCTGGGGGAGACTGGGGTGGAGACACGGGAGAGACTGGGGGGAGACTGGGTTGGAGACACGGTGGAGACTGGGGGGAGACTGGGTTGGAGACACGGGGGAGACTGGGGGAGACTGGGGTGGAGACACGGGGGAGACTGGGGTGAAGACACACGGGGGTGACTGGGGGGAGACTGGGTTGGAGACACGGGGGAGACTGGGGGGAGACTGGGTTGGAGACACGGGGGAGACTGGGGGGAGACTGGGTTGGAGACATGGTGGAGACTGGGTTGGAGACAATGGGGAGACTGGGGGGAGACTGGGGTGGAGACATGGTGGAGACATGGGGGAGACGGTGGGCATTTATGACATTCCTATATATTGATAAGTTACCGTCCTACAGGCTTAGAATGTCAGCGCAGACACAAGATACACCATTGAGCCAAGTAAGTGATGCATTGTAAATAAATACTGTGCTGAGCTAAGTATTTGGAAATGATACAAGCATGTTTTGAGAGAGAAATAGAGAGAGAGAGGGAGAGGGAGAGGGAGAGAGGGACCGAGAGAGAGAGAGAGATAGGGAGAGAGAGCGAGAGAGATAGGGAGAGAGAGAGAGAGAGAGAGAGAGAGAGAGAGAGAGAGAGAGAGAGCGAGAGAGAGGGAGAGAGAGAGAGAGAGAGAGAGAGAGAGAGAGAGAGAGAGAGAGAGAGAGAGAGGGAGAGAGAGAGAGAGAGAGAGAGAGAGAGAGAGAGCGAGAGAGAGGGAGAGAGGGAGAGAGAGAGAGAGAGAGAGGGAGAGAGGGAGAGAGAGAGAGAGAGAGAGAGGGAGAGAGGGACCGAGAGAGAGAGAGAGATAGGGAGAGAGAGCGAGAGAGATAGGGAGAGAGAGAGAGAGAGAGAGAGAGAGAGAGAGAGAGAGAGAGAGAGAGCGAGAGAGAGGGAGAGAGAGAGAGAGAGAGAGAGAGAGAGAGAGAGAGAGAGAGAGAGAGGGAGAGAGAGAGAGAGAGAGAGAGAGCGAGAGAGAGGGAGAGAGAGAGAGGGAGAGAGGGAGAGAGGGAGAGAGGGAGGGGAGAATGGAGTGACATTGATGGTGATAGTGATCTGTTATGAGCGTTGTTCAACCCTGTGTCTCTGTGTGTTCTGTCTGTTCTAAATCACCTATCACATCCAAACACTCTTTCTCTAATGTAATAACAAGCACAAGTAAACATGTGCCCCTTGTACCTACACGTACAGTGGGGGAAAAAAGTATTTAGTCAGCCACCAATTGTGCAAGTTCTCCCACTTAAAAAGATGAGAGAGGCCTGTAATTTTCATCATAGGTACACGTCAACTATGACAGACAAAATGAGAAAGAAAATACTTATTTTCCACCATAATTTGCAAATAAATTCATTAAAAATCCTACAATGTGTTTTCCGGATTTTTTTTTTCTCATTTTGTCTGTCATTGTTGACGTGTACCTATGATGAAAATTACAGGCCTCTCTCATCTTTTTAAGTGGGAGAACTTGCACAATTGGTGGCTGACTAAATACTTTTTTCCCCCACTGTATACGCACACACAAACAGACACATCAACAGCATGGGCTGCCATGCTAACTGGAGCCTCTACCTGGTCGACGGTCAGGTCTGATTCTCATTAAGAGCACCGCTGTCTCTCTCACACATAGGTACGTTACACACATACATGCACACACAATACATGATCCAAAACAAACAATAACCATATCTAAAGGAATAGGTGAAATACTGTGTGGCGATGGACAATCTCTGCTTAGATTAGTCAAAGTAGCTGTCAATCACTCACATCGTGTGACCACACCCTCCAGTCTGATGATGTTTGGGTGGTCGAACTGTCCCATGATGCTGGCCTCAGAGAGGAAGTCCCGCCTCTGTTTGTCAGCGTATCCTGCCTTCAGACTCTTTATGGCCACGTAGATCTCTCTCTTCCCCTGGAGTCGTAGACAACCACTACACACCTCCCCAAACTCACCTACAACACACACAGACACACAATATCAACCACTACACACCTCCCCAAACTCACCTACAACACACACAGACACACAATATCAACCACTACACACCTCCCCAAACTCACCTACAACACACACAGACACAGTATAAATAACTACACAACTCCCCAAACTCACCTACAACACACACAGACACACAGTATAAATAACTACACAACTCCACAAACTCATTTACAATACACACATACACTGAGTGTACAAAACATTAAGGACACCTGCTCTTTCCATGACGTAGACTGACCAGGTGAATCCAGGTGAAAGATATGATCCCTTACTGATGTCACTTGTTAAATCCACTTCAATCAGTGTAGATGAAAGGGAGGTTACAGTTTAAATAAGGATTTTTAAGCCTTGAGAAAATTTAGACAAGGATTGTGTATGTGTGCCATTCAGAGGATGAATGGGCAAGACAAAAGATTTAAGTGCCTTTGAACGGGGTAGGGTAGTAGGTGCCAGGCACACCATGTTGTGTCAAGAACTGCAACGCTGCTGGGTTTTTCACAGTCAACAGTTTCCTGTGTGTATCAAGAATGGTCCACCACCCAAAGCACTTCCAGCCAACTTGACACAACTGTGGGAAGCATTGGAGTCAACATAGGCCAGCATCCCTGTGGAATGCTTTCGACACCTTGTAGAGTCCATGCCCCAACAAATTGAGGCTGTTCTGAAGGCAAAAGGAGTGGGGTGCAACTCAATATTAAGAGGGTGTTCCTAATGTTTGGTATACTCAGCGTATACAGCATTAGTAATCACACTCACCTCTGCAAACTCTCCTACATTACACATACACATTGAATGTAAAATCCATTCAAAGTGTCTGCGTGATTGATTAACAATCAGACTGCTCTTGACTGCACCATTGGTGTCCCACAAGGATCTAGGTAAGGGCCACTCAGGGATCACTCACCCGCTCCGATGACTCTCTCTATGCTGATGCAGGAAGCATCAATCTCTTTGGCAAAGTCTCTGACTGCCTGGTTAGGATCCTCATAGGTGTGTGGATGGATATATATCTTACTGCCAGGAAGTTTGACTGGAGACAAAAAAGAGAGACAGCGACAGAGACAAAAACAAAGAGGGAGATAGATCTCAATAACTTTCCTGTAGAAAGCGGTACAACACACAAAGAAAGCAGTACAACACACCAACGTAATTAAAAGTACGGAAATGGCTGCTGAATCCTTGAGAGTTCAATATCACACTACATTGCCTCTCAGAATTGTTTTTGTTTACTACTCACAGCAACACTGGAGAGAATGAATATCAATTCTCCTCACTTGTACAGTTGCTTCTCAGAAAAATACATATATTTTCTGAGAAGCAACTCTACATTTTGTACAAGTTATTTAGTTGTTTGAATTGAAGTAAACTTGAGCATCTTATGATGGTGACAGTGATTCTCTGAGAATGTAAACTGCTTCTGTTTGGTCTAGCAAATGTTTTGAATGTTAGAGCTGAGGTGGAGTGTATTTATCCTGATTTTCCCACCTACAGAGAAAAAGGTATCTTCCTGTATGATGGATTGCAATCGTCTGAATCACTTTCTGTTTATGTAAATGTAACAATAACATGTGACGCATCGAAAGAGTGTACTCTGTTTGTGTGTGTGTGTGTGTGTGTGTGTGTGTGTGTGTGGTGTGTGTGTGTGTGTGTGTGTGTGTGTGTGTGTGTGTGTGTATATGTGATGCTTGGCAAAGTAAACATGCGGAGCATTCAGCAAATACAAACAGCTTCTTCATAAAAATATAATATAACCCATTATGGAAGGTTTGACACGACTCAGCAGAAATGCTTCTTTGGCTGCCTCTGAAAGAGATATCCTTCCTCTACTGTATATTTGAGAGGGTTGTGTGTGTGTGCATACTGTGTACCTCTTCCATGTTGAAACTGCAGCTTCTCTTCGTCAGGGTCCTGCTTGGCTTTGATGTATCCACAGTGTCTGAGGAACAAAACACACCAACCGGTTAATGACATCATGGTTTGTGTGTGTGTGCTTGTGCGGGTGTGAGAGTTGTGTGTCTAGTGTGTGTGTGTGTTGTGTGTCTTGTGTGAGAGTTGTGTGTCTTGTGTGTGTTGTGAGTGAGAGTCGTGTGTCTTGTGTGCGTGTGTTGTGTGTTTTGTGTGTTGTGTGTTGTGAGAGTAGTAGTCCTTCACTCTCTCTCTCCTCCTCCTTCTCTCTCTCTCCCCCCCTTCTCTCGCTCTCCCTTTCTCTGATTCCCTCTCTGGGCCTTTTCTTGCTGTGTGAAATAGCCTGAGTTTGTTATTAAGTGTCTATGTGTTTGCTTGTGCTTGTGTGTGTGTGTGGTCACCCTCCAGGCTCTAGTCATCCCCTTTAATTAGAGGTCCATGTGTTACCATGTATTCCTACATACCACCTCTTTAACTCTTCGATCAGCCCTTCTGGTCATTAACTGTCTCTGCCTAAACCTCCATGGGGTACCACACACACACACACACACACACACACACACACACACACACACACACACACACACACACACACACACACACACACACACACACACACACACACACACACACACACACACACACACACACACACACACACACACACACACACACATACACACACTGCAGAGCCGATCAATCCAGCAATCGATAACAACCATCAATCGATTGATCAAACCAGCTGTGAGGAAGTGTTAAACTTGCTCTGTTTAAAAAGCGCCACTCTTTGTGAGAGGTTGGGTCGGGGTTGGGGGCAGAGGGGTTAATATTAGCTTTTCTCCGCTCTGTAAAACTTCAGTAGGAAAACAGCTCATTTAATAAGCCAATTCACACGAAACACCGTTACATTTAACGCTCACTTAAATACAGCATGAAGGTTTTAGCCCAATACATAAAAGCGTAAAATCAATTTTCACATTGTCAGGTACTAAAACAGCACATAAATGGTTTCTTTCTTGGCTCCTCTTCTCCCTTCTTCTTTGCTCTCCTCTATGATCTTTTCCTTTCATTTCCTCTGCTCTTTTCCTTCAAACCATCATTTCCTCTTCTCTCTTCACTTGCTGTCTCTTCATTCCCCCTCTCCACTCCTCCCCCTCTCTCCTATCATCTCTTCTCATTATGAAGACTTATGAAGGGATGTTTTTCTAGAAAAGAAAGCCCCTCCATCTTTTACATCCTATGCAGGGCCCAGTACATCTGAAAGACATTCTGATTATAATTGGTTTGGGATCAGTTCCAAGAGCTGTGATCAACCTCTTTTACATTTTGACACCAACTAGAGATGGGGAGAGGGATAGGACAAGCCCCTGCTATAGATGGGGAGAGGGATAGGACAAGCACCTGCTATAGATGGAGGGAGGGATAGGACAAGCACCTGCTATAGATGGGGAGAGGGATAGGACAAGCACCTGCTATAGATGGAGGGAGGGATAGGACAAGCACCTGCTATAGATGGAGGGAGGGATAGGACAAGCACCTGCTATAGATGGAGGGAGGGATAGGACAAGCACCTGCTATAGATGGAGGGAGGGATAGGACAAGCACCTGCTATAGATGGGGAGAGGGATAGGACAAGCACCTGCTATAGATGGAGGGAGGGATAGGACAAGTACCTGCTATAGATGGAGGGAGGGATAGGACAAGCACCTGCTATAGATGGGGAGAGGGATAGGACAAGCACCTGCTATAGATGGAGGGAGGGATAGGACAAGCACCTGCTATAGATGGGGAGAGGGATAGGACAAGCACCTGCTATAGATGGAGGGAGGGATAGGACAAGCACCTGCTATAGATGGAGGGAGGGATAGGACAAGCACCTGCTATAGATGGGGAGAGGGATAGGACAAGCACCTGCTATAGATGGAGGGAGGGATAGGACAAGCACCTGCTATAGATGGGGAGAGGGATAGGACAAGCACCTGCTATAGATGGGGAGAGGGATAGGACAAGCACCTGCTATAGATGGAGGGAGGGATAGGACAAGCACCTGCTATAGATGGAGGGAGGGATAGGATAAGCACCTGCTATAGATGGGGAGAGGGATAGGACAAGCACCTGCTATAGATGGAGGGAGGGATAGGACAAGCACCTGCTATAGATGGAGGGAGTGATAGGACAAGCACCTGCTATAGATGGGGGGAGGGATAGGACAAGCACCTGCTATAGATGGAGGGAGGGATAGGACAAGCACCTGCTATAGATGGGGAGAGGGATAGGACAAGCACCTGCTATAGATGGAGGGAGGGATAGGACAAGCACCTGCTATAGATGGGGAGAGGGATAGGACAAGCACCTGCTATAGATGGAGGGAGGGATAGGACAAGCACCTGCTATAGATGGAGGGAGGGATAGGACAAGCACCTGCTATAGATGGAGGGAGGGATAGGACAAGCACCTGCTATAGATGGAGGGAGGGATAGGACAAGCACCTGCTATAGATGGGGAGAGGGATAGGACAAGCACCTGCTATAGATGGGGAGAGGGATAGGACAAGCACCTGCTATAGATGGAGGGAGGGATAGGACAAGCACCTGCTATAGATGGAGGGAGGGATAGGACAAGCACCTGCTATAGATGGAGAGAGGGATAGGACAAGCACCTGCTATAGATGGAGGGAGGGATAGGACAAGCACCTGCTATAGATGGGGAGAGGGATAGGACAAGCACCTGCTATAGATGGAGGGAGGGATAGGACAAGTACCTGCTATAGATGGAGGGAGGGATAGGACAAGCACCTGCTATAGATGGGGAGAGGGATAGGACAAGCACCTGCTATAGATGGAGGGAGGGATAGGACAAGCACCTGCTATAGATGGGGAGAGGGATAGGACAAGCACCTGCTATAGATGGAGGGAGGGATAGGACAAGCACCTGCTATAGATGGAGGGAGGGATAGGACAAGCACCTGCTATAGATGGGGAGAGGGATAGGACAAGCACCTGCTATAGATGGAGGGAGGGATAGGACAAGCACCTGCTATAGATGGAGGGAGGGATAGGACAAGCACCTGCTATAGATGGGGGGAGGGATAGGACAAGCACCTGCTATAGATGGAGGGAGGGATAGGACAAGCACCTGCTATAGATGGGGAGAGGGATAGGACAAGCACCTGCTATAGATGGAGGGAGGGATAGGACAAGCACCTGCTATAGATGGGGAGAGGGATAGGACAAGCACCTGCTATAGATGGAGGGAGGGATAGGACAAGCACCTGCTATAGATGGAGGGAGGGATAGGACAAGCACCTGCTATAGATGGAGGGAGGGATAGGACAAGCACCTGCTATAGATGGAGGGAGGGATAGGACAAGCACCTGCTATAGATGGGGAGAGGGATAGGACAAGCACCTGCTATAGATGGAGGGAGGGATAGGACAAGCACCTGCTATAGATGGAGGGAGGGATAGGACAAGCACCTGCTATAGATGTAGGGAGGGATAGGACAAGCACCTGCTATAGATGGAGGGAGGGATAGGACAAGCACCTGCTATAGATGGAGGGAGGGATAGGACAAGCACCTGCTATAGATGGGGGGAGGGATAGGACAAGCACCTGCTATAGATGGAGGGAGGGATAGGACAAGCACCTGCTATAGATGGGGAGAGGGATAGGACAAGCACCTGCTATAGATGGAGGGAGGGATAGGACAAGCACCTGCTATAGATGGGGAGAGGGATAGGACAAGCACCTGCTATAGATGGAGAGAGGGATAGGACAAACACCTGCTATAGATGGAGGGAGGGATAGGACAAGCACCTGCTATAGATGGAGGGAGGGATAGGACAAGCACCTGCTATAGATGGAGGGAGGGATAGGACAAACACCTGCTATAGATGGAGGGAGAGAAAAACTGTCTACCAGTGAGACAGGGGAAATGGATAAGGCTACTAGGCATTTTGATTTGATTTGATTTATTAGGATCTCCATTAGCCGACGCCAATGGCAACAGCTAGTCTTACTGGGGTCCGACACACAACGAAAAATACATTACAGACCAAAGACTTTACAATTTACATTTAAAAACAATAACATGTGTGTGCATCAAACAGTTACACATACATGTCAGTACATACACACAACCAGTAGGTCACATGTCAGTACATACACACAACCAGTAGGTCACATGTCAGTACATACACACAACAAGTAGGTCACATGTCAGTACATACACACAACAAGTAGGTCACATGTCAGTACATACACACAACCAGTAGGTCGCATGTCAGTACATGCACACAACCAGTAGGTCGCATGTCAGTACATACACACAACCAGTAGGTCGCATGTCAGTACATTCACACAACCAGTAGGTCACATGTCAGTACATTCACACAACCAGTAGATCGCATGTCAGTACATACACACAACCAGTAGGTCACATGTCAGTACATACACACAACAAGTAGGTCACATGTCAGTACATACACACAACCAGTAGGTCGCATGTCAGTACATACACACAACCAGTAGGTCGCATGTCAGTATATTCATACAACCAGTAGGTCACATGTCAGTACATTCACACAACCAGTAGGTCGCATGTCAGTACATACACACAACCAGTAGGTCGCATGTCAGTACATACACACAACCAGTAGGTCACATGTCAGTACATACACACAACCAGTAGGTCACATGTCAGTACATTCACACAACCAGTAGGTCGCATGTCAGTACATACACACAACCAGTAGGTCGCATGTCAGTACATACACACAACCAGTAGGTCGCATGTCAGTACATACACACAACCAGTAGGTCACATGTCAGTACATACATACAACCAGTAGGTCACATGTCAGTACATTCACACAACCAGTAGGTCGCATGTCAGTACATACACACAACCAGTAGGTCACATGTCAGTAGATACACACAACCAGTAGGTCGCATGTCAGTACATACACACAACCAGTAGGTCACATGTCAGTACATACACACAACCAGTAGGTCACATGTCAGTACATACACACAACCAGTAGGTCACATGTCAGTACATACACACAACCAGTAGGTTACATGTCAGTACATACACACAACCAGTAGGTTACATGTCAGTACATACACACAACCAGTAGGTTACATGGGGAGAGGCATTATGCCGTGAGGTGTTGCTTTATTTGTATTTTTAAACCAGGTTTGCTGTTCACTTGCTCTATATAAGGTGGAAGGGAGTTCCATGCACTCATGGCTCTGAATAATACTGTATGTACGCTTCCTTGAATGTGTTCTGGACCTGGGAAAAGGAGTGAAAGGGAGAGTAAAATGAGTGAGAGGGAAAAAGAGGAGAGGAATTAGAGGTGATGGGGGGAATGAGGTCTTGTTAGCCTCAGTTAATATGACAGTAGTTCAGTGCCTAATCCCTGTGTTTTTACACAGCTGAACAGATGGAATAACTCAGCCTAAAATGGGCCCTTTAGAGGATACTGTCTATGTCTGGGACTGGGGTGAGAGAGGGAGAGGCCTGGGGGAGGCAGGGAGAAAAACACACAATCATAAGCAACCTGCATACACATTGTTTGAAGTACATAGACCAACATAGCTTCTTTAGTAGGTCAAAGATGTGCACTGAAAAACCTTGGTAGAACATAGGTGGAGTAGGCATGGTGGTGCTCATGTGCATTTCCTTCATTATGTTTTTTACACTGGAAAGGGGATTTTCTTTTAAAGGTGCATCATACAACATTTCCACATGCAAAGCTAGAGAAATGTTTTTGCAACCAAAGGTCTTTCATTGGCAGTGCTATTGTAAACATTAATTCAGGCTCTGCCAAAAGGTCTGAGCCTTAATGGCACAGGTGGTGTGCTTGCATATCTGCAAGGGTTGCTGGTTAATTCCTGGACTGCTGCTAAAATAAGTTTTGGACTAACTATTAAAGTATGCATAGAATTTGCAATGGATAGTGAAAAGTAATTCTCTGAAATTTTCAGAAGGCGAATAGCTCAATTGATTGCAACAGTCTTACATTGTAAAATATTACTAAATTCCCATTGAAAGAAAACGGTTTAAAGCCATTGACTTTGAGCTATGCATCCTATACATTTATATAATCCGGGTTAAGGGGGGCATTAGCTCCGTCCCCCACCCCTAGAGCCGCGCCACCGGAATGGCCGTGCACGGCAGAGTTGGTGACAAATATCCAACACAAAGGCTAGTCCAGCATCCAGATTGTAGCTGTAGATACAATCAAGATGGTTAAATGGCAAAGTTGTTGGTTTGGCACTGTTGATCAGCAAACATTTTGATTAAAATGTCAAGACAGGTAAGTAATGTATTATGGATGTTAGAAACATTTTTTCCTGATGCTAGCAAGCATGCATTTGCACCATGCAGTCAGTGGACTACCAAGGAACTGTTTATATGTAATGTTTGCTAGCAATTTGTTTTCTCAGCTACAGTTTGAGTTGTGTCCTGTCTGACCCTGAAATGTGGCTAGCTCTTACCATAGCTTGGACTATGGAGTAACTAGCTAGTTTTGCAAAATCCCATTGCATGCATTATAAGATAACAGCGTGACAATTTGCCCAAAGTTTGGTGTTAGTTTTGAACTAACCTAACATAGCAAGCATAAGAGAAACCCTTGAGCACAGTTCCCACATCCGGTTTTCAGCTGAAGAGGAAGCTAGGTTGAAAATAGCTCTATCCCTGAAAACCAGAACAGCCAGTTGTTGGCAACTTGGCTAAGGCTAATTTTGAATCGATGCAGCTAGCTAGCTATGCTTTGTTGAAAAATGTAGGACTGGCATTTGGATGTGAGCTAACATTAGCTAGCTTCTGGGTCGAAGTCAGCTGCTGTTGTCCGGCTCTAGCTATCCAGCTAATGGCTGAAGTAATTTGTGTAAAAACATTCTATAACCAAATATAGCTAGCTACCTTTATTTTGCCTTTTCGTTAGCTAGCTAACTGTCAGCTAACTAGCTACAGAAGCTAGTTGCTGGACTTTGGACAAGCAAGCTAACATTAGCTAGCTAGCTACCTAGCTAATCAAAATACAGTATTTGTTTGCATTTATTGATTAACCTCAGCTTGAATACCACCATATAGCTAGTTTCGACAGTAGCCTAGGTTTGTTCTCATCCACTTCTTATGACTGGCAGCCTGGTGCAGCTGTAATGCTGCTGAGCAACCGAGTTGCTCGACCTGGTGTTAGAACTCTGAGCTTTGGCTGAAAAATATATTAGCACATTGTCGGTTCCCCTACAAACTGCAATAAACTTTGATTTGATTCCGATTGTATGTGTGTGTGTGTGAGAGACACTGTTGCCCCTACAAACGTATTCAGCTGGAAAGGTGGCAAGTCTAATGGTCACTTTATGGATGTCGAGCAAGGTCCAGGCAAGAAATGAGATTTTTTCCTAATGCTAACGATCCTGTTAAAAATCTCTTATGTGGTTATCATTAACAGCCGGACGCCTCATGATGTGAGGCACGAAGTGTGTTGGGTACCTCCAATCAAGGTGATTTGCGAATTTTCATCGACATTGGTGTCATATTGGCTTAGATATGATGAACCACGTAAAATTGAATCAAAGATCAAAGTACACAGTTTAGCAGATGTAATTGCGGGTGCAGCGAATTGCTTGTGTTACTAGCTCCTAACAGTGCAGTAAAATGTCAGTACACAAATAATCAAAAACATGAAATGAAGAAATCAGGAATACACACAAACACTCCAGTGCACCTGCCGCAAGGGACAAACAACCCACTGATGAAACACTTCCCCATTCACTTCAGGTGTGCGCATGTGTGTGTGTGTGTGTGTGTGTGTGTGTGTGTGTATGTGTTTGGTGTGTGTGTGTCTGTGTAAATGGGGGTCTCTAAGAGGGGTGCACATTTCCATGTTAATTGTGTGCCTCATTTTGCCTCTACAGTTCTAAGTGTCATGATTCATTACCGCTGAAAGACACCTCTAAAATCACACGCATGCACGCACAGCATTGCTTTGCTCCCAGGGTGACTTTATGGCCCCCAAGTTACATAGCAACAAAACAGAAGTTCACAATAATCTAGTATAGAGAAGGTTTTGTAAAAACTCAAAATACCTGAATAGTCTCGAGAGCAATCTCTCACACACCTCAGTTTCTCTCACACACAGGCCTCTCTCTCTGTCTATCTGTCACTGAAAGTTGTATTGTCAATTTTGTTTTGTATTTAAACGGCACTTTAAACGTGTACATGACACTGCAACAAAATTTCCCCACTGGGACAATAAAGTCAGTAAGTAAGTCTCTCTCTCTCAAACACGCACACACACTTCTCCCTCCTCTGTTCCAGTCCACTGAGGACAACAGGCTATTCCTGTCCTCCAAAAGCCACACGCTCTTCATTTGCATATCAATTAACTTTTTAATATAATACTCTGTCACTCGAGACCCATTTTTCATTCGGCTAGCTACGTTCCACCTTCATAGAACTCCATCCATATATTATCTTCCCCACCCCCCCTTCTCTCTCTCTGTACTTCTTCCTCTCTGTAGCCTATATTTATTTTTCGTTCACTCCCTCTGTCGCTACATAGCTACATTTTCTTTGTCTTCTCCTCTTTCCTTAACTCACTCTCGCTTGTTGTCTCCTCTCTTATCCCAACCCCCTCTACCGTTTCTCTCTCTCTCTCTCTCTCTCTCTCTCTCTCTCTCTCTCTCTCTCTCATTCTCTCGCTCTCTCTCACTCTCTCGCTCTCTCTCCCTCGCTCGCTCTCTCTCTCTATCAATTCAATTCAATTCAATTCAATTAAAATGGCTTTATTGACATGGGAAACATGTTTACTTTGCCAAAGCAATCGAAATAGACAGGACATAAACAAGGGAAATAAACAATAAAAAATGAACAGTAAACATTACACTCACATTTTTTTTAAGGAATATAGACATTTCAAATGTTATTATTGCTTATGTACAGTGTTGTAACAATGTGCAAATAGTTGTAGTATGAAAGGCTAAATAAATAAACAGAGAAATATAGGTTGTATTTACAATGGTGTTTGTGCTCCACTGGTTTCCCTTGTGGCAACAGGTCACACATCTTGCTGCTGTAGTGTCTATCTCTCTCTCCCTCTCTCTCTCTTTCTATCCCTGTCTTCTTGGGCCCTATCTTCAGATCTCTGTGTAGTGTGAGGGGCTGGAAGCGAATAGAGGTTTTGCTGACAGGCTGGATGTGACACGGCGGGGGTCCTACACTGCATACTAACTCACAAGCATTCAGATGAAGGAGGGAGAGGTAGGGAGAGAGATAACAAAGAGAATGAAGGACACCAAGGGTGAGAGAATAAAATTGTACAAGAAAGGCAGGCAGCAAGAGAGAGAGAGAGAGAGCGAGAGCGAGAGCGGCGAGCGGGGCACAGTAGCTGCAGGACTATCTAGTACAGGGTTTTGACGGTAGCTTTAATGGCTGACTCAGGTTCTCTTGTCTGTGTGATCGACACACTGGGAAAATCACGCACGCTACAGGAGAGAAGTGCTCTGAAAGACCGTCTTTAGGAAAGCTGCCAAGAGGAAAACGGGAGAGAGAGAAGAGAAGAGGAGAGAGAGGGAGTGATCAGACGACGAAAGCTTCCGCTCTGAAAGAAAAAGAAAGAAAATATCTATAGAGCTTTAAAGAGCGGGAAAGTTAAAAAAGAGGAGAGTGATGTGTGTAAATATGGAAATATGCTTCAAACTAAGAGCAAAGAACACACACACAGATCAATCAACTGTCCAATACAGTGCCTTGCAAAAGTATTCAGACCCCTTGGATTTCTTCAAATGTTATTGTTACAAATTGGGAATAAAGTTCGATCATGGTGGTTCGGAGGCAGTGGTTTGTGTAAATCTGCAACGAGACAGCTATTTTGCAGGACTTTGGCAGCATTGTTGAGAGGGAGCTCACTCCCATCGGCTCTTTTGTGTAGCTGAAACATATAAGCCAAAATAAAGTTAGCTGATAATTAGGCCTACAAAACGACTGGTTATATTGTCAGGGTTTAACTAGCTAGCTAACAGTTACATACCATATGTATCCATTCATTGGGGGGCAGCTTGTCATGCCCCTAAACTTTTTAATTACGCCAACAGACACATTGTTGCTCGTTGTGAATTTGGTGTCCTTCTGTATACTCCATGCCAGACTGAGAGGGTGGTCGTTGATATGTCCGTTCAAACCAGCTCCAGCGTATTTTTCGACATTCATGTTTCTCACTGCACCATAAAAGTCCCGTAGAATGACTTCAGCTCCGTTTTTGTTGTATTCCCAAACTCACGCTTCCCTTTTTCTGCACAGCAGTCAGTGAAGCAGGTAAGTGCCCACTTTGTTTGTTTCACGATGTTCTTTTCATTTGGGTTTCTCTGAAATTCATCTAAACTCCTCTTTTCTACATCGGCATGTTGAACTGTTATTGATGTAGCGACTTGATTGATGTGAAAAGGAGCAATGATATCAAGGTGAAAATGCTAAACGTCATAGTCATGGTATACGGTCTCACATACACACAGCCAAATGCTGTTTTAGCCAATCAGCATCCAGTATCTAAACTACCCGGTTTATAATACGTGCTAGAAACACCTTTGGCATACATTACAGCTGGGAGTCTTCTAGGGTATTTCTATAAGAGCTTTGCACACCTGGATTGTGCAATATTTGCACATTATTCTTTTCAAAGTTCTTCAAGCTCTGTCAAGATGTTGGTGATCATGGCTAGACAGCAACTTTTAAGTCTTGCCATAGATTTTCAAGCAGATTTATGTCAAAACTGTCTCCTTGGTAAGCAACTCCAGTGTTGATTTTGCCTTGTGTTGTAAGTTATTGTCCTGCTGAAGGGTGAATTCCCCTCTCAGTCTCTGGTGTAAAGCAGACTGATCCAGGTTTTCCTCTAGGATTTTGCCTGTGCTTAGCTCCATCCCATGTATTTGTATCCCATGTATTTGCCTATGTCAAGCATACCAATACCATGATGCAGCCACCACCTTGCTTGAAAATAAGGAGGCAGATACTCAGTGATGTGTTGTACTGGACTTGCCCCAAAAATAAGGGTTTGCAATTAGGCCAAAAATTGTATTCCTTTGCTGTGTTTTGTTGTTATCTGAAGTATTACTTTAGTGTCTTGTTGCATACAAGATGCATGTTTCGGAATATGTCTATTCTGTATAATTGTATTCTTCTTTTCACTCTGTCATTTAGGTCATTATTGTGGAGCCACTATTATGTTGTTGATCCATCCTCAGTTTTCTCCCTTCACAGCCATTGAACTTTTCAAAATCACCAATGGCCTAATGGTAACTTCCCTGAGCAGTTTCATTTCTGTCCTGCAGTTCAATTCAGAAGGACGACTGCATCTTTGATGTATCTAGGTGGTTTAATTCAAAACTCACAGCATAATTATTAACTTGACCGTGTTCAAAGAGGTATTTAATGTCTGATTTGTTATTGTTATCCATCTTCCAATCACTGCCCTTCTTTATGAGGCTTTCGGAAAAGCTCGCTGGTCTTTGTTGTTGTATCTGTGCTTGAAATGCAATACTTGACTGAGGAATCTTACAAATGTTGTATGTATGCAAGACAGAGGAAGTGTTAGTCATAAAAAAATAATGTCAACCCCTATTATTTCACACAGAGTGAGTCCATGTAACTCATTATGGGATTTGTTAAGCCACATTTTACTCCTGAACTAATTAAGCCTTGTCTAAACAAAAGGGGCTGAATACTTATGCAACAAATATATTTTAGTTATGAATGTTTTATTTATATTAAAATGACATTACAGAGTATTTTGTGATGATTGTGAAGAAATACAAGATGTGAAGAAATCCAAGGGGTCTGAACACATTTGCAAGGCACTGTATATATATGGGAGAGAGCTCAAAGTCAAATGAAGTTGCTGTGTGTGTGTGTTTTCTGTGTAACCTTGGCCCTATCTTAACCAGCGTTGCTTTCACAGCTAATAAAGGATGTTTAAAAGCAAGCTGTAACATTCAATGTGTTTTATATGACACGATTAGTCCAAGACCTCAAATCGTAGAAGGAGAAATTGATATTCTCAGGGAGGGAGATCATAACTAGTGGAGGGGGTCAACACACACACACAAACAGACACACACACAAACACAGACACACACACACACACAGACACACACACACAAGCATACACACACACACACACACACACACACACACACAAGCATACACACACACACACACACACACACAAGCATACACACACAAATACACACACAGACACACGCACCCACAATCATACACTTCTGCCAATACTTTATAACATGTGAATGTCTTTTTCTCATCCACTTGAACTCCTTACCCTGAGTAGTTTTATGTGTGTGTGTGCTTGTGTGTGTGTGTGTGTGTGTGTGTGTGTGTGTGTGTGTGTGTGTGTGTGTGTGTGTGTGTGTGTGTGTGTGTGTGTGTGTGTGTGTGTGTGTGTGCTTGTGTGTGTGTGTGTGTGTGTTGTACTTAACTGTGTGTTCTTGATGTGTTTGTACATCTTAACTAACAAGCTGTCTGTCTATTTGAGTTCCAGTTGAGCTGATGTGATGAATACTGTTGTAACCACTCCGCTTCAGTCAACATTGCTCTCAAAAGGCCAAGACATAATGACCAGTGGCTGATAATGTAAAACACAGCTAAAACATTAAAAACATTGAAAATAAGTTTAGGGCTCTTCATTTCTGTTAGTATTTCATGACAATAACAATCAAAGATAAAAAGGAGGGAAGAAGGGTCAGAAAGAAAGAAAGAGAAGAGAAAGATAAGTACAAAAAAATACAAAAATGCTCCAGACAATCCTGCTGTTGTTACAGTGTAAACTCCAGTCTGACCTGTGTCTCTGTTAGCAGGTGTGTGAAGCAGACAGACAGACAGACAGACAGACAGACAGACAGACAGACAGACAGACAGACAGACAGACAGACAGACAGACAGACAGACAGACAGGTAGGTGTGGGTCTGTGTTTGTTCTTATCATAGTCTCTCTCCACAGGAGGTGTATGGTGAGCTGTGACCTGGTGGTCCAGACTGTACTCACTACACTAATGTCCCCTGGGACACCCAGACACAGCCCCTATCTCCCTGGGACACTGCCTGTTGCCTTCTATTGCCTCGACTAATCCTTCTGACACACATAAAGGTACGGACGCAAGCACACATGCACACGCACACACACACACGTGTACACACACACCTCAGTGATCATTAGTATGGATGAGAGAGTGTGTCGAGAGGAGATCAGACAATCTGTAATCACATCGCCTGTGTGACATACTGTACTGCTAATAAGATGGACCTGTGAACATGGTCTCTCACTCTCTCTATCCCTTTGTCTCTCGCTCTTGCCATCTTTCTCCCTCCCCCTTCTTTTGCTCTCCCTCCCACTCATAATCAGTGGGAGAGGGTCCTTAATGGGAATGTTAATCAGAGACTAACACACACACACAGAGAGAGAGAGAGACACACACAGAGAGAGAGAGGAGAGAGAGAGACACACATACACAAACACACAGAGAGACACACACAAACAGACACATACACTCTCTCACACACACACACACACATAAACATACACAGAGACAGCCACGACAGACCTGCTGTATCTCATCATCACACACAATAACAGATATCCCATTTAATATCAAGCTATTAGATTAAATGTAATTAAGATGAATTAGAAACAATTTCATGCCCAAACTAAGCTTGAAAACACCATCTGATAAACATTATATTTCTATAATATTTAGTCAATTAAACTGCAGATTTACAATCATAACTCTGGGTTTTTCTATATTTCTTAATTCCATTCTTTTACTTTTAGATTTGTGTGTATTGTTGTGTATTGTTAGATATCCCTTCATCCTTCTCTCTCCCCTCCCTTCCTTCTCTCTCCCTTTTTCCTTCTTTCTCCCCTCCTTCCTTCTCCCTCTCTCTTTCCTTCTCTCTCCCCTCTCCCGCCTTCATTATCTCTCCCTCTTTCTCCTTCCTCTCCTCTCCCCATTCCTCCTTTCTTCTCTCTCTTCCTCTCCCTCCTTCCTTCTCGTCCCCCTCTCTTTCCCTCCTTCTCTCCCCTCTCCCTACTTCCTTCCTTGTCTCTCCCTCCTTCCTTCTTTGTCTCTCCCCCTCTCCCTCCTTCCTTCTCTCTCCCCCTTTCCCGCCAACACCTCCCTCCCTCCCTCCCTCCCTCCCTCCCTCCCTCCCTCCCTCCCTCCCTCCCTCCCTCCCTCCCTCCCTCCCTCCCTCCCTCCCTCACTTCCTTCCTTCCTTCCCTCCCTCTCCTCCTTTCCTTCTCTCTCCCTCCCGCCATCTGGCGTCCAGCCAAAAGCTCTCCTGACCGCTTTGGAAAAAGATTTACTACGCCAGAGGTAATTATTAGGAAGGGGGAATTATTAACAATAGAGTTATGGTATATAAATCTGTCTGTGTTTCATTAAAACATGTTTTGAAACATTAACTTAATACCAATTCATTAGACTAAGTGGAGTCCCAGACAAGACGAGGGGGAGAGGAGAGGAGAGGGGAAGTATGAGCAAAGAGGAGGAGAGGTAAGGGAAAGCATGTTTAGTGGAGGGGTGACCTGTTCTCATCGTCATTGAGGGAAGTGTGTTTTCATGTCTAATAAACTAAACTACAAACCACAGTATGAGTGGGTCACAAACTCAGGGGAAGAAAACACACCATGGGTTTGGTGAGAGTGTGTTACGACCAATGATCCCTCTAAGCTGAGCGTGGGTGCAGGCGCGCAGCTCCCCGGGACTGCCGTTCAGAAGAAATATCAGCCTGCACAGAGAAGCACAAGATTGAACTTCACTCAACTCTAGAGTTTTCCACCAAAATTAACACTATCAACTTTTCCCTTTGTGGGAATTCTGATCTAATCAACACAATAGTAGCCACTTTCAATGTAACATACCGAAACAAAACAAACTATGCAAGAGATTTTGTTGTAGGCAGAATGCAACGGAGTAGGATTCTATTGCAATGACATTCACGACTCATCCTGTACTCTACACAGACTGTTGCGGCATAACTAATCAGAGCTGCAGTAGGCCTATATGCAAATAGACCATTGCCATATATGGATCTGTGCCATTCACTTTGAACTGGACTTTGTTTACAGCATGAGGGGTCGTGATTATTATGAGCTTGTTTTAAGATCAAAGCGAGAGCTACATGTAGCCACGCGTCCACATTTGTTCATATCCAAGAGCACAAAACATGTGTTTTTCATTCTCAAATCACTAAGATGTCAGATCAACACACACACACACACACACACACACACACACACACACACACACACACACACACACACACACACACACACACACACACACACACACACACACACACACACACACACACACACACACAATTTCCTCCCATCTTTATAGGCTATAGTTAGTCCTTTTAGAACATCTGGGCAAGGTATCATTATGATAGTTTTAAACCAGCGACTGCTAGCTTATATTCACTTGTTTGTGAGCTAGTTAGTTAGTAGGGTTTTTGCAGACAAAGGAGTATCATATAGTCCAAAGCTCACCCATATTGGTTCAAAGAGCCGCAAGCTAATACACACACACGCAAGTGCACCCCCCCCACCCCCCCAAAGACATGCACAGACATTTAGCAGCTGTCCCTTTAGAAGGCTTTTGAATGGCCACTCCAAAACAGACTCTTCTGGCTCGTAACCATCATTAGTGCTATTACACAAAAAACTGCCTGATGCTAACCTTTCTGCCGCAGACCTCTGACTCTCTCTCTATCTGTGTGTTTGTCACTAACTTCTCCTCAAAACACAGTTTCTCCAGCCAGCAAACTAGACCAGAGTCTTCTGGCATTGAGAACACCTACGAGCCAGGAAACTGCTTGCAGAAGGCACACAATGGCTACCATTCACCTCCCAACAAACAGGACTTGGCATTTTCTGGCATAGAGGACCAGGAAACTGCCTGTGTAGGGAGAATTCTGGCACAAAATGGCTGCTGGGGTATGCATCTCCCAGGTGGGTGGTGGATGAGCTGAGCTGAAAGAATTATAAAACTCCCTCCAATGAGAAGCCTTTCATCTGTGCTTCAATTACCTTCTCCCTCTCTCTTTCTCCTCCTTCACTTTCATCTCTCTCTCTTTGTTTACCATCTGTTCTAGTTTCCTTTTCTACTTCCTACACAGTCTCAGGGATAGTGGAGTGATAGAGGTAGACATGTATAAGGGTAAGGTAACAGGGATACTGGAGTGATAGAGGTAGACATGTATAGGGGTAAGGCGACAGGGATACTGGAGTGATAGAGGTAGATATGTATAAGGGTAAGGTAACAGGGATACTGGAGTGATAAAGGTAGATATGTATAGGGGTAAGGCGACAGGAATACTGGAGTGATAGAGGTAGATATCTATAGGGGTAAGATGACTAGGCATCAGGAGTGTATAGGATGATTGTATGTGAGTGTGTGTGTGTGTGTGTGTGCGTGTGTGTGTGCGTGTGTGTAGAGTCAATATAAATGTGTTTGCATGTTATGTGTGTGTTGGAGTGCCAGTATGCGTGAGTGTGTAGAGTCCTGTGAGTGTGAATAAAAAATAAAAAATTAAATACAAGGGTCAACTCAGATAGTCTGTGTAGCCATTTTGTTAGCTATTTAGCAGTCTTATGGCTTGGAGATAGAAGCTGTTCAGGAGCCTGTTGGTGTCAGACTTGATGCACCGGTACCTCTTGATGTGCGGAAGCAGAGGGAACAGTCTATGGCTTGGGTGGCTGGCGTCTTTAACAATTTTCTGGGCCTTCCTTTCACACCACCTGATATAGAGGTCCTGGATGGCAGGGAGATGGTCCCAGTGATGTGCTGGGCTGTCTGCACCACCCTCTGTAGTGCCATGCGATTGAGGGTGGTGCTGTTGCCATACCAAGCCTTCTTCACGACTGTGCGCATATGAGTGGACCATTTTAAGTCCTTAGCGTTTTGGACACGAGGAACTTAATTAAAGCTCTCGACACGCTCCACTGCAGCCCCGTTGATGTGGATGGGTGCGTGTACGCCGCCTGTTTCCTGTAGTTCACCATCAGCTCCTTGGTCTTACTAACATTGAGGGAGAGATTGTTGTCCCAGCACCACACTGCCAGGTCACTGACCTCCTCCCTGTAGGCTGTCTCATCGTCGCTGGTGATCAGGCCATTGAGTCGTCAGCAAACTTGATGATGGTGTTGGAGTCGTGTGTGGCCATGCAATCGTGGATGAACAGGGAGTACACGAGCGGACTAAGCACACACCACGGTGGGTCCCCCGTGTTGAGGGTCCTCCGTGTTGAGGGTCAGTGTAGCGGAGGTGATGTTGCCTTCCCTCACCACGTGGGGTAGGCCCGTCAGGAAGTCCAGGATGCAGTTGCAAAGGGAGGTTTTCAGTCCCAGGGTCCTAAGCTTGGTGACGAGCTTGGAGAGGACAATGTTGCTGAATGCTGAGCTGAAGTCAATGAACAGCATTCTCACATAGGTATTCTAAGTGACAGTGTGTTCAGATCTTTCTCTTCTCGTTGCTTCCTTTCTGTCATTAACTTTGAAGAATAACCTAAGGCCTTGTAACAGATGCTGATGTCTTAAAAGAGCCTCCTCAAACACACACACACCCACACCAGATGCTGTTGTGTAGAGAATTCCTTCCTTGACAGAGACACCTCACTTCCTCTTTTAGACAGACTAAAAAGTGTTCCTCCCGAATATATCCATTACAAACACATCTCACTCTCCTCCACCCCCCACCTTCTCTCTCCATATCTCTCTTTTTCAAAAAGCTGGTCAATACCTCTCTCCCTCTCTCTTTTTTTTACAGAGGAGGTCAATACCTCTCTCCCTCTCAATCCTTTTGTCAGAGAGACATTAAAAGAAAGACAGATGAAAATCATCTAAAAGGGCCAAAGACTTCATGTCTTTCACTCCAGCTATCGTTTCTAAAGAGAGCGAGAGGGAGTAGGAAGGATGCTGAATAGGCTTTCATATGCTAATTTACTTGTCACCTCCAGACATAGACTAAGACTTCCTGTTCCCCTTCTGGCTCGTGAGTCATTCAGGGTGTCCTTGTCCAATCGGGTTAGTGCTAGAGGAGGTTAGATTGATAAGTTTGACTGGTTGATTGGAGTTAATGTACAAATCCTGTCATCCAAAAACACCATGAGAAGTATCTCTCATGGCTCCTGCAGCGGATATAACTTCTATGAGACATTTTTCAGTCTAAAAACCAAAAGACTTTTAAACAGATGGCCTAGCCCTTAATTCAACTTCTCACCACTCTTCAACAACTTCTTAATAAAAACACAAACAAACAACTATCGAAAATGACGGTGATCTGGCATCCGACCAAAGCCTGGAGTGTCGTTTGGCGAGCTCTTCACAGCTCTTTAAGGGAGAGAGGCATGGCGGTAAGAGACAATCAGAAGTAGAGAAAGGGTAGGCACCACACACACCAACACACACACCAACACACACACGCACACACACACACCAACACACACACACACACATACACCAACACAGACACCAACACACACACACATACACACACCAACACAGACACACACACACACCAACACAGACACACATACCAGCACACACACACCAACACACACCAACACCAACACAGACACACACACCAACACACACAATACAGACACACCAACACAGACAGACACCAACACACACACCAACACCAACACACACCAACACCAACACACACACACCAACACATGCATACCAACACTCACACATACACACACACATACCAACACAGACACACACACCAACACACGCATACAAACAAACAAACAAACACACACACACACACACACACACACACACACACACACACACACACACACACACACACACACACACACACACACACACACACACACACACCAACACCAACACCAACACCAACACAGACACAGACACAGACACACACCAACATACACAAAGACAATACAGACACATACACACACGCTAGAGAACTGACGACTTGTAAAAACTTCTCTAACAACTTCTGAGGAACAGAAAAAAACAAATGGGGGAACGGTTTGACGAGTGTAACCATCTGCTGATCCCATCACATGCCAGTCGCTCGCATTGTTCCCACCTGCCAGCCTGCCAACTAGCCCGCAGCAAAGCCCTTGCAGTAAAAAACGCTACACACACACACGCACACAGCAATAACTACACACAGTCTCGGCATAACTGTGGTGCTGTGTCTGAGGGGGGTTGGGTGTTTTTCATGTTTTCCCCCTGCAGGAACAATGGACAGACGCCACTTTATTTAACGGGAACAGAGAAGAACATAACACACCACAAATCACAGTTTTTACGAGCCATATTACTAAGATATCACCCGCTCCCCTGCCAACACAGACCGAGGGGGAGTAGGGCGTATGGTGTGTGTGTTAGTGTGTGTATGTGTGTGTGTGCGTGCATGCGCGTATGTGTAAGTTAGTGTATGTGTACATTAGTGTACACAGTGTGTGTCTCTCTCTCCCTCCCTCTTTCTCTCCGATGCTAGGATGAATCAGTGTCACTCCGTTTTGCTGTAATGAAAGCTGTAGAGCAGTGAGAAATAGAGAAGAAAAGGAGGATATACTGAAAAGATAACACAAAGAAAGAGGAAGAAAATAGAGGGAAAGAATAATGAGATAAGCATGGAAATGTTGAATAGACACTGGGCTAGGGAGAGGAATAAAGATTGATATAGGCAGAGCGAAGATGGTATAGAAAAATGAAAAGGAAAGAGAGAGAGGGGGAGAGAGAGAGAAGAAGCTGAGGGAAAGAGAGATAGGGAGAGAGAGAGAGAAGAAGCTGAGAGAAAGAGAGAAAGAGATGAGTTATGATTGGTTATCACTGCTGATTTCAGATTCTGTACGATTCTTTAAAAACCTGCCTGCCGGTTTTTAATACACCACCCCTATTGCACCTTCCAGTGCAATCTTCCTTCCTTCCTTCCTTCCTTCCTTCCTTCCTTCCTTCCTTCCTTCCTTCCTTCCTTCCTTCCTTCCTTCCTTCCTTCCTTCCTTCCTTCCTTCCTTCCTTCCTTCCTTCCTTCCTTCCTTCCTTCAATTCTTCCTCCTTCCTTCACTCAATGTTTCTTGCCCTCGCTCACTAGAAAAAAATCATATTATCCCCAATGGTCCCATATACTCTCTCATCTTCTTTCTCACTCTATTTCTCTCTTCTCCCTCCATCATCCTCTCTCTCCTCCCTGTTCTCTCTCAGCTTCTTTTCTCACTCTATTTTTCTCTTCTCCCTCCATCACCCTCTCTCTCCTCCCTGTTGTCTCTGTATTCTGGACATCTCTATTTCTCCTTTCCCTACTTGTCTCTCAAGTGCTGTCTTTGATCTCATGCAATCTGCAGTCAAACACACACACAATTCTGTTTCGAGGTTCTCTATTAGAAAGCACTAATCAACCCCCAGCCCTGCCTCCATCCCCCTATACAAGTCATGGCAGAATGAAAGGAAGGAAAGAGTGGGAGGAGAGAGAAGAGGTTCATGGCTAGGAGGGATGAAGCTAATGTCAAAGTAACATCAAAATTTGGATGTTTGACTGGCGTCGGGGAGAATTTTAGCTAACCCTAACCCCTTTCCTAAATTGCAAGGGAAACTTCACCACTAGACACTATTTGGGGTGTTTTTCCAGTCTCACTACATCATTATGAGTGATGAGGTGTTTCAGACATAATTATGAGTGATGAGGTGTTTCAGACATAATTATGAGAAGGTGTTTCAGACATAATTATGAGTGATGAGAAGGTGTTTCAGACATAATTATGAGTGATGAGAAGGTGTTTCAGACAAAATTATGAGTGATGAGAGGTGTTTCAGACATAATTATGAGTGATGAGAGGTGTTTCAGACATAATTATGAGTGATGAGAAGGTGTTTCAGACAAAATTATGAGTGATGAGAGGTGTTTCAGACATAATTATGAGTGATGAGAAGGTGTTTCAGACATAATTATGAGTGATGAGAAGGTGTTTCAGACATAATTATAAGTGATGAGTAGGTGTTTCAGACATAATTATGAGTGATGAGTAGGTGTTTCAGACATAATTATGAGTGATGAGAAGGTGTTTCAGACATAATTATGAGTGATGAGAAGGTGTTTCAGACATAATTATGAGTGATGAGAAGGTGTTTCAGACATAATTATGAGCGATGAGGTGTTTCAGACATAATTATGAGTGATGAAAGGTGTTTCAGACATAATTATGAGTGATGAGAGGTGTTTCAGACATAATTATGAGTGATGAGAAGGTGTTTCAGACATAATTATGAGTGATGAGAAGGTGTTTCACACATAATTATGAGTGATGAGGTGTTTCACACAAAATTATGAGTGATGAGAGGTGTTTCAGACATAATTATGAGTGATGAGAAGTGTTTCAGACATAATTATGAGTGATGAGAAGGTGTTTCAGTCATAATTATGAGTGATGAGAGGTGTTTCAGACATAATTATGAGTGATGAGATGTGTTTCAGACATAATTATGGACTATAGCTGTATTTTTTTTTTATTTGCACCGGGAGAGTTCAACCAATGACGTCATTGGTTGATTGAGTCTGATGTCTGATAAGCAAATTATAGGAGTCATATTTTTTAGCAATTATTATGGCCTTTGTGTTTCGCCGATTGCACGATCTCACTAGCAGAAAGTAGATATGGTTCTCCTTGTTCAATAGAACCATTGGACTCTCTGCCAGGACATTGAAGGATATCTAGGTTGACTCCTTTTCCCTGGCTTTGTACAGACTACAGTTTGACGGGAGCCCTTCTTCCTTGTTCCTACCCTCTTAGGCAAGCTTTTCAAAACGGGGGGCAGTACTAGTTTACAGGTACATGGAAGCTATGTTACCGTGCACTGTCTATCCGAGATAATTAATTAGCTACAATGGCAGCTTCTGATGATTCCTCATTCCAAGAAGAGCTGGACGATGAAACATTTTTTTTATGTTATTTTACATAGGAACATACAGCCCTATTTATTTGAGCCTGAATACACTGAAGAGCAGTTGAGACAGTGACAAAAATAACTGTGAGACTAGCAAGCAGCGGCAGCAGCCTAGACCATCTGGGCTGGACCAGGACTCAGGAGGGCAAATTACAAACAAGTAAGTTGTTTTGCTATCTGTAGCTAGCTAGCAATAAAAGCTTTCTTTTTACACTAGGCAGTGTTGTTCAGTACAGTACAATTTGGTGATCGATTTGACCATATCAAGGCTTGCTAGTACCATTACAAGACAAACTAAAACCAAGTTTAGCTAGCTAGCTAGCTCTATATTTAATATACCTAAAATGTACTGTAGTCTAATGTTATAGCTAGCAAGCTAACTAGCCTAGCTAGCCTCAATGTCTCTCATTATGAGCAAAACTGAAGAAATGTTGTGATGATAATGGTGGAGAGTAAAGGAATGATTTTGGGTTTATGACTCATATTAGTCTTGGAGTTACTATACTTGTGTGATATAGCTAGCTGGCTAGCAAACGTGTGTCTGTGACATGTCTCATTCTACACCATGCTGTTACAGTAGGAAAACAGACAGTACACAATGACTACCCATGAATGTGTAATAGCATTTTTGACTCTCTCACACATTAAATACTGCTTGGACACAAAGAAGTTGATTACTCTCAAGAAGAGATGTGAAAGGTCCCATAACAACAATCTCCCCTTGAAGCTAGTTTATCCAAATACATTTAAAGAAAATCAAAATGAATTAACGCAGGAAATTAAGTAAACACTTCATTGGTATCGGATGCAGCATGAATAATTAAGTCACTTGTCAGTACACCTTAAAAAAATATTATATTAAACACTATTATATATTCTGTATACAGTTGAAGTCGGAAGTTTACATACACCTTAGCCAAATTCATTTAAACTCAGTTTTTCACAATTCCTGACATTTAATCCTAGTAAAAATTCCCTGTCTTAGGTCAGTTAGGATCACCACTTTATTTTAAGAATGTGAAATGTCAGAATAATAGTAGCGAGAATGATTTATTTCAGCTTTAATTTCTTTCATCACATTTCCAGTGGGTCAGAAGTTTACATACACTCAATTAGTAACTTGGGTCAAACGTTTCGGGTAGCCTTCGACAAGCTTCCCACAACAAGTTGGGTGAATTTTGTCCCATTCCTCCTGACAGAGCTGGTGTAACTGAGTCAGGTTTCTAGTCCTTGCTCGCTCACACTTTTTCAGTTCTGCCCACAAATCTTCTATGGGATTGAGGTCAGGGCTTTGTGATGGCCACTCCAATACCTTGACTTTGTTGTCCTTAAGCCATTTTGCCACAACTTTGGAAGTATGCTTTGTCTATTTGGAAGACCCATTTGCGACCAAGCTTTAACTTTCTGACTGATGTCTTGAGAAGTTGCTTCAATAAATCCACATCATTTTCCTACCTCATGATGCCATCTATTTTGTGAAGTGCACCAGTCCCTCCTGCAGCAAAGCACCCCCACAACATGATGCTGCCACCCCCATGCTTCACGGTTGGGATGGTGTTCTTCGGCTTGCAAGCTTTCCCTTTTTTCCTACAAACATAGCGATGGTCATTATGGCCAAACAGTTCTATTTTTGTTTCATCAGACCAGAGGACATTTCTCCAAAATGTACAATCTTTGGCCCCATGTGCAGTTGCAAACCGTAGTCTGGCTTTTTTACGGCGGTGTTGGAGCAGTGGCTTCTTCCTTGCAGAGTGGCCTTTCAGGTTATGTCGATATAGGACTCGTTTTGCTGTAGATATAGATACTTTTGTACCCGTTTCCTCCAGCATTTTCACAAGGTCCTTTGCTGTTGTTCTGGGATTGATTTGCACTTTTCGCACCAAAGTATGTTCATATCTAGGAGACAGAACGCGTCTCCTTCCTGAGCGGTATGACGGCTGCGCGGTCCCATGGTGTTTATAGTTGCGTACTATTGTTTGTACAGATGAACGTGGTATCTTCAGGCGTTCGGAAATTGCTCCCAAGGATGAACCAGACTTGTGGAGGTTTACAATTTTCTTTCTGAGGTCTTGGCTGATTTCTTTTGATTTTCCCATGATGTCAAGCAAAGAGGCACTGAGTTTGAAGGTAGGCCTTGAAATACATCCACAGGTACACCTCCAATTGACTCAAATGATGTCAATTAGCCTATGTGAAGCTTCTAAAGCCATGACATAATTTTCTGGAATTTTCCAACTGTTTAAAGGCACAGTCAACTTAGTGAACGTAAACTTCTGACCAACTGGAATTGTGATACAGTGAATTATAAATTAAATAATCGGTCTGTAAACAATCGTTGGAAAAATTACTTGTGTCAAGCACAAAGTAAATGTCCTAACCGACTTGCCAAAACTATAGTTTGTTAACAAGACATTTTTGCAGTGGTTGAAAAACGAGTTTTAATGACTCCAACCTAAGTGCATATAAACTTCTGACTTCAACTCTATATACAGTACCACTCAGAAGTTTGGACACACTTACTCATTCAAGGGTTTTTCTTTATTTTTACTATTTCTACATTATAGAATAATAGGATAAACATCACAACTATGAAATAACACATATGGAATCATGTAGTAACCAAAATAGTGTTAAACAAATCAAAATATATTTTAGATTTTTCAAAGTTTGCCTTTTACATTTTACATTTTAGTCATTTAGCAGACGCTCTTATTCAGAGCGACTTACAGTAGTGAATGCATACATTTCATACTGGTCCCCCGTTGATGATATCTTTGCCTACTCTTGGCATTCTCTCAACCAGCTTCATCTGTAATGCTTTTCCGACAGTCTTGAAGGAGTTCCCACATATGCTGAGCACTTGTTGGCTGCTTTTCCTTCACTCTGTGGAGAACTCATCCCAAACCATCTCAATCGGGTTTGTGATTGTGGAAGCCATGTCATCTGATGCAGCACTCCATCACTCTCCTTCTTGGTCAAATAGCCCTTACACAGCCTGGAGGTGTGTTGGGTCATTGTCCTGTTTAAAAACAAATGATAATAGGCTTTCTTGAGGACTACCACAGTAAAGGAAGACCCAGAGTTACCTCTGCTGCAGAGGATAAGTTCATTAGAGTTACCAGACATCAACTGTTCAGAAGAGACTGCATGAATCAGGCCTTCATGGTCAAATTGCTGCAAAGAAACCACTACTAAAGGACACTGCTAATAAGAAGAGACTTGCTTGGGCCAAGAAACACGAGCAATGGACATTAGACCAGTGAAAATCTTTCCTTTGGTCTGATGAGGCCAAATTTGAGATTTTTGGTTCTAATCATCATGTCTTTGTGAGGCGCAGAGTTGGTGAACGGATGACATCCGCATGGATCACTAGTCACTTTAACCTGTTGGGTCTAGGGGGCAGCATTTGCACGTCTGGATAAAAAAAATGTACCCGATTTAATCTGGTTACTAATCCTACCCAGTAACTAGAATATGCATATACTTATTATATATGGATAGAAAACACTCTAAAGTTTCCAAAACTGTTTGAATGGTGTCTGTGAGTATAACAGAACTCATTTGGCAGGCAAAACCCTGAGACATTTTCTGACAGGAAGTGGATACCTGATGTGTTGTATTGACTTTAAACCTATCCCATTGAAAAACACAGGGGTTTAGGAATATTTTGGCACTTCCTATTGCTTCCACTAGATGTCACCAGCCTTTACAAAGTGTTTTGAGTCTTCTGGAGGGAGATCTGACCGAACAAGAGCCATGGAACGGTGATGTCCCATTAGACACCTGGCGCGCTAGTTCATGTTGGGTACCCTCGTTCCAATACGTTATAAAAGAGTATGCATTCGTCCACCTTGAATATTATTCATGTTCTGGTTAAAAAAGGCCCTAATGATTTATGCTATACAACGTTTGACATGTTTGAACGAACGGAAATATATTTTTTCCCCTCGTTCATGACGAGAAGTCCGGCTGGCTTACATCATGTGCTAACGAGACGGAGATTTTTGGACATAAATGATGAGCTTTTTTGAACAAAACTACATTCGTTATGGACCTGTGATACCTGGAAGTGACATCTGATGAAGAGAATGAAAGGTAATGGATTATTTACATAGTATTTTCGATTTTAGATCTCCCCAACATGACGTCTAGTCTGTATCGCAACGCGTATTTTTCTGGGCGCAGTGCTCAGATTATTGCAAAGTGTGATTTCCCAGTAAGGTTATTTTTAAATCTGGCAAGTTGATTGCGTTCAAGAGATGTAAATCTATAATTCTTTAAATGACAATATAATATTTTACCAATGTTTTCTAATTTTAATTATTTAATTTCTGACGCTGACTTGACTGCCGGTTATTGGAGGGAAACGATTTCCTCAACATCAATGCCATAGTAAAACGCTGTTTTTGTATATAAATATGAACTTGATAGAACTAAAAATGCATGCATTGTCTAACATAATGTCCTAGGAGTGTCATCTGATGGAGATTGTAAAAGGTTAGTGCATCATTTTAGCTGGTTTTATGGTTTTGGTGACCCTGTCTTTGACTTGACAAAACATTACACACAACTCTTGTAAATGTACTGTCCTAACATACTCTAAATTTATGCTTTCGCCGTAAAACCTTTTTGAAATCGTAAAACGTGGTTAGATTAAGGAGATGTTTATCTTTCAAATGGTGTAACATAGTTGTATTTTTGAAAAATTTGAATTTTGACATTTATTTGGATTCAAATTTGCCGCTCTTGAAATGCACCTGCTGTTGATGGAGTGCACCACGGGTGGCACGCTAGCGTCCCACCTAGCCCCAAGAGGTTAAATAATGCCACTTTAATAATGTTTACATATCTTACATTACTCATCTCATATGTGTCGTGTCTCTGACTGATTAAAAACTACTTAGGGCTATGCCACATTCTTCTCAATTTCCGCCTGAATGACGTGCCCAAAGAAAACTGCCTGTTGCTCAGGCCCTGAAGCCAGGATATGCATATAATTGGTACTATTGGAAAGAAAACACTTTGAAGTTTGTTGAAATGTTAAAATAATGTAGGATAATATAACACAATAGATATGGTAGGAGAAAATCCAAAGTTTGTTTGAGAGACCATGCTCTTACAATTGCAAGTATAAGGGCATACTGGAAAATAGCTCCCAGGATGCAATTCCTATGGCTTCCACAGGGTGTCAGCAGTCTATGTTCAAGGTTTCAGGCTTGTAACTTCCAAAATGAATAAGAAATATCAGTGTTTGAAGACAGGACGCAAAAGCTAAAATCGGTTTCTTATTGAACATACTTCTTTCCGTAAGAAATATAGTTTGAATACATTTTAGGGTATCTAAGGAGTAAATAGAAATGTATTTTGACATGTTGAAAAAAAGTTTAGGGGTAGATTTTCAGACTCTGCATGTTGAACGAGTGGATTACTCAAATCGATGGCACCAACTAAACTGACTTTTTGGGATATAAAGAAGGATTTTATCTAACAAAACAACACTACACATTATAGCTGGGACCCTTTGAATGACAAATCAGAGGAAGATTTTAAAAAAGTAAGTGAATATTTATTCGCTATTTGGGAATTTATGAAACCTGTGCCGGGGGAAAAATATTTTGATGTGGGGTGCCGTCCTCAAACAATCACATGGCATGTGTTCGCTGTAATAACTACTGTAAATCGGACAGTGCAGTTAGATTAACAATAATTTAAGCTTTCAACTGATATAAGACACTTATATGTTCCTAAATGTTCAATATCCATCATTTTTATGATTATTTATTTGAATTGTGTGCCCTCCAGTTTCACCGGAAGTTGTCGCGCTAGCGGGATGCCTAGCCCTATTATACGTCATGCTATTTTCTAAATTGATTAACTAACGTTTGATTGATTATGTGATTGATTTAAAGCATGCAACAATTAACTCGTCAATAACCTGGGGCACCACAGAAGCATTAGTTTATATAGAGCGGCTATCTCCCGAATCCACTCTTGAAGAACTTTTATATCAATAGCAGTCAATTATTAATCGTCACCTTATTCAGTCTTGTCTGAACGTCGTAAAATTCTTGGTTATCTTCACAAACCCTGGCTATCAAGTTGAATCAACAATTCAAAAAATGGCTTAATTATTTATTTACTAAATAATCACACAGAATTACATATACACAGGATGGATCTTACATCGATTACTAATCATGTCATAAAATAAAAAGTCCCTAGCGGACGAAACCGATATCAGAGCTGGTTACACAAAGAAAGAGGGTTGGGTTTGAATGAAAGAGCGGGAAGACTGAGGGACAAAAGAGATTGGGTCTCTATTGGACCTTGAAAAGCTATGCTAACGTAAATACAGAATCTTATGCATTCTAATAACCGCCCATTCGGAAAAGGAAAATGCAAGATATATATTTGCGCTGCGCAAATAGATGGGTCCAGGATGGAAGACTGGTTTGCCCAGAAGAGATTTCCCTTGTCCCTTGTAGAATCTGTCTGGTCATAGTGTTGTAGGGCAGATACGTTATACCCTGTCTTCTCAGGAGATTGTCTGTCCTTTCCTAGGCCATGTACATTTACAACTGCAGCTGATAACTCGACTTCTAGGATGTATCACTTCTTCTTTAGTGAATAAGAGTTCAAAGGTCATACCATTTTGCCATAATCAGCTCACGCTGTATTCTGGCTAGTGTAGTAGAAATTCATCTTTACAGCGTGGTGATCATCAACTCCACGTGATTTGGTCTCATGTAAATTTTGTTATGTAGAGGTGATATTCAACCATTCGCAACCACAGCTCACGCTGGGGTTTGCTTAGTCTGACGTGAATTGGGTCACGGGGGCTTTAACACTGGAGAAGAAAAGGGCTTGTTTCTCTCCTCTCAACCAATGTCCGTTCACTTGGGCGTGGCCACTGAGTGAGCATAGTTTACTTATGAAAACAATGCTCTCCTTTAGAAGCTAAAATTACATTTAATCTTTTCACAAATAGTTTCATATTTAAACATTTAAATTGCACAATTCCATGTGAATCTGATAACTATAATGAGTAGACTTTCTAAGATACAATTTATATTGTCCGATCATCAGATATAATGTCCCAGACACCAACTGATCTGACATCATATTCTTTATGTGCCAACAGACACTTTCAACTGGTTGGATTACATAAATATTGTTATTTTCCCCAACCTTTTTATGTTACCATACTCTATGTTATCAAAGTGCTTTCCAAGAGTCCATTCTGTAGAGTGGAGAGAAAAGGGGGAAAGGTATTTAAACCTCCCCCAACAGGGCAACGTCATGACATATGTGTATACTGTATCTTAAACCATCTATTGCATCTTGCCCTATGCCACTCGGTCATCGCTCATCCATATATTAATATGTACATATTCTTATTCCATCCATTTAGATTTGTGTGTATTAGGTAGTTGTGGAATTGTTAGATTACTCGTTTGGATTTCTCTACACTCGCATTAACATCTGCTAACCATGTGTATGTGACCAATAAAATTTGATTTGATTTGTGTGGTTCCCACCGTGAAGCACGGAGGAGGTATAAGGGCACAAGGCGAGACCCAGATGCAGACACAGGAGGCAGATGTTTATTAACAATCCAAAAGGGTTAGGCAAAAGAATGGTCGTGGACAGGCAAAAGGTCAAAACCAGTTCATAGATCCAGAGGTACAGAATGGCAAGCTCGAGGTCAGTGTAGGCAGAATGGTCAGGCAGGCGGGAATGGAGTCCAGAAAAACAGGCAAAGGTAAAAACCGGGAGGACTAGTAAAAGAGAATAGAAAAGCAGGAGCACGGGAAAAACATGCTGGTTGACTTGAACATACAAGACGAACTGGCACAGAGAGACAGGAAACACAGGGATAAATACACCGGGGAAAATAAGCGACACCTGGAGGGGGTAGAGACAATCACAAAGACAGGTTAAACAGATCAGGGCATGAAAGGAGGTGTGATGTTGTGGGGATGCTTTGCCGGTGACACTATCGGTTGATTTATTTAGAATTCAAGGGACACTTAACGAGCATGGCTACCACAGCATTCTGCAGTGATACGCCATCCCACTTAGTGGGACTATCAATGGTTTTTGAACAGGACAATGACCCAACACACCTCCAGGCTGTGTAAGGGCTACTTGACCAAGAAGGAGAGTGCTGCATCAGATGACCTGGCCTCCACAATCACCCGACCTCAACCCAATTGAGATGGTTTGGGATGAGTTGGACCGCAGAGTGAAGGAAAAGTAGCCAACAAGTGCTCATCATATGTGGGAACTCCTTTAAGACCGCTGGAAAAGCATTCCAGGTGAAACTGGTTGAGAGAGTGCCAAGAGTGTGCAAAGCTGGCATCAAGGCAAAGGGTGGCTAGTTTGAAGAATCTAAAATCTAAAATATATTTGGATTTTTTTAACACTTTGTTATTTCATAGTTTTGATGTCTTCACTATTATTCTACAATGTATAAAATAGTAAAAATAAAGATGAAACATTGAAGTATGTATATGTACAACAGCTAGAAATATCTATACCACAATGCAATGTGGGCATACTAGGCATTCTATATTATACTAAAACATCAGTCTAACTGAATATGGGTATTGTGTTGGTTGAATTTTCAAGGCAGGTTACATATTGTTCTTCAGCTGGTGAACCTCTTCTTGTGTTGGGTAATGGCAGCTGGTTTAGCAGTCTTTGGCGCTGTGGTGATGTTGGCAGGGCTGTTGGGTTTGGGGATCTGTGACTCGGGCTCCTTGTAGACAATTGTCTGGTCCTTTCTGCACTCCACAGCCAGGTGGAGAAGCCACTCTTACACGTTTTTCACCACCCACTGCTTCGACCTCTTGCAGAAGATTTTTTTGCACTGCAAGTCTCCTGGAGAGACGTGAAGCTGATCATGAGGTTGTGTAAAACATGAAGACTGATCATGAGGATGTGGAAAACGTGAAGACTGATCATGAGAATGTGTAAAACGTGAAGACTGATCATGAGGATGTGTAAAACGTGAAGACTGATCATGAGGATGTGTTAAACGTGAAGCTGATCATGAGGATGTGTAAAACATGAAGACTGATCATGAGAATGTGTAAAACGTGAAGACTGATCATGAGAATGTGTAAAACGTGAAGACTGATCATGAGAATGTGTAAAACGTGAAGACTGATCATGAGAATGTGTAAAACATGAAGACTGATCATGAGGATGTGTAAAACATGAAGCTGATCATGAGGATGTGTAAAACGTGAAGACTGATCATAAGGATGTGTAAAACGTGAAGACTGATCATGCGGATGTGTAAACATACAATAACCATAGAACCATACTATGTAAACGAAACAGGGAACAGTAGACTGGTATGTGTTTTGTTACACTCAGAGTCAATAATGGGGCATTGAGGTGGGCTGTTAGCAAAGCTGTCAAAAGTTTGAGGGGGGCTTGACTGATGTACAGTCTAGTCGTGTCTTAGAGTTGTGCTGTTTAGTAGACAAGCACTGCCCACAATAGAGTGAATAGACTAGAAGAGTATACTGACTGTAAGGGTGTGAAAAGTTTGAGGAGCACATGTCTTGTGACAGTTTAGTGTTTTTTCAAGAGGGTATTGTGCTTTCGTAAATACCTTTGGTTGTCCTGGCTTGTGTCAAAGTAAGATGATGTTGAGCTTGAGCATATTCCAGGCTGAAAGCTTTCATCCAATGGGTCTACAGGCTCTGTATTAGTAAAGCTGGTGTCCAGGTTATCGTCGTCAGCAGCATGATTAGTCTGTTGGACACACAGTAGTCAGTGATTCGCAAATATTTGACTACTATGTCCCCATTTATACACACTCAAACAAGGTCCTATATCCACCCCCCCATGTCAACAGATCATTCATACTAACCTTCACACACAATACCCACCCCTAACAGACACCAGTCAGTCACCCAAACCATCCCCTCCTTACTAATACTTCCTTTTCTGCAATTTAGATTTCAAGCCTTGCATTAACTTTCAACTAAGCCTCAACAATACAGAGACAACTACAGCAGAAGTTGTAGCCTCCTTGTAAACACACCAATTATTACAACAAGACACAGCCCATCTTTATGCCTAGCTCCAGCAGATTTATTTGCTCATCATGGAAAGATTTAGTAGATTTTATTAAGCTTTTAGAAGGTGACTAACACTAGTTCCTGGTGCTGAGCTCGATGTTGATGCCTCTACAGATGTTAACGGGATCAGACTCTAAATAAAACACATAGTCACACATAGTTACACGTAGTCTCTGCAATAGTTAGTTAGCTAGCTAGCTACCTAACAGTTAGCTAACGTAACCTAACGAAGCGAACGTTACCTTGCAAAGTTACAAATCACATCGCCAGATAGCAGCTTGCTAATTACACTGATAAGCTTTGCAATGTCTAGCCAGCGTATTATGAAAGCCAGCTAGCTAGATTTTGGTTTAGATAAACAAATGTAGTTCGCCAGCTAGCTAGTTAGCGAGGTAATGTTAGTTACGTTACCACAGCTTGCTGCTCTGATGTTAGCTGATCGGATGACTTCCTCTTTGAAGTGAAGGGGAAAATCGATGGAATAGCAACACTTTTCAATGTTTGACGACATGGCAACCCCATCAGTTGAGACTTCAGTTCCGTTTCGAAATCCTCTGGCTGAAAGTGCTGGCTACAAATGCAGACATTTTTATATTTCTCACATCAACTGGATACACAGGCTGGTACTACATCCTGAAATCGCTATGAATTCTGGATATTGTGGATATAACCAGGAAATGCAGCTGGCCCGTTTCTACTGGTGAGACGCAGAAAAGCTCGGTATTGGCGTGTAGTGAGGAAATTCACCATTTTTATGACACATATGATATGTTAATAACATATTAATGTACATTTATAGTGAAATAGAGCAGCAGTGAAATGTATCTTCAACCTAATTGTCCTAACCTGCTACGTCAATCCCCCCGACCTGCTACACAAATTCTCCTAACCTGCTACGTGAGTTCTCCTAACAGCTACGTGAGTTCTCCTAACCAGCTACCTGCTACGTGAGTTCTCCTAACAGCTACGCGAGTTCTCCTAACCAGCTACCTGCTACGTGAATTCTCCTAACCTGCGACGTGAGTTCTCCTAACATCTACGTGAGTTCTCCTAACCAGCTACCTGCTATGTGAATTCTCCTAACCTGCTACGTGAGTTCTCCTAACAGCTATGTGAGTTCTCCTAACTAGCTACCTGCTACGTGAATTCTCCTGACCTGCTACGTGAGTTGTCCTAACCTGCTACGTGAGTTCTCCTAACCTGTTACCTGAGTTCTCCTAACCTGCTACCTGCTACGTGAGTTCTCCTAACCAGCTATGTCAATTATCCTAACCTGCTACGTGAGTTCTCCTAACCAGATACATGAGTTCTCCTAACCTGCTGTGAACAGTCAATTTCTGACATTAACTGCATCCCATCTAGTCACAATCAGAAAAGAGGGTTGGAGGGAGAGGTAATTGATGGCGGTATATCGACCCCCCTGTAAAACCTAGTTAACACCTCGCCTGCCTTCCAGCATGTGAAATCTGATTAGCTGTATGTGTGTGTCTGTGTGTACTTTTAGTAAACCAGGATTAACACCCTGCCTGTCGGCCATCTTGCCTTTCATGCCACTTTCTTCTTCAACCTTTCAACTTTTACATATGTGAGCGTGTTTTATGTGTGTATTTGTAAACCAGGATTAACACCCTGCCTGTCGGCCATCTTGCTTTTCATGCCACTTTCTTCTTCAACCTTTCAACTTTTACATATGTGAGCGTGTTTTATGTGTGTATTTGTATGTTAGTGCATGTGTGTGTGTGTGTGTGCGTGTGTGTGTGTGTGTGTGTGTGTGTGTGAGAGAGAGAAATTAGGACAGTATCCACTAACTAGATTACACCCAGTCAATAATTAATAGAGCACTCAGCCTGATAGGCAATCACCCTTAATCAATACTAATGTTTTTACAGACCTCAGAACTGTGTGTGTGTATGGTATGTCTATGTGTGTGTGTGTCGAGGGGAAAAATTGCTCTTTAATCTAGTCAGTGTGTATATAGGATAAGCATTAATTTACAGACATTATAAATCACTGGCCTGTCATCTCTCTCTCCTCTCCTCCTTCTCTCCTCTCCTCCTTTGGTACAGGAGAGCTGGAACCTAACTCGGACTGTCTGCACTGCATCCAAGAAGAGTTCTCTCCTTTCCTCCTCTCCTCCTCCTATCTCATCTCTTCTCTCTGGTTCTCTTCTTTAATTTGACTCACTAATCTTGCCTGCATATAACACCACTGGGTTTACAGATGACCTTCGCTGAACGTTAGCTAATTTTGCCTGAAGGTTACAATCAAACATCATATATAATATGAGGGGAGCAAAGTACATTTCAGTGTGTGTGTGAGTGTGTGTGTAGCTCTCTTACCTGCCACTGACAACAAAGCAGGCCACCAGGAAGATGAGCAGTACGATGCCTCCAGTGATGGACACAGCCAGGATAGTAGACTGGTTAGGGTCTCCTATGGCCAACATGTCTGAGACAGGGAATCACAGGCAAGAGAAAGGGTTAACACATTGTGAGAAGGTGTGTCTATGTGTGCATGTGTGTGATCAGAAATACAGTGTAGACATTGTTAATGTTGTAAATGACTATTGTAGCTGGAAACGGCTGATTTTTTATGGAATATCTACATAGATATACAGAGGCCCATAATCAGCAACCATCACTCCTGTGTTCCAATGGCACGTTGTGTTAGCTAATCCAAGTTTATCATTTTAAAAGGCTAATTGATCATTCTGAGAAATTAAGGCTATTCCATGTGAGAAACTGCCAAGAAACTGAAGATCTCATACAACGCTGTGTACTACTCCCTTCACAGAACAGCGCAAACTGGCTCAAACCAGAATAGAAAGAGGTGTGGGAGGCCACGGTGCACAACTGAACAAGAGAACAAGTACATTAGAGTGTATAGTTTGAGAAACAGACATCTCACAAGTCTTCAACCGGCAGCTTCATTAAATAGTACCCACAAAACACCAGTCTCAACGTCAACAGTGAAGAGGCGACTCTGGGATACTGGACTTCTAGGCAGAGTTCCTCTGTCCAGTGTCTGTGTTCTTTTGCCCATCTTAATCTTTTCTTTTTATTGGCCAGTCTGAGATATGGCTTTTTCTTTGCAACTCTACCTAGAAGGCCAGCATCCCAGAGTCGCCCCTTCACTCTTCACTACTCTTTCTATTATGGTTACAGCCAGTTTGCGTTCTTCTGTGAAGGGAGTAGTACACAGCATTGTACGAGATCTTCAGTTTCTTGGCAATTTCTTGCATTGAATAGCCTTCATTTCTCAGAACAAGAATAGATGGACGAGTCTCAGAAGAAAGTCTTAGTTTCTGGCCATTTTGAGCCTGTAATCATACCCACAAATGCTGATGCTCCAGATACTCAACTAGTCTAAAGAAGGCCAGTTTTATTGCTTCTTTAATCAGAACAACAGTTTTCAGCTCTAATAACATAATTGCAAAAGGGTTTTCTAATGATTAATTAGCCTTTTAAAATGATAAACTTGGATTACCTAACACAACGTGCCATTGGAACACAGGAGTGATGGTTGCTGATAATGGACCTCTGTACGCCTATGTAGATATTTCATTTAAAAAAACAAACATTTACAACATTAACAATCTCTACACTGTATTTCTGATCAATTTGATGTTATTTTAATGGACAAATTAATTTTTTTTCTTTCAAAAACAAGGACATTTCTAAGTGACCCCAAACTTTTGAATGATAGTGTAACTAGGAATAAAGTGACAGATAGTTAACAGTAGCAGCAGCATATATGATGATTAAAAAAAGTTAGCACAAAAAGGGGTCAATGCAGAAAGTCCGGGTAGCCATTTGATTAACTATTTAACTAACAATTGAGCAGTCTTATGGTTTGGGGTTAGAAGCTGTTCAGCTGTTTGTTCCAGACTTGTTGCGTCCGTACCGCTTGCTGTGCAGTAGCAGAGAAAACTGTCTATGACATTGGTGGCAAAGACTCCAGCTTGTGAGTGTGTGTGCGCGCGTGCGTGTAAGAGTGTGAGAGAACGAGAAAGTAACATTGAAAGAGAATGTACTCAGCAAGCTCTTTCATGATAAAAAAACATTTTCCATTTCAATATTCCGCAAAAACAGCAACACATTTAAGTTTTCCTGCGCTGTCCAAATGGATATGTTAACATTGTACATAACAAGCCTGCTTTAAAAGTTTCTGTGAAACCACATTGATTTTTACACTGCAATAATCGGGCCATTACTCAAAACAAATACCTCATTTATCAAGTTTAGCCAAGCATGAGCAGACATGTGCATGCATTTGTGTGTGTGTGTGTGTGTGTGTGTGTGTGTGTGTGTGTGTGTGTGTGTGTGTGTGTGTGTGTGTGTGTGTGTGTGTGTGTGTGTGTGTGTATGTATATGTGTCTGTGTGTATGTGCATGGGCAGCCAGCCCATTCAGGCAAATCAATGCCTCCAGGCAGCGATAGATGGCCATTGGTCTCCTATTCCATTCCCTGGCATCAAACACACACACGAAGAAGAAAAAAAAACACACACGAAGAAGAAAAAAACACACACACACACAGGGTTGCTTTTTTAAACACTTCAGTTCACCACAGAGACTTAGTAAGTAATCAATAACATTGATCCCACTTCATAGAATTGATATTACTATTATTCAGTCAGCTCAATCTTTGGTTTTCATTTCAATAGTCATAAACCTGAACTAAACGGTTGATCAGATTCACATTTGATTTACATGATCGATATTCAGTCGAGGTGAACATAGGGCTGGCACAATAATCATACAACCATGTAACCGACAATTATGGACAATAATGGTGAAGTAAAACAATGATTTGTCTTGCATATATTTTAGGAGTTTGGGGGGTTCAACTTTAATTTACAGACATTAGTAAATATAGTTTACCCAATAGCAGTTTTTTATTTTTCCATTAAGAGGGTAAAGTTAGTAATTATTTTACTCGCAGAACGACATGTTCGGGAGGAAAAGCTTAATTTCCAAAAGATCCAAGCAGTCAAAAGCATTTGTTTTTGAGATGGAGGTGTCACCAAACCTATGTTGTATTCATTAGGTATAGTACGTCATCAGATTAAATAGACTTAGTATTGAGAATGTCGATATATGCCTTCCTCGGCACTAACAATTGATTGCCCAGCACTGGGAGCGAACTCATGATGTTTGGAGCCGTGCTGCTCAGACCACTGCGCCATCCCAGTTCACAATGCTCTAGTAAGCCATGATAATACTTGATTACACTTGATGGAATAGCGAGTTTTTAAAAATTATTATTTTGTTTTAAGCCTTCCCCAAACCATAGCCAAAACCTTAACCACTCGGTTTAAACCCTGTAACCACGCGGAATTAACCCTGTAACCACGCGGTATTACTGTGTCAAAAATAGATCATAAATACGGCGAATTTCTAAGGAAAACTATGAGATCTTGTTGCGATCATAGCAACAACAACAAAAAGTTCAACAACAATTACAATTTAAAAACCGTCGTCAATTGCATGACAATTAATTATTACCCAAAATTCCATAATCGTCACAGCCCTAGTTGAATTTGAGACAATGTCATGAGCTGGATTTTCATGTCCTTCCAATATGAGACTGAAAGACAGTAGAAAAAGGGAGGAGTAAGCAGAGCTGGGAGATATATTGTCTTTTAAGGTATGCCGTTATGGATCCACATACCGGTAAGGATATTTACAATACCGTCTATAAAGGTATTTTGGTGCACTGCTAAATAAATGAAAAGTTATATAAATTGGGCAACTTTACTGTCATCTTTGTTCTAGTTTGGTTTGTTAGAAAACAATCAGAAAGGAGAAAGCCCGTTAAAATGCTTGGGCCAAGTCAAAAGTTTGGACTCACCTACTTATTGAAGGATTTGCCTTTATTTTTACTATTTTCTACATTATAGAATAATAGTGAAGACATCAAAACCATGAAATAACACATATGGAATCATGTAGTAAACAAAAAGTGTTAAACAAATCAAAATATATTTTAGATTTTAGATTCTTCAAAGTAGCCATCCTTTGCCTATATAACAGCTTTGCACACTCTTTGCATTCCCTCAACCAGCTTCATGAGGTAGTCACCTGGAATGCAATTCAGTTAATTAACAGGTGTGCCTTGTTAAAAGTAAATTTGTGGAATTTCTTTCCTTCTTAATGTGTTTGACCCAATCAGTTGTGTTGTGACAAGGTAGGGGGGTATACAGCAGATAGCCCTATTTGGTAAAAGACCAAGTCCATATTATGAGAAGAACAGCTCAAATAAGCAAAGAAAATCAACAGTCCATTAGTCAATCTGGAAAATTTCAAGAACTTTGAAAAAACCATGAAGCTCTATGATGAAACTGGCTCCCATGAGGACCGCCACAGGAAAGGAAGACCCAGAGTTACCTCTGCTGCAGAGGATACGTTCATTAGAGTTACCAGCCTCAGAAATTGCAGCTCAAATAAATGCTTCACAGAGTTCAAGTAACAGACACATCTCAACATCAACTGTTAAAGGAGACTGCGTGAGTCAGGCCTTCATGGTCGAATTACTGCAAAGAAACCACTACTAAAGGACACCAATAATAAGAAGAGACTTGCTTGGGCCAAGAAAGACAAGCAATGGACATTAGACTGGTGGAAATATGTTGTTTAGTCTGATGAGTCCAAATTTGAGATTTTTGGTTCCAACATTAGTGTCTTTGTGAGACGCAGAGTAGGTGAACGGATGATCTCCGCTTGTGTGGTTCCCACCGTAAAGCATGGAGGAGGAGGTGTGGGGGTGCTTTGCTGGTGAAACCGTCTATGATTTATTTGGAATTCAAGGCACACTTAACCAGCATCGCTACCTACCACAGCATTCTGCAGTGATACACCATCACATCTGGTTTGTGCTTAGTGGGACTATCATTTGTTTTTCAACAGGACAATGACCCAACACACCTCCAGGCTGTGTAAGGGCTATTTGACCAAGAAGGAGAGTGATGGAGTGCTGCATCAGATGACTTGGCCTCCACAATCACCCGACCTCAACCCAATTGAGATGGTTTGGGATAAGTTGGACCGCAGAGTGAAGGAAAAGCAGTCAACAAGTGCTCAGCATATGTGGGATCTCCTTCAAGACTGTTGGAAAAGCATTCCAGGTGAAGCTGGTTGAGAGAATGTCAAGCGTGTGCAAAGCTGTCATCAAGGCAAAGAGTTTGAAAAATCTAAAATCTAAAAAAGATTTTGATTTGTTTAACACTTTTTTGGTTACTACATGATTCCATATGTGTTATTTCATAGTTTTGATATCTTCACTATTATTAGATGGAGAAAATAGTAAAAATAAAGAAAAACCCGTGAATGAGGTGTGTCCAAACTTTTACCTGGTACTGTATTTAGAAACTTGTATCATTCAGAAACCATGAAATACCGTCAAAAATAAGACAAATAATGTGCTAAGATATTTTGTCCATATCGCCCAGCCCAAGGACTGCCCTAATGGAGGTGAAGAGGTAGAGGTGAGATAGAGCAGAGGTCAAAGAAGAGAGGAGAGAAGGAAGATGAAGATAGTCAAAAAGAGGATGATAGGTGGAGACAGAGAAAAATAAAAAGACACAGCAGAGAGAGAGGAAGAGAAAGAGACCTTCGTGGCTGGTCTCCAGTTCTATCTCTCCTCCGTAGTTGCCGTATCCCCCGTCGGTTCTAGCTCGGACACGGAACACATATGTAGTACCAGGCTTTAGACCGTCTACAGTCATCACATTGGACCTGGTCTTTAGGACTGTGTAGTTCTGCTCTCTCTGGTTCTAATTGGAGAGGAAGAGAGAGAGACAGATGGAGAGAGATAGATGGAGAAAGAGAGATAAATGAGAGAGAGAGATGTTAAGTGTGTTTGTGTCAGTGAGAAACCTTGCAGTGCCTATGATACCTTCTCTAATGAGAGGAGCTCCACTACACTGATTAACACTGTTACTGCGGAATATTATCACTGATCCCTGCCAATAACACACACACACACACACACACACACACACACACACACACACACACACACACACACACACACACACACATACACACACACACACACACACACACACACTCCTCTCTTCTCTCGTTCTCTTCATTCACGTTCCTGTTTTATTTAGCTTGCCTGGTGCACTTGGTGGACATAAAGTTCCCTTTCGGAGCCATTCAATGTGCAGAGTGAGCTAAATCAAGTGCACTCCTGTGCTTATCAGATCCATTGAACACTGGCTAGAGAGTCCACACTGGGATTTTTAGGTCTGAGTCTGACATTAAGTAAGAAGAGAAGAGAGGGATGAGAAGAGAAGAGAAGGAGATAGAAATGGGGGTGTGTATGTGACTCACCTTCTCATAATAAATGACTTCATACTCCACTATGGCTCCATTGGGTCTGTCAGGGCCCTGCCACGCCAGAGTGATACTGTCCTTACTCCTCCTCTCCTTCAGGACCACACTCACTACAGACAGAAACAGACAGACAGAGAGAGAGAGATATAGGTTAACCACACTCACTACAGAGAGAAACAGATATAGGTTAACCACACTCACTACAGAGAGAAACAGACAGACAGAGAGAGAGAGATATAGGTTAACCACACTCACTACAGAGAGAAACAGACAGACAGAGATATAGGTTAACCACACTCACTACAGAGAGAAACAGACAGACAGAGAGAGAGAGATATAGGTTAACCACACTCACTACAGAGAGAAACAGACAGACAGAGAGAGAGAGATATAGGTTAACCACACTCACTACAGAGAGAAACAGACAGACAGAGAGAGAGAGATATAGGTTAACCACACTCACTACAGAGAGAAACAGACAGACAGAGAGAGAGAGATATAGGTTAACCACACTCACTACAGAGAGAAACAGACAGACAGAGATATAGGTTAACCACACTCACTACAGAGAGAAACAGACAGACAGACAGAGATATAGGTTAACCACACTCACTACAGAGAGAAACAGACAGACAGAGAGAGAGAGATATAGGTTAACCACACTCACTACAGAGAGAAACAGACAGACAGAGATATAGGTTAACCACACTCACTACAGAAACAGACAGACAGATTTTTTAAAACTTTTTAGTCATTTAGCAGACGCTCTTATCCAGAGCAACTTACAGTAGTGAATGCATACATTTCATTAAAAAAATATATTCCGTACTGGTCCCCCGTGGGAATCGAACCCACAACCCTGGCGTTGCAAACACCATGCTCTACAAACTGAGCCACGCGGGACCATAAGATATAGGTTTACCACACTCACTACAGAGAGAGAGAAACAGACAGACAGACAGACAGACAGACAGACAGACAGACAGACAGACAGACAGACAGACAGACAGACAGACAGACAGACAGACAGACAGACAGACAGACAGACAGACAGACAGACAGACAGACAGACAGACAGACAGACACAGAGATATAGGTTAACCACACTCACGACAGACAGACAGACAGACAGACAGACAAAGATATAGGTTAACCACACTCCCTACAGAGAGAGAAAAACAGACAGACAGAGTTACAGACAGATATATAGGTTAACCACACTCACTATAGAGAGAGAGAGATAGATGGAGGAAGGGGGAGAGTGGAATTTAGGGGGAGAGAAAGGAAGAAAGACTACCAGGAGAAAAGGAGAGAGATAGTGGGGGAGGAAATAGAAAGAACGAATGAGGGAAGAGAGAGACAGCAGGGGAGGAAGAGAGTGAGGAAGAGAGATTTATAGATTGATTACCACTGTGCTATAATGACAGTTCTCTGCAGTGTATAACTTAGCTAATGAAAGAACAAAGAGGGGGTCACATACTGTATGTGCACATGTGTATGTAATGACTTTGTGTGTCTGTATCTGTGCATGCGTGTGTGTGCACGTGTGTGTGTGCTGAGTAAGCCGATGGGTGTCTGAGGGGTTTCGTGGTGCACATCGCTATCTCTTCACTTTCACCCCCTCATCACAGAGTGCTCGGTGGGCACAGGTAGGAATGTGTTTGTGTGTGTGTGTGTGTGTGACATGTGGAGCGGAGCAGAGTGTGTGACAGCAGGGGAGACATGTGGGACTGTTAACGAGGTTAATGTCCTCTCCTCCTCTCATCGCCCCTCACCTCCTCTCCCACTCCTCTCCTCCTCTCATCACCCCTCACCTCCTCTCCCACTCCTCTCCTCCTCTCATCGCCCCTCACCTCCTCTCCCAATCCTCACCCCCACTCCCACTCCTCTCCTCCTCTCCCAATCCTCTTCTCTCATTCCCCCTCACCTCCTCTCCCACTCCTCTCGTCCTCTCCTCTCCTCCTCTCATCGCCCCTCTCCTCCTCTCCCAATCATCTTCTCTCATTCCCCCTCACCTCCTCTCCCACTCCTCTCGTCCTCTCCCACTCCTCTCCTCCTCTCATCGCCCCTCACCTCCTCTCCTTCTCTCCTCCTCTCATCACCCCTCTCCTCCTCTCCCACTCCTTTCCTTCTCTCCTCCTCTCATCACCCCTCACCTCCTCTCCCACTCATCTCCTCCTCTCATCGCCTCTCTCCTCCTCTCCCACTCCTCTCCTTCTCTCCTCCTCTCATCACCCCTCTCCTCCTCTCCCACTCCTTTCCTTCTCTCCTCCTCTCATCACCCCCTCTCCCAATCCTCTCCTCTCCTCCTCTCATCACCCCTTACTGACACATCCCCCATTACTTACCATCACACTCCACGCCCCCCTCAACCTGTCCTACACACACACACACACACACACACACACACACACACACACACACACACACACACACACACACACACACACACACACACACACACACACACACACACACACACACACACACACACACACACACACACACACTCATTCCATGTATGTGGCTAGATCCAATGAGCAGCAAATGTAAACAAGTAGTGATTGAGAGTCTTCAGCAGAGCCTGATAAGCCTGATGCATAGCCATGAGCCCTGTGTGAGGCCACAGTGGAGAGTGTGTGCATGTGTGTGTTAGACAGTAGTCCAGTGAACATTACTGAGTGGCATTGACTGCTTCAACACTGAGGCTGCAATGTGTGTGTGTCTATATGTGAGCCTATGCATATATGTATGGCTGTGAGTTCCTACCTGTCTGGCTGGTGGTGACATTAACTATCACAGCTCCTCTGGGTGTAGGACTCAGGTCAGAAACTCCATTCAGGCTCTCAATGGTGAAGCTGTAATTGCTGTGTGGCTGCAGGTCAGTGACCATCACCATAGCCACAGAGAGACCAAACTGCCTCGGCACAAAATGGACGCTGCTACCGCAGGGCGTGCACTTCCTGCCGTCGCCGGAGCACTTCCTGCAGTGGAGGCTGTAGGTGATGTCACCTCGGCCTCCCATGTCAAGAGGGGGACTCCATTCTAGTGTGACACACGTCTCGTTGACAGTGGAGATGGGGTTCTCTGGAGCAGAACAGGGACCTGAGGAGGAGAGAGGGGCGAGATGGTGAGTGTGTGTGTGTCTATGGTGTGTCTATGGTGTGCGTATGTGTGTGTATGCGTGTGCATGTGTGTGCATGCGTATATGCATATGTGTCCTCGTGTGTGCTGAGATGATGAATGGTGGTTCAGGCTCTGAGCTGATGACATCTCATCAACAGCAGGAGGAGTAGTGAGGCCCAGGGGGCCTGTAAAGCCTGGGCCTTTCCTGATCAGGCTGCCCAGTGGCAGGCCTCTGTAAAGGGCAGCTGGTTAGGGCCAGGGAAATAGAGGCTGTCTATCTGATGACAGCAGATGATGTGTGACAGGCAGCCTAATGTATGCCCCTTTCTCTGTTGTCCTCTCCCTTCCCCCTCACATCCTCTCCTCTCTCCCCTATCTTCCTCTCCCTTCCCCCTCACATCCTCTCCTCTCTCCCCTATCTTCCTCTCCCTTCCCCCTCACATCCTCTCCTCCTCTCCCTTCTCCCTCATATCCTCTCCTCTCTCTCTCACTTCCCCCTCACATCCTCTCCTCTCTCCCCTATCCTCCTCTCCCTTCCCCCTCTCCCCTATCTTCCTCTCCCTGCCCCCTCACATCCTCTCCTCTCTCTCTCACTTCCCCCTCACATCCTCTCCTCTCTCCCCTATCCTCCTATCCCTTCCCCCTCACATCCTATCCTCCTCTCCCTTCCCCCTCGCATTCTCTCCTCTCCCCTATCCTCCTCTCCCTTCTTCGTGTTCTCCTCTACTGATCTCAGCTCTTCCGTATTGTAATTTACACTCCTCTCTCACCCCTATTTCACCCCCGTTCCACCTCTTTCTAACACCTCTCCTCTCCCACATCCTGACCTATCCTCACCTTTCAACCCACCCAAACAAGCTCATCTCCTCATCACCTCCTTCTCAGAGAGAGAGAGACAGAGATTATAGCATGTGGAAAAGAGTGATGGAGAGATTATAGCATGTAGAAAGAGAATGATGGAGGGACAGAGAGATTATAGCATGTAGAAAGAGAGTGATGGAGAGAGAGATTATAGCATGTAGAAAGAGAGTGATGGAGAGACAGAGAGATTATAGCATGTAGAAAGAGCGCGATGGAGAGACAGAGAGATTATAGCATGTGGAAAGAGAGTGATGGAGAGACAGAGAGATTATAGCATGTAGAAAGAGAGTGATGGAGAGACAGAGAGATTATAGCATGTAGAAAGAGAGTGATGGAGAGACAGAGAGATTATAGCATGTAGAAAGAGAGTGATGGAGAGACAGAGAGATTATAGCATGTAGAAAGAGAGTGATGGAGAGACAGAGAGATTATAGCATGTAGAAAGAGAGTGATGGAGAGACAGAAGATCGAGTGAGCGACAGACATATGTACCTGTGTGTGTGTGTGTGTGTGTGTGTGTGTGTGTGTGTGTGTGTGTGTGTGTGTGTGTGTGTGTGTGTGGCGAGGTGACATCTGCAGAAGTCGTTTCTCATTTCCAGCTGATATCCCCTGTCACATCACACCTGCTGCAACGATGTATGGGATTGATCTGGGTTTGACTCCAACACGTGTGTGTGCCTCATACTCTCTTCCTCTCTCTCTCTACCCCTCTCTACAATCGTCTCTCTACCCCCTCTACAATCCTCTCTCTCTACCCCCTCTACAATCCTCTCTCTCTCTCTCTACCCCCTCTACAATCCTCTCTCTCTCTCTACCCCTCTCTGCAATCGTCTCTCTACCCCCTCTACAATCCTTTCTCTCTACCCCCTCTTACAATCCTCTCTCTCTCCCTCCATCCGCCTCTCTCTTCTTCTCTTCTCCCTCCCTCTCTATCTCCCTCCCTCCCTCTCTATCTCTCTCTCTCTCTCTCTCTCTCTCTCCCCCTCTCCCGCTCTCCCTCTCGCTCCCTCTCTTTTTCTTGCTCTCTCTGTAGGAGATCAGGATGTGGTTTGTGGTTGGTGCCCCTCGATGCCCGGTATCTCTGGTAGACTCAGACAGAAAGATATAGAAACAGACTCTCTACAGGAGCATCACTAAATATCAGAGAGTATCACTGAATCATGGTATCAGTGTCATCTGATAGAGTCAGGCTGTATCACAACCGGCCATGATTGGGAGTCCCATTGGGCGGCGCACAATAAGCCCAGCGTCGTCTGGGTTAGGGTTTGCCCGGGTAGGCCATCATTGTAAATAAGAATTTGTTCTTAACTGACTTGCCTAGTTAAATAAAGGTGAATTAAATAAGTAAAAATAAAATTGACGTACAAGGACGATGCACACAAGTTGGTGGCAGAACAAGGGGGAGTTCTTACAGAACTCCAGCAAAAAAAGCCTCTTTTTACATGTTGCTTATGAGTGCACTTCACACTACTTTTGGATTATAATTAGATTTTAAGGCTCGTGTGACTGTCCTGTTTAATATGTTTGTGTCATCATTGAAAATCAGCTGCATTAAAAATAAAAAAACACTTAAAAATCAACCAGTAAAAAGGCTCTTTGATGGCTTTTGATACAGCCTATATCAATGAGTGTTAGCATTCAGCTAAGAACTGCTGCATCCAAAATAGTTATTTTGCAATCATTATAACCAAATATAATCTTAGCGACTGTTCAAGCAAGAATCAAAACATCATTGTAAGCATATGAGAAGCATATGTAAGCACTCAAAGCTATGATGCGGGCGTGCCCCAAGGGTTAATACTGAGGCCCCTCTTGTTCAGCCTGTACATTAACCTGTTATGGCTAGGGGGCAGTATTTTCACGGCTGGATAAAAAACGTACCCGATTTAATCTGATTATTAGTCCTGCCCAGTAACTAGAATATGCATATACTTATTATATATGGATAGAAAACACTCCAAAGTTTCTAAAACTGTTTGAATGGTGTCTGTGAGTATAACAGAACTCATTTGGCAGGCCAAAACGTGAGAAGAGTCTGTACAGGACGTACCCTGTCTGACCATTTCTTGAACTTCTTTGCCATCTCTATCCATTACAAAGGATCTCTGCTCTAACGTGACACTTCCTACGTCTTCCATAGGCTCTCAGAGCCCGGGAAAAACCTGAATGTCGTCATTCCAGCCCCAGGCTGAAACACATTATCGCCTTTCTCAAGTGGCCGATCAAGGGACTGTGGGCTTAGGCGCGTGCACTGGCCGCCCCCGTCTTTGTGTTTTTCCCTCTGTTTACCGAAAAGGAGATTCCCGGTCGGAATATTATCGCTTTTTTACGAGATAAATTGCATAAAAATTCATTTTAAACAGCGGTTCACATGCTTCGAAGTACGGTAATGGAATATTTAGAATTTTTTTGTCACGAAATGCGCCATGCGCACGACCCTGATATACCATTTCGGATAGTTTCTGGAACGCACGAACAAAACGCCGCTATTCGGATATAACGATGGATTATTTTGGACCAAACCAACATTTGTTATTGAAGTAGCAGTCCTGGGAGTGCATTCTGACGAAGACAACAAAAGGTAATCAAACTTTTTTAATAGTAAATCTGATTTTGGTGAAGGCTAAGTGAAGGCTAAACTTGCCGGGTGTCTAAATAGCTAGCCCGTGATGGCTGGGCTATGTACTTAGAATATTGCAAAATGTGCTTTCACCAAAAAAGCTATTTTAAAATCGGACATATCGAGTGCATAGAGGAGTTCTGTATCTATAATTCTTAAAATAATTGTTATGCTTTTTGTGAACGTTTATCGTGAGTGATTTAGTAAATTGTTAGTAAATTCCCCGGAAGTTTGCGGGGGGTATGCTAGTTCTGAACGTCACATGCTAATGTAAAAAGCTGTTTTTTGATATAAATATGAACTTGATTGAACAAAACATGCATGTATTGTATAACATAATGTCCTAGGTGTGTCATCTGATGAAGATCATCAAAGGTTAGTGCTGCATTTAGCTGTGGTTTGGGTTTATGTGACATTATATGCTAGCTTGAAAAATGGGTGTCTGATTATTTCTGGCTGGGTACTCTGCTGACATAATCTAACGTTTTGCTTTCGCTGTAAAGCCTTTTTGAAATCGGACAGTGTGGTTAGATTAACGAGAGTCTTGTCTTTAAAATGCTGTGAAATAGTCATATGTTTGAAAAATTGAAGTTTTCGGATTTCAGAGGAATTTGTATTTCGCGCCACGCCCATCATTGGATATTGGAGCAGGTGTTCCGCTAGCAGAACGTCTAGATGTAAGAGGTTAATGATCTGCCTTCTGTCTGTACTGGGTCTGAAGTTCAAATGTATGCAGATGATACAGTGAAATATGTGCATGCAAAGAGCAAACAACAAGCTGCACAAGAACTCACTACTTTAATGGTCCAGGTTACAAAGTGGCTCAGTGACTCATGTTTGCACCTCAATGTGTAAAAAACTGTCTGCATGTTCTTCACAAAGAGGGCAACTGATGCTACTTAACCAGATGTCTATGTGTCAGAGGAGAAGCTCCACGTGGTATCTGATTTTAAGTACCTTGGCATCATACTTGATTCTAACCTCTCTTTTAAAAAGCAGGTGAAAAAGGTCATTCTAATAAGCAAATTCAACCTAGCTAATTTCCAATTTTACGAAATTGTTTGACTACAAAGGTAGCAAAACTGTACTTCAAATCTATAATACTCCTCCACTTAACATACTGCTTGACTAGTTGGGCCCAAGCTTGCTGTACAACATTAAAACCCATTCAGTCTGTCTACAAACAGGCTCTCAAAGTGCTTGATAGGAAGCCCAATAGCCATCATCACTGTTACATCGTCAGAAAGCATGAGCTCCTGAGTTGGAAAAATCTTGTGCAATACACCGACGCAAGTCTTGTATTCAAGATCTTAAATGGCCTGGCTCCCCCTCCACTCAGTACTTTTGTTAAACAGAAAACCCAAACATATGGCAGCAGATCCACAAGGTCTGCCATGAAAGGTGACTGTATAGTTCCCTTAAGGAAAAGCACATTTAGTCAATCTGCTTTCTCTGTGAGAGCTTCCCATGTTTGGAATACACTGCCATCAGACACATAACTGCACCACCTATTACACTTACACAAAAAAAAACATGAAGACATGGCTAAAGGCCAATCAGATTTGTGAACATAATCCCTAGCTGTGTATTGTCGCTTTCCATGTTGTCTGTAGCTTGTGAGGTGTGGAAACACTTTGTTGCTTTTATGGATTTTGTCTTGTTGCTTTTTGTGCTATGTTGCTCTGTCTGCATGCTACGTCTTGCTTGTCCTATGTTGCTCTGTGTGTGCTCACTGCTCAATGATTGTCTGTATTTTTATTGAAATTGTTTTTAATAACCTGCCCAGGGGCTGCGGTTGAAAATTAGCCGGCTGGCTGAAACCGGCACTTTTACTGAAACGTTGATTAATGTAAAAATAAAAATAAACTCAAACTCAAAAAAGTTATTTTGCTTAGAAGTAATAAAAATGTAAATCTAGACTATTTTGAATGGGGGCAGATGGCGATGGCTTTTTTACTGCAGCCAAGATTCGTGCGCATCTGTTCTTGACGTCAGCGTGTCATGTACTGGAAAAGGGTCTATAGGATCAGACGGACAAACTAAAGTGATGTCAAGGAGAGCAGTGATATATGTGACCTGATTCAGGAAACTAGTCATATGTCGCAAGTCACGACTTCGCAGGAGAGCCGTTTGAATGTAAAAAATATTTAGAACATGTGAACTTTCATGTGCCTTAATAACATAGTTGATTGCCATCTATAAATACAAATGAAATTGTTAAATTACCAGCCTTGTTGGTTAAGCCACAAAAAAAGGAAGCAACCTTCCTGCTAGCCATGATTGGCTGAGATAGTGAGTGGGCTGGAAATTCCGAAAGAGGAGTTCGGATTGGTGTGTCATATTGAAGGCTTCTGTCTATTTTAGCTCGTCAGTCTGTGTTGATAATCCTGTCGAATGCCGCTTTTTTTTTAATGTGTAGGGGAGCTGCATAAGTGTTGCTCTCCACCTTTTGGAGGATAGAGTTTTGAAATCAGTGGAATTAGAGTATGATAGGTAAAGAGATGGAGAAAACACCTGTCTCTTGATTACATCTTCAAACTAAGGGCAACCGTGGTATGGCATTCCTGACAGGGAGACGCATCCATCATGCATGATGATGTATATAGGTAAGATAGTCTAGCGTTATCTAGCTACATTTTCAGATATTACACGTTTCTAATTTTGACAGGAAGTGGTTTCATTTCAAGCTAAAGTGTACTGTTAGCTAGCTAGCTAACGTTAGCTGGCTGTCTCCCTACCTGACGTTCCCAGAGCCGTTTGCTTTTCTAGTTATAGCCTAATGTTAGCTAGGTAACATTGAACCTGGTTGGTTAGGTCCCAGCACTGTGGCATTGTTGGCACTTTGTTCATTGTTGTTTAACTAGCTACCGTTCAGTGGCTGGCTCGTTAGCTAACGTTACGTGACGTGTGTACAACACCCGTTGAATATGGCCGGTGTCAGTAAACGTCTGCAAAAAAGCGTAATGTAATTGTTGCCAGCAGAGCTGGTTAGGCTGTTTTTGTGTTATCCAGAAGCAAACAAATCATCGGCCAGAGCATGCACTCCGAGAACAAAACAAGATGTGTGGGGCTAAAGTTTAAGAGGGTGTAAACGATGCTGAATGGGTGTTGACAAAGAGGAGCTCTTCACAAGAAAGTTGAAGAGGGTGTAAACGATGCTGAATGGGTGTTGACAAAGAGGAGCTCTTTACAAGAAAGTTGAAGAGGGTGTGAACAATGCTGAATGGGTGTTGACAAAAAGGAGCACTTCACAAGAAAGTTGAAGAGGGTGTGAACAAAGCTGAATGGGTGTTGACAAAGAGGAGCTCTTCACAAGAAAGTTGAGGAGGGTGTGAACAATGCTGAATGGGTGTTGACAAAGAGGAGCTCTTCACAAGATACCAAAACAATCAAAGGTGATTTTTTCAAAAGTGAGTTTACAAGTTGATTAACTTTCAAAGCAGAATTACTTTCCCATCAAATCAAATCAAATTTTATTTGTCACATACACATGGTTAGCAGATGTTAATGCAAGTGTAGCGAAATGCTTGTGCTTCCAGTTCTGACCATGGAGTAATATCTAACAAGTAATCTAACAATTTCACAACAACTACCTTATACACACTTATACAAGTTGTGGCAAAGAAGGGGGTCGAGTGATAAATGGCAGATATGTGAGGGCAGAACTAATAAACGGGCTCTGCCCGATCACTAAAATGGCCACCCCGATCAGAACTACAGATCACAAAATGGCCGACTGCCAAAACTACAATTCCCAGAAGCAAGGGGAACCCTCAGAAGGTGGAGCCGACCCACAGATAAAGGGTCAAGAAAAACCAGGAAGAGAGGGAGAGGGCGGGAAGGATCTATGAACCATAGAGAAAGAGACAATCTACATTGGCTGGATTTACAGTGTACGAGCTGGACTGTTTTGGACTTACCTGTTGGCGTTTAGACCTGGACCTACCGAGAACCAGATTTGTGTACCGAACCCTGCTATCCTTGACCTTACCTGCGGCCTGGGTGGACCAGGACAGAGAAAAAAACATACAGGTACTGTCATGTTTGAAAGAACTTTAATTTTAGTTAGCACTCCAAAGGGGAGTCAGGTTTTTTTTTTGTGGCTTTGTTTGGTTAGGACAGTTTTTTTTCAGGAAAATTAGTATGGAGGGAGCCATACAGGCCCTGTTACAAGCGGCGGCCGCCCAACACGAGGCAACTAGAGCTCAGCAAATAGCTCATCAGGATGCAATGCGAATGTATCAGGACACGTTACAGGTCCAGGTCCAGCACCGCACCAACCAGCTGCTCAGAGAAGAGCAAGAGAGAAACACCCGGGAGTTAAGAGAAGGCCTAAAGGGGCTAGCGGACCAAATTGGGGCTCAGTTACCAGCTGCAAATATCCAAAGGTGGGCCAATCATTTTCTTCAAAAAATGACAGCGCAGGATGATGTGGAAGCATATCTTACCACCTTCGAAAGGACGGCAGAGAGGGAGACGTGGCCGAAAGAAGAATGGGCAGGGCTTCTGGCACCATACCTGGCAAGGGACGCTCAAAAAGCATATTTCGACCTGGAGTTGAAGGATGCACAGGATTACGATAAACTCAAGGGAGAGATTCTGACTAGACTGGGAGTGACCGATACCGTGAGGGCACACCGCTTCCATCAGTGGTCCTACAGACCGGGACAACCCCCCCGAACACAGATGTTCGACTTGATTCACTTGGCACGGAAATGGTTGCGACCGGAGACCCGTTCGTCCGCCGAGGTTGTCGAGACCATCGTACTCAACCAGTTTCAGCGAGGTCTACCCCAAGAAGTGCGACAATGGGTTGGCCAGAACGAGGTACTTTCCGCCGACCATCTCGTGGGCCTGGTTGAACGGTATTGTACGGCAGGAACAGCTGAGCAGGCGCAGGAGGAAAGATTCCCATTCCCCAGGCCTGGTCGAACCAGCGGACAGGGTAAGACTGTCCCAACAGGTGGAGGGGGAGGAGAGCAGCGTGGGGCCATGAGGAAACAATCAGAATCGGGCCGAGACACTAAGGAAAAAGCCGGAAACCGGGACTGGGGGTCGAGGAGGTCTCCCCCCCGAAACTCTATTATCTGTTACAATTGTAATCGACCGGGACATATTGCAGCCTACTGCCCTATTAAAAAAGAACCAATGCAATGTAACCTCGGTGAAAAAGAAGATGAGATATGGTATGCATGTCCTGTGGTAACCACTGTATTTGAAAGATCAAGAAACAAACATATGTGCAGGGTGAAGGTTGAAGGGAAAGAGGTTGAAGCACTACTGGATTCCGGCAGTATGCTAACCCTGGTCGTTGCAAACCTAGTGCCGACTCATAAACTGGATACAAGTCAGGATATCAGTGTTACGTGCATTCATGGGGATACCCGTCTGTACCCCACAGCATTAGTGAGCATACAAACAGACGACGGTCTGCTGGATTATGAAGTCGGCGTGGTCCCAAAGATGCCATATGATGTAATATTGGGTAGATACTTTCCTAACTTTGCGAAGTTAGGCCAAAAGAACGGCATATTTGAGAAGCCAACAACCCTGACCAAGCAGGAAGAAGCATGGGGCCTTCAACCAAGGTCAAGAAAAGAGGTCTCCCAGGGGCCAACCTCACAGGTACTAGTAGGGGAGGATGAGGATGAAGTGGCAAACCTTGTTGATCATGAACAGCCCAGTATTAGTGGGGCTGGGGTCGATCTGAATCCAGAGGACGACTATCTAGAACCAGCAGACCTGGCAGGGTCCATGACTAATTTCGGGAAGGCCCAACACCAGGATCCAACCCTGCAGCAAGCCAGAGCAGACGTGCAGGTCGTAGATGGTACTCCCATAAGTGATGGGATGATACCTAATAGTTTTCCCCACTTCATCATGAAAAATGGTTTGGTGTACAGAGTCTCAAAAATAGGGGTTGATGTGGTGGAACAGTTGTTGGTCCCCACCCGGTATAGGAAGACAGTACTGGATCTAGCTCATGGGCACATTCTGGGTGGACACCTTGGTATCGATAAAACCCGAGACCGGATTGTAAGGAGGTTTTACTGGCCAGGAATTCAGGCTGAAGTGGCTCGGCATTGTGGAGAGTGCCCGGAGTGCCAGGTAACAGCTCCCCGACCAGCGTTTAGAAGCCCGTTAGTGCCACTCCCCATAATCGAAACGCCATTTGAAAGGATAGCGATGGATATAGTGGACCCACTACCCAAATCCGCCAGAGGGCACCAATACATTCTGGTCATTCTAGATTATGCCACTCGCTACCCAGAAGCCATTCCCCTTCGGACAATGGCTTCCAAAAATATCGCCAAGGAACTAGTGCTATTGTTCACCAGGGTAGGGGTCCCAAAGGAGATCCTTACTGACCAGGGGACCCCCTTTATGTCCCGCCTTATGGCGGACCTTTGTAAATTGTGGCAGATGTAACAGTTGAGGACATCGGTTTACCATCCACAGACGGACGGGCTGGTTGAGAGATTCAACCGGACCCTGAAGTCAATGCTCAGGAAGGTAATCGACAAGGATGGGAAAAACTGGGATTGCATGTTGCCATATCTGATGTTTGCCATTAGAGAGGTTCCTCAAGCCTCGCTGGGGTTTTCTCCCTTTGAGCTGGTATATGGGAGGCAACCCCGGGGAATCTTAGACATCGCCCGGGAAACCTGGGAACACCAATCCACCCCGTATACTAGTGTCATAGAGCACGTCACGGCAATGCAAAACAGGATAGCCACAGTCATGCCCATCGTCAGAGAGCACATGAGACAAGCACAATAGCACCAGCGGCACACTTATTACCGGCAGGCTACCCTGAGGGAATTTCAACCGGGAGATAAGGTGTTAGTGCTGATTCCCACGGTAGAGTGCAAACTACTAGCCACATGGAAAGGACCATATGAGGTACTGGAGAGAATAGGAGAAGTTAATTATCGGATCCGACAGCCAGGTCGACGGCCCCAGGAACAGATCTATCACATAAACCTGTTAAAAGCATGGAGAGAGAGAGAAACACTAATGGTCACGTACCCCAAACACACTCAGGAGACAGCCAAAGTAAATATTTCACCTACTCTGTCCCCAGCACAAGTACAGGAAGTAAAGACCCTGATCCAGAAAAACAGAGATGTGTTTTCAGAGGTACCCGGCCGAACTGAGGTTACAGCTCATGATATCGTTTCCCTACCAGGGAGAAAAGTGAGCATGAGGCCATATCGGGTACCCGAGGCTTGACAGGCAGCGATTAGAGCAGAGACGGAGAAAATGTTGACAGCTGGAGTGATCAAAGAGTCACATAGTGAGTGGTCTAGCCCAATTGTGATGGTCTCCAAGCCCGATTGGTCTTTGCGGTTCTGTAACGACTTTCGGAAGGTAAATGAAATCTCCAAGTTTGATGCCTACCCCATGCCCAGGGTAGACGAACTACTGGAGAAAATTGGTAAAGCTCGGTACATTACGACCCTGGACCTGACAAAAGGGTACTGGCAAATTCCTCTGACCCCCAGGGCCAAAGAAAAGACAGCCTTTGCAACCCCTGACGGTTTGTTTCAATACACCGTCATGCCATTCGGCCTACACGGGGCCCCAGCCACCTTTCAACGGCTCATGGACAAGGTCCTAAAACCGCACCAAGCATACACCGCAGCTTATTTAGATGACGTGGGGATCTACAGCCCAGATTGGGAATCCCACTTACCTCGGGTACAGGCAGTGTTAGACACCCTTAGAAAGGCAGGGCTCACGGCGAACCCTGCCAAGTGTTACGTGGGGTTAGAGGAAACGGAGTATCTGGGATACACCGTGGGAAGAGGATTAATCAAACCCCAACGTAAGAAGGTGGAGGCAATTAGAGAATGGCCGAAACCAGTAAATAAGAAGCAGGTTCGAGCCTTCCTAGGGCTGACCGGGTACTACCGGAAGTTCATCCCAAGTTATGCCACAGTGGCCGCCCCACTCACCGACATGACTAGAGCCAGAGGGCCAAACATGGTCAAGTGGGATGAAAGGGCCACCAAAGCATTTAGGACATTACAGGAGGCCCTCTGCTGTAATCCAGTGCTGGTGGTACCAGACTTTGAGAGAGAGTTTGTGGTTCAGACGGATGCCTCAGAGGTCGGCTTGGGAGCAGTGCTGTCCCAAGAGGTAGAAGTGGTGGAACACCCCATCCTGTTTTTAAGCAGGAAGCTGGAACCACGGGAAACCAACTACTCAGTTGTTGAGAAAGAGGCGCTGGCAGTAAAGTGGGCTCTGGAAAGCCTGAAATACTACCTGCTGGGGCGCCACTTCACCCTCATCAGTGACCATGCACCACTCACCTGAATGCATAGGGCTAAAGAGAAGAACGCTCGGGTGATGCGGTGGTTTTTGAGTCTCCAACCGTTTCACTTTGACTTGAAACACAGAGCAGGAAAGGAAATGGGAAATGTGGATGGGTTATCCCGCATGCACGCATATTTTGCTGCAGTAGCCCGACCTAGGGGGTCGGATCTAGGGGGGGAGATGTGTGGCAAAGAAGGGGGTCGAGTGATAAATGGCAGATATGTGAGGGCAGAACTAATAAACGGGCTCTGCCCGATCACTAAAATAGCCACCCCGATCAGAACTACAGATCACAAAATGGCCGACTGCCAAAACTACAATTCCCAGAAGCAAAGGGAACCCTCAGAAGGTGGAGCCGACCCACAGATAAAGGGTCAAGAAAAACCAGGAAGAGAGGGAGAGGGCGGGAAGGATCTATGAACCATAGAGAAAGAGACAATCTACATTGGCTGGATTTACCGTGTATGAGCTGGACTGTTTTGGACTTACCTGTTGGCATTTAGACCTGGACCTACCGAGAACCAGATTTGTGTACCGAACCCTGCTATCCTTGACCTTACCTGCGGCCTGGGTGGACCAGGACAGAGAAACAAAAATACAGGTACTGTCATGTTCGAAAGAACTTGAATTCTGGGCTGACTTTGGTGACAGTTTCCCACTTAATTTGTGACAAACGCTCCTAGCTTTGAAGAGGTTTGCCTCAAAGTGTAAAGGAATGAATAAGAATATGTACATACAAATATATGGATGAGCGATGGCCGAACGGCATAGGCAAGATGCAGTAGATAGTATAGAGTACAGTATATACATATGAGATGAGTAATGTAGGGTATGTAAACATTATATAATGTGGCATTGTTTAAAGTGGCTAGTGATACATTTATTACATCCAATTTTTTATTATTAACCTGTTAGGGCTAGGGGGCAGCATTGACACGGCTGGATAAAAAACATACCCGATTTAATCTGGTTACCACTCCTACTCAGTAACTAGAATATGCATATACTTATTACATATGGATAGAAAACACCCTAAATTTTCTAAAACTGTTTGAATGGTGTCTGTGAGTATAACAGAACTCAAATGGCAGGTCAAAACCTGAGAGATTCCTTTACAGGAAGTGGCCTGTCTGACCATTTCTGGAACTTCTTTGCCATCTCTATCATTTACTAAGGATCTCTGCTCTAACGTGACACTTCTCACGTCGTCCATAGGCTCTCAGAGCCCGGGAAAAAAGAGAATGTCGTCATTCCAGCCCCAGGCTGAAACACATTATCGCCTTTCTCAAGTGGCCCATCAAGAGACACTAGCTTATGCGCGTGACCCCGACCGCCCCCGCCTTTGGGATTTTTTCCTCTGTTTGCCGAAAAGGAGATTCCCTGTCGGAATTTTATCGCTTTTCTACGAGAAAAATGACGTAAAAATTGATTTTAAACAGCGGTTGACATGCTTCGACGTACGGCAATTGAATACTTTGAATTTTATTGTCAGGAATTGCGCCAAGCGCGCGACACTTCTTTACTATTTCGGATAGTGTCTGGAACGCACGAACAAAACGCCGCTATTCGGATATAACGATGGATTATTTTGGACCAAACCAACATTTGTTATTGAAGTAGACGTCCTGGGTGTGCATTCTGACGAAGACAACAAAAGGTAATGACATTTTTATAATAGTAAATATGATTATGGTGAGTGCTAAACTTGCCGGGTGTCTAAATAGCGAGCCCGTGATGCCTGGGCTATGTACTTAGAATATTGCAAAATGTGCTTTCACCAAAAAGCTATTTTAAAATCGGACATATCGAGTGCATAGAGGAGGTCTGTATCTATAATTCTTAAAATAATTGTTATGCTTTTTGTGAACGTTTATCGTGAGTAATTTAGTAAAATGTTAGCGAATTCCCCGTAAGTTTGCGGGGGGTATGCTAGTTCTGAACGTCACATGCTAATGTAAAAAGCTGGTTTTTGATATAAATATGAACTTGATTGAACAAAACATGCATGTATTGTATAACATAATGTCCTAGGGTTGTCATCTGATGAAGATCATCAAAGGTGAGTGCTGCATTTAGCTGTCTTCTGGGTTTTGGTGACATTATATGCTGGCTTGAAAAATGGGTGTCTGATTATTTCTGGCTTGGTACTCTGCTGACATAATCTAATGTTTTGCTTTCGTTGTAAAGCCTTTTTGAAATCGGACAGTGTGGTTAGATTAACGAGAGTCTTATCTTTAAATGGCTGTAAAATAGTCATATGTTTGAGAAATTGAAGTAATATGATTTTGAAGATTTTGAAAATCGCGCCACAGGATGGCAGTGGCTGTTACGTAGGTGGGACGAATTCGTCCCGCCGGTCCCATAGAGGTTAAAGTGGCTAGAGATTTGAGTCAGTATGTTGGCAGCAGCCACTCAATGTTAGTGATGGCTGTTTTAACAGTCTGATGGCCTTGAGATAGAAGCTGTTTTTCAGTCTCTCGGTCCCAGCTTTGATGCACCTGTACTGACCTCGCCTTCTGGATGATAGCAGGGTGAACAGGCAGTGGCTCGGGTGGTTGTTGTCCTTGATAATCTTTTTGGCCTTCCTGTGACATCGGGTGGTGTCGGTGTTCTGGAGAGCAGGTAGTTTGCCCCCGGTGATGCGTTGTGCAGACCTCACTACCCACTGGAGAGCCTTACGGTTGTGGGCGGAGCAGCTGCCGTACCAGGCGGCGATACTGCTCGAAAGGATGCTCTCGATTGTGCATCTGTAAAAGTTTGTGAGTGTTTTTGTGACAAACCAAATTTCTTCAGTCTCCTGAGGTTGAAGAGGCGCTGCTGCGCCTTCTTCACCACGCTGTCTGTGTGGGTGGACCATTTCATTTTGTCCGTGATGTGTACGCCGAGGAACTTAAAACTTTCCACCTTCTCCACTACTGTCCCGTGGATGTTGATAGGGGGGTGCTCCCTCTGCTGTTTCCTGAAGTCCATGATCATCTCCTTTGTTTTGTTGACATTGAGTGTGAGGTTATTTTCCTGACACCACACTCCAAGGGCCCTCACCTCCTCCCTGTAGGCCGTCTCGTCGTTGCTGGTAATCAGCCAACCACTGTAGTGTCGTCTGCAAACTTGATGATTGGGTTGGAGGGGTGCATGGGTGAACAGGGAGTCATGGGTGAACAGAGAGTACAGGAGAGGGCTGAGAACGCACCCTTGTGGGGCCCCAGTGTTGAGGATCAGCGGGGTGGAGATGTTGTTTCCTACCCTCACCACCTGGGGGCAGCCCGTCAGGAAGTCCAGGACCAAGTTGCACAGGGCGGGGTCAAGACCCAGGGTCTCGAGCTTAATGACGAGTTTGAAGGGTACTATGGTGTTAAATGCTGAGCTGTAGTTGATGAACAGCATTCTTACATAGGTATTCCTTTTGTCCAGATGGGTTAGAGCAGTGTGCAGTGTGATTGCGATTCCGTCGTCTGTGGACATATTGGGGTGGTAAGCAAATTGAAGTGGGTCTAGGGTGACAGGTAGGGTGGAGGTGATATGGTCCTTGACTAGTCTCTCAAAGCACTTCATGATGACGGAAGTGAGTGCTACGGGGCGATAGTCATTTAACTCAGTTACCTTAGCTTTCTTGGGAACAGGAACAATGGTGGCCCTCTTGAAGCATGTGGGAACAGCAGACTGGGATAAGGATTGATTGAATATGTCCGTAAACACACCAGCCAGCTGGTCTGCGCATGCTCTGAGGACACGGACACCCTTGCGAGGGTTAACACGTTTAAATATTTTACTCACGTTGGCTGCAGTGAAGGAGAGCCCGCAGGTTTTGGTAGTGGCTGTGTCGGTGGCATTGTATTGTCCTCAAAGCGAGCAAAGAAGTTGTTTGGTTTGTCTGGGAGCAAGACATCGTGGTCCGCAACGGGGCTGGTTTTCTTTTTATAATCTGTGATTGACTGTAGACCCTGCCACATACCTCTCATGTCTGAGCCATTGAATTGCGACTCTACTTTGTCTCTATACTGACGCTTAGATTGTTTGAATGCCTTGCGGAGGAAATAGCTACACTGTTTGTATTCGGTCATGTTTCCGGTCGCCTTGCCCTGATTAAAAGCAGTGGTTCGCGCTTTCAGTTTTTGCGCAAATGCTGCCATCAATCCACGGTTTCTGGTTGGGGAATGTTTTAATAGTCGCTGTGGGTACAACATCACCGATGCACTTGGTAATAAACTCGCTCACCGAATCATCGTATTCATCAATGTTATTGTCCGACGCTATGCAGTGTATAATATACAATTTTGTAGCTCTGAGTCTCTACTTTTATCCAATGTAAAAAACACCATTTTACATTTTGTTACATAATACTGAATTCAGGTGGTGAGTCAGATATGTATATAAAGAGCTCTCTGTGAATGAATACTTTTACAAAAGGCACTATGTCAATGAAATGACAATGGACTCAACTGATGATTTATGGAAGTGCTTGTCTACAAGTGTGTCAAGGTGAGTGTGCATGTGTGTTCTTGCGTGTATGTGTGTTCTTGCGTTTGTGTGTGTGTGTGTGTGTGTGTGTGTGTGTTACTCACGTGTGCAAGCCATGGAGCGTGGGTCCGTCTCTGCGCGGTGGAAGCCTTTCTCACACACACACTCAGAGGCTCTCTCTAGGTGGGAGGAGCTATGTGACGGGCATTTTGTGCAGTAGGCGTCGGTCGCTGAGGCCTTGTAGGAGCCTGGTCTGCACGCTGGAGAGAGGAAAACAAGAAAACACAGGCTTACAAATCTGCCACAACACATGGTCTACAAGGTAAGACAGAGGAGGGAACTGGAAAACACAAGGTTACAAATAAGACAAAGATCCTTTGATTTCTTTATTTCTATTTTTCTATGGGGTCTATAACCTGAAGTGTGTAAACACCACTGAAGGTGCTGTAACACTACTGACGGTGATGTAACACTACTGAAAGTGCTGTAACATACTGAAGGTGCTATACAACTACTGAAGGTGCTGTACCACTGCTGAAGGTGATGTAACACTACTGAAGGTGCTTTAACCTCTTGGGGCTAGGTGGGACGCTAGCGTGCCACCCGTGGTGCACTCCATCAACAGCAGGTGCATTTCAAGAGCGGCAAATTTGAATCCAAATAAATGTCAAAATTCAAATTTTTCAAAAATACAACTATGTTACACCATTTGAAAGATAAACATCTCCTTAATCTAACCACGTTTTACGATTTCAAAAAGGTTTTACGGCGAAAGCATAAATTTAGAGTATGTTAGGACAGTACATTTACAAGAGTTGTGTGTAATGTTTTGTCAAGTCAAAGACAGGGTCACCAAAACCATAAAACCAGCTAAAATGATACACTAACCTTTTACAATCTCCATCAGATGACACTCCTAGGACATTATGTTAGACAATGCATGCATTTTTAGTTCTATCAAGTTGATATTTATATCCAAAAACAGCGTTTTACTATGGCATTGATGTTGAGGAAATCGTTTCCCTCCAATAACCGGCAGTCAAGTCAGCGTCACAAATTAAATAATTAAAATTAGAAAACATTGGTAAAATATTATATTGTCATTTAAAGAATTATAGATTTACATCTTTTGAACGCAATCAACTTGCCAGATTTAAAAATAACCTTACTGGGAAATCACACTTTGCAATAATCTGAGCACTGTGCCCAGAAAAATACGCGTTGCGATACAGACTAGACGTCATGTTGGGGAGATCTAAAATCGAAAATACTATGTAAATAATCCATTACCTTTGATTCTCTTCATCAGATGTCACTTCCAGGTATCACAGGTCCATAACGAATGTAGTTTTGTTCAAAAAAGCTCATCATTTATGTCCAAAAATCTCCGTCTCGTTAGCACATGATGTAAGCCAGCCGGACTTCTCGTCATGAACGAGGGGAAAAAATATATTTCCGTTCGTTCAAACATGTCAAACGTTGTATAGCATAAATCATTAGGGCCTTTTTTAACCAGAACATGAATAATATTCAAGGTGGACGAATGCATAGTCTTTTATAACGTATTGGAACGAGGGTACCCAACATGAAGTAGCGCGCCAGGTGTCTAATGGGACATCACCGTTCCATGGCTCTTGTTCGGTCAGATCTCCCTCCAGAAGACTCAAAACACTTTGTAAAGGCTGGTGACATCTAGTGGAAGCAATAGGAAGTGCCAAAATATTCCTAAACCCCTGTGTTTTTCAATGGGATAGGTTTAAAGTCAATACAACACATCAGGTATCCACTTCCTGTCAGAAAATGTCTCAGGGTTTTGCCTGCCAAATGAGTTCTGTTATACTCACAGACACCATTCAAACAGTTTTGGAAACTTTAGAGTGTTTTCTATCCATATATAATAAGTATATGCATATTCTAGTTACTGGGTAGGATTAGTAACCAGATTAAATCGGGTACATTTTTTTTATCCAGACGTGCAAATGCTGCCCCCTAGACCCAACAGGTTAACATACTGAAGGTGCTGTAACACTACTGAAGGTTCTGTACCACTAGTTAAGGTGCTGTAACACTACTGAATGGCCTGTACCACTAGTTAAGGTGCTGTAACACTACTGAAGGTTCTGTACCACTAGTTAAGGTGCTGTAACATACTGAAGGTTCTGTACCACTAGTTAAGGTGCTGTAACACTACTGAAGGGCCTGTACCACTAGTTAAGGTGCTGTACCACTACTGAAGGGCCTGTACCACTAGTTAAGGTGCTGTAACACTACTGAAGGGCCTGTACCACTACTGAAGGTGCTGTACCACTTCTGAAGGTTCTGTACCACTACTGAAGGCGCTGTACCACTACTGAAGGCGCTGTACCACTACTGAAGGCGCTGTACCACTACTGAAGGTGCTGTACAACTACTGAAGGTCCTGTACCACTACTGAAGGTGCTGTACCACTACTGAAGGTGCTGTGCCACTTCTGAAGGTTGTGAACCACTAGTGAAGATGCTGTAACACTTTGGATAAAAGTGTCTGCTAAACGGTACATACAGTGCATTCGGAAATTATTCAGACCCCTTGACTTTTTTCACATTTTGTTACGCTACAGCCTTATTCTAAAATGGATTAAATAAATGTTTTTCTCATCAATCTACACACAATACCCCATAATGACTAAGCGAAAACAGGATTTTAGAAATGGTTGCAAATGTATTAAAAATAAAAATTGAAATACCTTAGTTATATAGGTATTCAGACCCTTTGCTATGAGACTCGAAATTGAGCTCAGGTGCATCCTGTTTCCATTGATCATCCTTGAGATATTTCTACAACTTGATTGGAGTCCACCAGTGGTAAATGCAATTGATTGGACATGATTTGGAAAGGTACACATCTGTCTTTATAAGGTCCCACAGTTGACAGTGCATATCAGAGCAAAAACCAAGCCATGAGGTTGAAAGAATTATCCGTAGAGCTCCAAGACAGGATTGTGTCAAGGCACAGCTCTGGGGAAGGGTACCAAAAAATGTCTGCAGCATTGAAGGTCCCCAAGAACACAGTGGCCTCCATCCTTTTTAAATGGAAGAAGTTTGAAACCACCAACACTCTTCCTAGAGCTGGTCGCCTGGCCAAACTGAGCAATCGGGGGAGAAGGACCTTGGTCAGAGAGGTGACTAAGTACCCGATGGTCACTCTGACAGAGCTCCACAGTTCCTCTGTGGAGATGGGAGAACCTTCCAGAAGGACAACCATCTATGCAGCACTTCACGAATCAGGCGTTTATGGTAGAGTGGCCAGACGGAAGACACTCCTAAGGAAAATTGAGGGAAAGATGAACTGAGCAAAGTACAGAGATCCTTGATGAAAACCTGCTCCAGAGCGCTCAGGACCTCAGACTGGGGCGAAAGCTCACCTTCCAACAGGACAATGACCCTAAGCACATAGCCAAGACAACGCAGGAGTGGCTTCGGGATAAGTCTCTGAATGTCCTTGAGTGGCCCAGCCAGAGCATGGACTTGAACTCAATCGAACATCTCTGGAGAGACCTGAAAATGTCTGTGCAGAGACGAATGGGAGAAACTCCCCAAAAACAGGTGTGCCAAGCTCGTAGCGTCATACCCAAGAAGAATCGAGGCTGTAATCGCTGTCAAAGGTATTTCAACAAAGTACTGAGTAAAGGGTCTGAATACTTATGTAAATATTTCAGTTATATTTATTTGGTTTTTGCTTTGTCATTACATGGTATATTGTATGTAGATTGATGAGGGCAAAAAACGATTTAATCCATTTTAGAATAAGGCTGTAATGTAACAAAATGTGGAAAAAGTCAAGGGGTCTGAATACTTTCCGAATGGGGTGATTATTATGGGGTGATTATTCTCCTCTGAAGAGAACATGTCCTATCCACAGTCTGGAGATTGAGGGTGTTGGAAACGCAATTCCATAGATGCTTTGTGTGTGTCTGCAGATGGATCAATGCCATGATGGATTCCTTTGGGTTCTGATTGCGTGTGACGAGCGTGTGTGCATGTTTAGTGTGTGTTGATTGCGTGTGTCGAAGGTGCTGAAGGCCATGGATTGAATCAAGCAACGAGTCGTTCGCCTCGGCACTGCCGTAAATTACCTTCCTTCCTTCCACACACACACACACACACACACACACACACACACACACACACACACACACACACACACACACACACACACACACACACACACACACACACACACACACACACACACACACACACACACACACACACACACACACACACACACACACACACACACACACACACACCGAGTGAGCTGCAGCTCAGGGAATAGTAGGAACTGAGCTACCAATGCCTCTCAATGCAAACAAAAAGAAGGCACATTCACATCAAATGTGACCAAGTAGTATCCATTTATTCACTCAAACACACATACCATCAGACTGCAACATAACTAACCTCACCTAAAAAGACACATTACCTAGCAGAACACAATTAACAGGAGAGAGAAAAAGAGAGAGAGCCGGGAAAAAACTGAAGAAGTGAGAGAGGGGAGAAAAATAGAAATAGGAGAGGAGAACGGACCTGTGCCAGAACTAAAATGTTGAGAAAAGGCCTAAAGAGACCACTCATTGTTTACATGTCCCTTCTACTCTCTCTTATTAAATCACTAATGTTCATTCATTTAGTCTCTTCTACTCTCTCTTACTAAATTACTAATGTTCATTAATTTAGTCTCTTCTACTCTCTCTTATTAAATCACTAATGTTCATTAATTTAGTCTCTTCTACCCTCTCTTATTAAATCATTAATGTTCATTAATTTAGTCTCTCTGGCTTATCCAGCTGTATTTTGGCCATATTTAGGAAAATAATGAATCATAGGGGAGCTAAGTCCACTAGCACAGTCCCATATGGACCTTAGCACTGCCTGTGTGTACAAGTGTGTCTTTTTCCGTCAGGGAAGACGGGAGCACAGAAGGGACCGTGGCCCAATCTTCTCTGGCAAATAAAAAGCCCACACACACACGTCAGTGCAGAGTAGAGTGGTTTTAGTCTACACAGACTCAGTGGTACTGCAAGGCGGTTTTGATCAGGCAGCTGTAAGGACGCCAGGCCTGGCACGAGGCCCCCTGTCTGTCTCTGTCTGTCTATCTATCTGTCTGTCTGCAGCAGCTTTGAGGTCCTTTGTGTCCCTGTTCCAGAACCAGAACTCTCCGGAAGAAAAATGTCCCAGGAGAAAAGCCGCTTTTCCATGCCGGTCCGCAGCCTAGCCAACAGCTGACAGGACACACACACACACACACACACACACACACACACACACACACACACACACACACACACACACACACACACACACACACACACACACACACACACACACACACACACACTCACCTAGTTATATGAGCCAAGATCTAACAGGGAAGACAGAAGACAGAGGAAGGAGAGAAAAGGGCCCTAGAGAGTTCTCTCTCTGGTACACACAAACAAACTGTGCCTTGCAAAAGTATTCACCCCCCTTGGCATTCTTCCTACTTTGATGCATTACAACCTGTAATTTAAATGGATTTTTATTTAAATTTCATGTAATGGACATACACAAAATAGTCCAAATTGGTGAAGTGAAAAACTGTAAAACTTAAAAGTGGTGGGTGCATATGTATTCACAACCTTTGCAATCTAAATGTCACATGATCTCAGTACATATACACCTGTTCTGAAAGGCCCCAGAGTCTGCAACACCGCTAAGCAAGGGGCACCATCAAGCAAGGGGCACCATCAAGCAAGCGGCACTATGAAGACCAAGGAGCTCTCCAAACAGGTCAGGGACAATGTTGTGGAGAAGTACAGATCAGGGTTGGGTTTTAAAAAATATCAGAAACTTTGAACATTCCATGGAGCAACATTAAATCCATTATTAAAAAATTAAAAGAATATGGCACCACAACAAACCTGCCAAGCGAGTGCCGCCCACCAAAACTCACGGACCAGGCAAGGAGGGCATTAATCAGAGAGGCAACAACGATACCAAAGATAACCCTGAAGGAGATGCAAAGCTCCACAGTGGAGACTGAAGTAGGATGTTTTTCATCGGCAGGGACTGGGAAACTGGTTAGAATTGAAGGAATGATAGATGGCGCTAAATACAGGGAAATTCCTGAGGGAAACCTGTTTTAGTCTTCCAGAGATTTGAGACTGGGACAGAGGTTCACCTTCCAGCAGGACAATGACCCTAAGCATACTGCTGAAGCAACAATCAAGTGTTTTAACCTCTTACATATAGACATTCCGATAGCAGAACACCTGCTCTAATATCCAATGATAGGCGTGGCGCGAATTACAAATTCCTCAAAAATACAAAAACTTCAATTTTTCAAACATATGACTATTTCACAGCATTTTAAAGACAAGACTCTCCTTTATCTAACCACACTGTCCGATTTCAAAAAGGCTTTACAGCGAAAGCAAAACATTAGATTATGTCAGCAGAGTACCAAGCCAGAAATAATCAGACACCCATTTTTCAAGCTAGCATATAATGTCACAAAAACCCAGAAGACAGCTAAATGCAGCACTAACCTTTGATGATCTTCATCAGATGACACACCTAGGACATTATGTTATACAATACATGCATGTTTTGTTCAATCAAGTTCATATTTATATCAAAAAACAGCTTTTTACATTAGCATGTGACGTTCAGAACTAGCATACCCCCCGCAAACTTCCGGGGAATTTGCTAACAATTTACTAAATTACTCACGATAAACGTTCACAAAAAGCATAACAATTATTTTAACCTGTTAGGGCTAGGGGGCAGCATTTGCACGTCTGGATAAAAAAAATGTACCCGATTTAATCTGGTTACTAATCCTACCCAGTAACTAGAATATGCATATACTTATTATATATGGATAGAAAACACTCTAAAGTTTCTAAAACTGTTTGAATGGTGTCTGTGAGTATAACAGAACTCATTTGGCAGGCAAAACCCTGAGACATTTTCTGACAGGAAGTGGATACCTGATGTGTTGTATTGACTTTAAACCTATCCCATTGAAAAACACAGGGGCTTAGGAATATTTTGGCACTTCCTATTGCTTCCACTAGATGTCACCAGCCTTTACAAAGTGTTTTGAGTCTTCTGGAGGGAGATCTGACCGAACAAGAGCCATGGAACGATGATGTCCCATTAGACACCTGGCGCGCGAGTTCATGTTGGGTACCCTCGTTCCAATACGTTATAAAAGAGTATGCATTCGTCCACCTTGAATATTATTCATGTTCTGGTTAAAAAAGGCCCTAATGATTTATGCTATACAACGTTTGACATGTTTGAACGAACGGAAATATATTTTTTCCCCTCGTTCATGACGAGAAGTCCGGCTGGCTTAGATCATGTGCTAACAAGACGGAGATTTTTGGACATAAATGATGAGCTTTTTTGAACAAAACTACATTCGTTATGGACCTGTGATACCTGGAAGTGACATCTGATGAAGAGAATCAAAGGTAATGGATTATTTACATAGTATTTTCGATTTTAGATCTCCCCAACATGACGTCTAGTCTGTATCGCAACGCGTATTTTTCTGGGCACAGTGCTCAGATTATTGCAAAGTGTGATTTCCCAGTAAGGTTATTTTTAAATCTGGCAAGTTGATTGCGTTCAAGAGATGTAAATCTATAATTCTTTAAATGACAATATAATATTTTACCAATGTTTTCTAATTTTAATTATTTAATTTGTGACGCTGACTTGACTGCCGGTTATTGGAGGGAAACGATTTCCTCAACATCAATGCCATAGTAAAACGCTGTTTTTGGATATAAATATGAACTTGATAGAACTAAAAATGCATGCATTGTCTAACATAATGTCCTAGGAGTGTCATCTGATGGAGATTGTAAAAGGTTAGTGCATCATTTTAGCTGGTTTTATGGTTTTGGTGACCCTGTCTTTGACTTGACAAAACATTACACACAACTCTTGTAAATGTACTGTCCTAACATACTCTAAATTTATGCTTTCGCCGTAAAACCTTTTTGAAATCGTAAAACGTGGTTAGATTAAGGAGATGTTTATCTTTCAAATGGTGTAAAATAGTTGTATTTTTGAAAAATTTGAATTTTGACATTTATTTGGATTCAAATTTGCCGCTCTTGAAATGCACCTGCTGTTGATGGAGTGCACCACGGGTGGCACGCTAGCGTCCCACCTAGCCCATAGAGGTTAAGAATTATAGATACAGAACTCCTCTATGCACTCGATATGTCCGATTTTAAAATAGCTTTTTGGTGAAAGCACATTTTGCAATATTCTAAGTACATAGCCCAGCCATCACGGGCTAGCTATTTAGACACCCGGCAAGTTTAGCCTTCACCAAAATCAGATTTACTATTATAAAAGTTTGATTACCTTTTGTTGTCTTCGTCAGAATGCACTCCCAGGACTGCTACTTCAATAACAAATGTTGGTTTGGTCCAAAATAATCCATCGTTATATCCGAATAGCGGCGTTTTGTTCGTGCGTCCCAGACACTATCCGAAATGGTAAATCAGGGTCGCGCGCATGGCGCAATTCATGACAAAAAATTTCTAAATATTCCATTACCGTACTTCGAAGCATGTCAACCGCTGTTTAAAATGAATTTTTATGCAATTTATCTCGTAAAAAAGCGATAATATTCCGACCGGGAATCTCCTTTTCGGCAAACAGAGGAAAAATCACAAAGACGGGGGCGGCCAGGGCACGCACCTAAGCCCACAGGCCCTTGATCGGCCACTTGAGAAAGGCGATAATGTGTTTCAGCCTGGGGCTGGGATGACGACATTCTGTTTTTTCCCGGGCTCTGAGCGCCAATGGAAGACGTAGGAAGTGTCACGTTAGAGCAGAGATCCTTTGTAAAAGATAGAGATGGCAAAGAAGTTCAAGAAATGGTCAGACAGGCCACTTCCTGTAAAGGACTCTTTCAGGTTTTGACCTGCCATTTGAGTTCTGTTATACTCACAGACACCATTCAAACAGTTTTAGAAACTTTGGAGTGTTTTCTATCCAAAGCCAATAATGATATGCATATTCTAGTTACTGGGCAGGAGTAGTAACCAGATTAAATTGGGTACGTTTTTTATCCAGCCGTGAAAATACTGCCCCCTAGACATAACAGGTTAAGGGGAAATATTTAAATGTCTTGGAATGTTCTTGTCAAAGCCCAGACCTCAATCCAATTGAGAATCTGTGGTATGGCCTAAAGATTGATGTACACCAGCGGAACACATCCAACTTGAAGGAGCTGGAGCAGTTTTGTCATGAAGAATGGCCAAAATCCCAGTGGCTAGATGTGCCAAGCTTATAGAGACTTGCAGCTGTAATTGCTGCAAAAGGTGGCTCTATAAAGGATTGACTTTGGGGGGGTGAATAGTTATGCACTCTCAAGTTTTCCAATTTTGTGTCTTATTTCTTATTTGTTTCATAATAAAGAATATTTCGCATCTTCAAAGTGGTAGGCATGTTGTGTAAATCAAATGATACAAACCCCCAGAAAATCCATTTTAATTCCAGGTTGTAAGGCAACAAAATAGGAAAAATGCCAAGGGGGTGAATACTTTGCAAGCCACTGTACATACACACACAACCACACACACACACACACACACACACACTGTTAAAGTCCATTGAGTATTGTGCTAGTGGACTTATAGCAGCTCCCATATGATTAATGATTTGCCTAAAATATGGCCATGGTACAGGTGAAAAAGCCAGAGACAAACTCACACCAGCTACTGAAGATCTAACAGCAGAGAAACACTCACACCAGCTACTGAAGATCTAACAGCAGAGAAACACTCACACCAGATACTGAGGATCTAACAGCAGAGAAACACTCACACCAGATACTGAGGATCTAACAGCAGAGACACACACACCAGATACTGAGGATCTAACAGCAGAGACACACTCACACCAGATACTGAGGATCTAACAGCAGAGACACACACACACCAGATACTGAGGCTCTAACAGCAGAGACAAACATTTTCCTCTCCTACAACTACTAACTTTCTGTTAGGGACTAGAAATGTGAGCCTATCGGTTTAGCTCCTTATGGTAAAAGTACAAAGGTGGGTGAATTTCTATTGATGTGTGTGTGAGCAAGAGTGTATAGGGTTGATGCATGCACAGACTCACACATAGACACAATTCCTCAGGTAGTAAATGAACACAGAGTAGGATGAGTGTGTGTGTGTGAATAGTGTTTACAGTATGATGCTAAAGAGGGGAGTTTTCTCAGATCAGATGTGTGTGTGTCTGATCCAGTCTGTGTAAAAGGCTTGTCTTAGATCCAGTCTCTGTAAGAGGCTTGTCTCAGATCCAGTCTCTGTTAGAGGCTTGTCTCAGACCCAGTCACTGTTAGAGGCTTGTCTTAGATCCAGTTTCTTTAAAAGGCTTGTCTCAGATATAGTCTCTGTTGGAGGCTTGTCTCAGATCCAGTCTCTGTTAGAGGCTTGTCTCAGATCCAGGCTCTGTTAGAGGCTTGTCTTAGATCCAGTCTCTGTTAGAGGCTTGTCTCAGATCCAGTCTCTGTTAGAGATTTGTCTCAGATCCAGTATTTTTAAGAGGCTTGTCTCAGATCCGGTATTTTTAAGAGGCTTGTCTCAGATCCGGTATTTTTAAGAGGCTTGTCTCAGATCCAGTCCCTGTCAGAGGCTTGTCTTATTAAATATTCATACAGTGTCTGCAGACTGTGTTTATACTACAACTACTGAAGACACACCCTACGTGTGTGTGAGTTTTTGTGTGTGTGTAAGGGGGGAGTGTTTGTGTGTGTGTTTGTGTGAGGGGGAGTGTGTGCGTGTGTGTGTGTTTATGTGTGTGTGTGTGTGTGTGTGTGTGTGTGTTTATGTGTGTGTGTGTGTGTGTGTGTTTGTGTGTGTGCGTAAAGGGGGAGTGTGTGTGTGTGCGCATATGATGATCACAGCAAGACTATTGAAGACACCATGTGAAGATCAGTAAAAATCCCCATCTGGCCTTGTTAAGATGGAGATACAACACTTTCTTCTGGCCACACCTGTGATGTCAACCCCTAACCGTAAGCTTACCATTGCACCTGAAAACACACCAGTTGTAATGACAGTGCCACTTTAGGGTAGGTAATCGATCCCTGTGTGTATACACACACACCACACACACACACACACACACACACACACACACACAGAACAGTAGTGGTAGTGGTGGTAGTGCAACATATTGTGGTATGTCACCATGGTAGTCAGTGTATTTATATGTCTGTACTGTGTAATAAACTGACCCATCTGTTCTCAGACAGTTGTTTATCCAACAACCTGAGTGCATGTTAAGCCTCGGAAGACTTGTTTCACACACACACACACACACACACACACACACACACACACACACACACACACACACACACACACACACACACACACACACACACACACACACACATATACTTTTAGACCTGTCAAATGCAATCTCGTCAGATTTCTCCTCTGATGCTTGATGTATATATTTTTAAATGGGTAAGCCTGAACAAGTGCCAGTATAACCCACACGTGGGTTTAACACACACACACGTGACGTCCATACACACACACACACACAGCTCTATGATCCGAGTAATCTGAGGGTGCAGCGTGGTACTCGAGGGGGGCGGAGAAGTGGCTCCATCTTGAAAGCATGTTGCCATGGTGATCATGGTGCTCAACTGCCTGGGCCAGAGATATTTTTAAGCAATTTCCCTTTCTGGAGTGCCTCACACACACACACACACAATGCAAAAACACACATTCACATTGAAGAGAAACAGGATAGAAAATGAAGGGAAGGAGAAAAGTAAACTGAGAGAAAATACCTGAAGCTAGTCGAGGCCATTTATTGGCAGACTGTTTAAAGGCTGTTGTAAGTGTGAATGAGATTAACATTTTAATGGTACACTACGAGTTAGATGCCTGTGTGTCTGTTCACTGATGATGTGTGTCTGTTTACTGATGACTGTCTGTGTTGTTTACTCAGATTTGCCTTCTATTGAGAGAGCGAGAGCAGCCTCTTTGAATGAAACATGTCTTTGGTTCAGTGTGGTGTGATGATGTGAGTTCAGACTGCCCGATCTGTAAATGACCAACTTTAACACAGTTCATAAGCACGCATTGCTCGACTGATGTCAAGACCCTGGCTGGCTGGTAAGTGGTTAGCCCAGATAGACCTTTACACTGGACTTCATCTACTTACTCATAGTGAAGGTTTTCTCACACACACACACACACACACACACACACACACACACACACACACACACACACACACACACACACACACACACACACACACACACACACACACACACACACACACACACACACACACATAGGGATCGATTACCTACCCTAAAGTGGCACTGTCATTACAACTGGTGTGTTTTCAGGTGCAATGGTAAGCTTACGGTTAGGGGTTGACATCACAGGTGTGGCCAGAAGAAAGTGTTGTATCTCCATCTTAACCTGTTATGGCTAGGGGGCAGTATTTTCACGGCTGGATAAAAAACGTACCCAATTTAATCTGGTTACTACTCCTGCCCAGTAACTAGAATATGCATATAATTATTGGCTTTGGATAGAAAACACTCCAAAGTTTCTAAAACTGTTTGAATGGTGTCTGTGAGTATAACATAACTCAAATGGCAGGTCAAAACCTGAGAGATTCCTTTACAGGAAGTACCCTGTCTGACCATTTCTTGAACTTCTTTGCCATCTCTATCTTTTACAAAGGATCTCTGCTCTAACGTGACACTTCCTACGTCTTCCATGGGCGCTCAGAGCCCGGGAAAAAACAGAATGTCGTCATCCCAGCCCCAGGCTGAAACACATTATCGCCTTTCTCAAGTGGCCGATCAAGGGACTGTGGGCTTAGGTGCGTGCCCTGGCCGCCCCCGTCTTTGTGATTTTTCCTCTGTTTGCTGAAAAGGAGATTCCCGGTCGGAATATTATCGCTTTTTTACGAGATAAATTGCATAAAAATTCATTTTAAACAGCGGTTGACATGCTTCGAAGTACGGTAATGGAATATTTAGAAATTTTTGGTCACGAATTGCGCCATGCGTGCGACCCTGATTTACCATTTCGGATAGTGTCTGGGACGCACGAACAAAATGCCGCTATTCGGATGGATTATTTTGGACCAAACCAACATTTGTTATTGAAGTAGCAGTCCTGGGAGTGCATTCTGACGAAGACAACAAAAGGTAATCAAACTTTTATAATAGTAAATCTGATTTTGGTGAAGGCTAAACTTGCCGGGTGTCTAAATAGCTAGCCCGTGATGGCTGGGTTATGTACTTAGAATATTGCAAAATGTGCTTTCACCAAAAAGCTATTTTAAAATCGGACATATCGAGTGCATAGAGGAGTTCTGTATCTATAATTCTTAAAATAATTGTTATGCTTTTTGTGAACGTTTATCATGAGTAATTTAGTAAATTGTTAGCAAATTCCCAGGAAGTTTGCGGGGGGTATGCTAGTTCTGAACGTCACATGCTAATGTAAAAAGCTGTTTTTTGATATAAATATGAACTTGATTGAACAAAACATGCATGTATTGTATAACATAATGTCCTAGGTGTGTCATCTGATGAAGATCATCAAAGGTTAGTGCTGCATTTAGCTGTCTTCTGGGTTTTTGTGACATTATATGCTAGCTTGAAAAATGGGTGTCTGATTATTTCTGGCTTGGTACTCTGCTGACATAATCTAATGTTTTGCTTTCGCTGTAAAGCCTTTTTGAAATCGGACAGTGTGGTTAGATAAAGGAGAGTCTTGTCTTTAAAATGCTGTGAAATAGTCATATGTTTGAAAAATTGAAGTTTTTGTATTTTTGAGGAATTTGTAATTCGCGCCACGCCTATCATTGGATATTGGAGCAGGTGTTCCGCTAGCGGAACGTCTAGATGTAAGAGGTTAACAAGGCCAGATGGGGATTTTTACTGATCTTCACATGGTGTCTTCAATGGTCTTGCTGTGATCATCATATGAGCACACACACACTCCCCCTTTACGCGCACACACACACACACACACACACACACACACACACACACACACACACACACACACACACACACACACACAAACTCACACAAACTCACACACACGTAGGGTGTGTCTTCAGTAGTTGTAGTATAAACACAGTCTGCAGACACTGTATGAATATTTAATAAGACAAGCCTCTGACAGAGGCTGGATCTGAGACAAGCCTCTTACAGATGCTGGATCTGAGACAAGCCTCTTAAAAATACCGGATCTGAGACAAGCCTCTTAAAAATACTGGATCTGAGACATGCCTCTAACAGAGACTATATCTGAGACAAGCCTTCTAAAGAGGCTGGATCTGAGACAAGCCTCTAACAGAGACTGGATCTGAGACAAGCCTCTAACAGAGACTGGATCTGAGACAAGCCTTTTACACAGACTGGATCAGACACACACACATCTGATCTGAGAAGACTCCCCTCTTTAGCATCATACTGTACACACTATTCACACACACACACTCATCCTACTCTGTGTTCATTTACTACCTGAGGAATTGTGTCTATGTGTGAGTCTGGGCATGCATCAACCCTATACACTCTTGCTCACACACACATCAATAGAAATTCACCCACCTTTGTACTTTTACCATAAGGAGCTAAACCGATAGGCTCACAGTTCTAGTCCCAAACAGAAAGTTAGTAGTTCTACATTTACATTTTCGTCATTTAGCAGACGCTCTTATCCAGAGCGACTTACAAATTGGTGCATTCACCTTATGATATCCAGTGGAACAACCACTTTACAATAGTACATCTATATCTTTTTTGGGGGGGGAGGGTGTGTTGGGGGGGGGGGGGTTAGAACGATTACTTAATCCTATCCCAGGTATTCCTTAAAGAGGTGGGGTTTCAGGTGTCTCCGGAAGGTGGTGATTGACTCCGCTGTCCTGGCGTCGTGAGGGAGCTTGTTCTACAATTGGGGTGCCACAGCAGCGAACAGTTTTGACTGGGCTGAGCGGGAACTGTGCTTCCGCAGAGGTAGGGAGGCGAGCAGGCCAGAGGTGGATGAACGCAGTGCCCTTCTTTGGGTGTAGGGACTGATCAGAGCCTGAAGGTACGGAGGTGCCGTTCACCTCACAGCTCCGTAGGCAAGCACCATGGTCTTGTAGCAGATGCGAGCTTCAACTGGAAGCCAGTGGAGTGTGCGGAGGAGCGGGGTGACGTGAGAGAACTTGGGAAGGTTGAACACCAGACGGGCTGCGGCATTCTGGATGAGTTGTAGGGGTTTGTTGGCACAGGCAGGGACCGCCAACAGCGTATTGCAGTAATCCAGACGACAGGGTGTTGTCCAGGGTCACGCCAAGGCTCTTAGCACTTTGGGAGGAGGACACAATGGATTTGTCAACCGTGATGGCGAGATCATGGAACGGGCAGTCCTTCCCCGGGCGGAAGAGCAGCTCCGTCTTGCCGAGGTTCAGCTTGAGGTGGTGATCCGTCATCCACACTGATATGTCTGCCAGACATGCAGTGATGCGAATCGCAACCTGGTTATCAGAAGGGGGAAACGAGAAGATTAATTGTGTGTCGTCTGCATAGCAATGATAGGAGAGACCATGTGAGGATATGACAGAGCCAAGTGACTTGGTGTATAGCGAGAATAGGAGAGGGCCTAGAACAGAGCCCTGGGGGACACCAGTGGTGAGTGCACGTCGTGCGGAGACAGATTCTCGCCATGCCACATGGTAGGAGCGACCTGTCAGGTAGGACGCAATCCAAGAGTGAGCCGCGCCGGAGATGCCCAACTCGGAGAGGATGGAGAGGAGGATCTGATGGTTCACAGTATCAAAGGTAGCAGATAGGTCTAGAAGTATGAGAGCAGAGGAGAGAGAGAGTTAGCTTTAGCAGTGCGGAGAGCCTCCGTGACACAGAGAAGAGCAGTCTCAGTTGAATGACCAGTCTTGAAACCTGACTGATTTGGATCAAGGTCATTCTGAGAGAGATAGCAAGACAGCTGGCCAAGGACGGCACGCTCAAGAGTTTTGGAGAGGAAAGAAAGAAGGGATACTGGTCTGTAGTTGTTGACATCGGAGGGATCGAGTGTAGGTTTTTTGAGAAGGGGTACAACTCTCGCTCTCTTGAAGACGGAAGGGACGTAGCCAGCGGTCAAGGATGAGTTGATGAGCGAGGTGAGGTAAGGGAGAAGGTCTCCGGAAATGGTCTGGAGAAGAGAGGAGGGGATAGGGTCAAGCGGGCAGGTTGTTGGGCGGCCGGCCGTCACAAGTCGCAAGATTTCATCTGGAGAGAGAGGGGAGAAAGAGGTCAAAGCATAGGGTAGGGCAATGTGAGCAGGACCAGCGGTGTCGGTTGATTTAAAGTCACCCAGAATTGTGAGGGGTGAGCCATCCTCAGGAAAGGAACTTATCAAGGCGTCAAGCTCATTGATGAACTCTCCAAGGAAACCTGGAGGGCGATAAATTATAAGGATGTTAAGCTTGAATGGGCTAGTGATTGTGACAGCATGGAATTCAAAGGAGGAGATCGACAGATGGGTCAGGGGAGAAAGAGAGAATGTCCACTTGGGAGAGATGAGGATTCCAGTCCCGCCACCCCGCTGACCAGATCCTCTCGGGGTATGCGAGAACACGTGGTCAGACGAGGAGAGAGCAGTAGGAGTAGCAGTGTTTTCTGTGGTAACCCATGTTTCCGTCAGCGCATAGAAGTCAAGGGACTGGAGGGTAGCATAAGCTGAGATGAACTCTGCCTTGTTGGCCGCAGACCGGCAGTTCCAGAGGCTGCCGGAGACCTGGAACTCCACGTGGGTCGTGCGCGCTGGGACCACTAGGTTAGAGTGGCAGCGGCCATGCGGTGTGAAGCGTTTGTGTGGCCTGTGCAGAGAGGAGAGAACAGGGATAGACAGACACATAGTTGACAGGCTACAGGAGAGGCTACGCTAATGCAAAGGAGATTGGAATGAAAATTAACTAAACAACTGGGGAAGCGAGAGAGCAGGGCCTCCCTCACTAACCATTCGCTGAAACACTCAAATATAACTATTCCAACTTCCACATAGAAATTATAATTGATGTAAACTACAGTGGTTCAATGTTTCCAGGAATAGGCTCAAACTTGTTTATTCAGCTAGATAACTTGGTACAGTATTCTTCCGTGAAACCCACCCAGTGCACCGTGTCTTATGACACCGTAGCTAACTAGCATGCTAGCATCCAATAACACACGGTTAGGACCAATACTTGGTTACAACAAACTACCAATGGATCATTCGTGCCTGTGTCTAGTTCCTTTCATAACGCAGAAGTAATTAAACGTTGGCTAGCTAACACAAAGTCAGTCCTGCTAGCTACACAAGTATATTTCATACAAAGACAACTATGTAGCTAGCTAACGTTACACTAATCAAATCGTTCCGTTGTAATGTATTTACTTTCTACAGTACCGCTAGTTGGTAAAGTTGGCTAGCTAGCAGTGGCTGTGGTGTTGACGCCGTTTGGAAAACGGCGCGAACGAACAAATACAGCTGGCTAGCACTTGTTAGTTTCTCAAAGTTAGTTTCTCAAAGCTACACCTACACCTTTTGCTACACCTTTATCCTTGATGCAAAGACAACTATGTAGCTAGGAGAGGAAAATGTTTGTCTCTGCTGTTAGAGCCTCAGTATCTGGTGTGAGTGTGTCTCTGCTGTTAGAGCCTCAGTATCTGGTGTGAGTGTTTCTTTGCTGTTAGATCCTCAGTATCTGGTGTGAGTGTGTCTCTGCTGTTAGATCCTCAGTATCTGGTGTGAGTGTTTCTCTGCTGTTAGATCTTCAGTAGCTGGTGTGAGTGTGTCTCTGGCTTTTTCAGCTGTACCTTGGCCATATTTTAGGCAAATCATTAATCATATGGGAGCTACAGTAAGTCCACTAGCACAATACTCAATGGACTTTAACTTTTTGAGGCTAGTGGGATGCTAGCTGTGCAGCCAGTGAAAAATCAGAGCGCCAAATTCGAAAACAACAAAATGTCATAATTCAAATTACTATTTTCCACCATTTTATAGATAAACGTCTCCTTAACCTCTCTGGGCTAGGTGGGACGTTTGCGTCCCACCCTAGTCAACAGCCAGTGGAATCGCGTGGCGCGAAATACAAATACCTCAAAAATGCTATAACTTCAATTTCTCAAACATATGACTATTTTACACCATTTTAAAGACAAGACTCTCGTTAATCTAACCACATTGTCCGATTTCAAAAAGGCTTTACAGCGAAAGCAAAACATTAGATTATGTCAGGAGAGTACCCTGCCAAAAATAATCACACAGCCATTTTCAAAGCAAGCATATATGTCACAAAAACCAAAACCACAGCTAAATGCAGCACTAATCTTTGATGATCTTCATCAGATGACACTCCTAGGACATTATGTTATACAATACATGCATGTTTTGTTCAATCAAGGTCATATTTATATCAAAAAACAGCACATTTTGTAATATTCTGAGTACATAGCCCGGCCATCACCAAGGACGTCAGAGGACAAAAGGACGTCAGAGGACAAAAATCAGTTAACCACCTAACCGAGGAACTCAATTTAACCTTGCGCAATACCCTAGATGCAGTTGCACCTCTAAAAATTAAAAACATCTGTCATCATCCTATTTTTCCAACTTAATTGAGGAAAATAAGAACAATCCGAAATGTCTTTTTGATACTGTCGCAAAGCTAACTAAAAAGCAGCATTCGCAAATGGAGGATGGCTTTCACTTCAGCAGTAATAAATTTATGAACTTTTTTGAGGAAAAGATCATGATCATTAGAAAGCAAATTACGGACTCCTCTTTAAATCTGGCTATTCCTCCAAAGCTCCATTGTCCTGAGTCTACACAACTCTGCCAGGACCTAGGATCAAGAGAGATACGAAAGTGTTTTAGTACTATATCTCTTGACACAATGATGAAAATAATCATGGCCTCCAAACCCTCAAGCTGCATACTGGACCCTATTCCAACTAAACTACTGAAAGAGCTGTTTCCTGTGCTTGGCCCTCCTATGTTGAACATAATAAACGGCTCTCTATCACCGGATGTGTACCAAGCTCACTAAAAGTGGCAGTAATAAAGCCTCTCTTGAAAAAGCCGAATCTTGACCCAGAAATTATAAAAAACTATCGGCCTATATCGAATCTTCCATTCCTCTCAAAAATTTTAGAAAAAGCTGTTGCACAGCAACTCACTGCCTTCCTGAAGACAAACAATGTATACGAAATGCTTCAGTCTAGTTTTAGACCCCATCATAGCACTGAGACTGCACTTGTGAAGGTGGAAAATGACCTTTTAATGACGTCAGACCGAGGCTCTGCATCTGTCCTCGTGCTCCTAGATCTTAGTGCCGCTTTTGATACCATCGATCACAACATTCTTTTGGAGAGATTGGAAACCCAAATTGGTCTACATGGACAAGTTCTGGCCTGGTTTAGAACTTATCTGTCGGAAAGATATCAGTTTGTCTCTGTGAATGGTTTGTCCTCTGACAAATCAATTGTAAATTTCGGTGTTCCTCAAGGTTCCGTTTTAGGACCACTATTGTTTTCACTATATATTTTACCTCTTGGGGATGTCATTCGAAAACATAATGTTACATTTCACTGCTATGCGGACGATACACAGCTGTACATTTCAATGAAACATGGTGAAGCCCCAAATTTGCCCTCGCTAGAAGCCTGTGTTTCAGACATAAAGAAGTGGATGGCTGCAAACTTTCTACTTTTAACCTCTCTAGGGCAGGCGGGACGAATTCGTCCCACCTACGTAACAGCCAGTTGAATCCTGTGGCGCGATTTTCAAAATCTTTGAAATGCTATTACTTCAATTTCTCAAACATATGACTATTTTACAGCTATTTAAAGACAAGACTCTCGTTAATCTAACCACACTGTCCGATTTCAAAAAGGCTTTACAACGAAAGCAAAACATTAGATTATGTCAGCAGAGTACCAAGCCAGAAATAATCAGACACCCATTTTTCAAGTTAGCATATAATGTCACAAAAACCCAGAAGACAGCTAAATGCAGCACTAACCTTTGATGATCTTCATCAGATGACAACCCTAGGACATTATGTTATACAATACATGCATGTTTTGTTCAATCAAGTTCATATTTATATCAAAAACCAGCTTTTTACATTAGCATGTGACATTCAGAACTAGCATACCCCCCGCAAACTTCCGGCGAATTCACTAACAATTTACTAAATTACTCACGATAAACGTTCACAAAAAGCATAACAATTATTTTAAGAATTATAGATACAGAACTCCTCTATGCACTCGATATGTCCGATTTTAAAATAGCTTTTTGGTGAAAGCACATTTTGCAATATTCTAAGTACATAGCCCAGCCATCACGGGCTAGTTATTTAGACACCCGGCAAGTTTAGCACTCACCAATATCAGATTTACTATTACAAAAGTTTGATTACCTTTTGTTGTCTTCGTCAGAATGCACTCCCAGGACTGCTACTTCAATAACAAATGTTGGTTTGGTCCAAAATAATCCATCGTTATATCCGAATAGCGGCATTTTGTTCGTGCGTTCCAGAAACTATCCGAAATGGTAAATCAGGGTCGTGCGCATGGCGCAATTCGTGACAAAAAAAATCAAAATATTCCATTACCGTACTTCGAAGCATGTCAACCGCTGTTTAAAATGAATTTTTATGCCATTTTTCTCGTAAAAAAGCGATAATATTCCGACCGGGAATGTCCATTTAGCTAAACAGAGGAAAGAAAACAAAGATTCGGTCGACGCGGGCACGAGCCTGAGTCTCACAGTACTGTAACCAGCCACTACCCAAACGCGCTACTTTGTTTCAGCCAGAGCCTGCAAAGCCACGATTCAGCATTTTGCCGCCTTCTGAGAGCCTATGGCAGCCGTGGGAAGTGTCACGGTACAGCTAAGATCCTCACTCTTCAATAAACAGAGACAAGAAGAACGACACCTTGTCAGACAGGCCACTTCCTGCATGAAATCTTCTCAGGTTTTTGCCTGCCATATGAGTTCTGTTATACTCACAGACACCATTCAAACAGTTTTAGAAACTTTAGGGTGTTTTCTATCCAAAGCCAATAATTAAATGCATATTCTAGTTACTGGGCAGGAGTAGTAACCAGATTAAATCGGGTACGTTTTTTATCCAGCCGTGTCAATACTGCCCCCTAGCCCTAACAGGTTAAACTCGGACAAAACAGAGATGCTTGTTCTAGGTCCCAAGAAACAAAGAGATCTTCTGTTGAATCTGACAATTAATCTGGATGGTTGTACAGTCGTCTCAAATAAAACTGTGAAGGACCTCGGCGTTACTCTGGACCCTGATCTCTCTTTTGAAGAACATATCAAGACTGTTTCAAGGACAGCTTTTTTCCATCTACGTAACATTGCAAAAATCAGAAACTTTCTGTCCAAAAATGACGCAGAAAAATTAATCCATGCTTTTGTTACTTCTAGGCTGGACTACTGCAATGCTCTACTTTCTGGCTACCGGGATAAAGCACTAAACAAACTTCAGTTAGTGCTAAATACGGCTGCTAGAATCCTGACTAGAACCAAAAAATTTGATCATATTACTCCAGTGCTAGCCTCCCTACACTGGCTTCCTGTTATTAACCTGTTAGGGCTAGGGGGCAGTATTTGCACGGCTGGATAAAAAAAATGTACCCGATTTAATCTGGTTACTAATCCTACCCAGTAACTAGAATATGCATATACTTATTATATATGGATAGAAAACACTCTAAAGTTTCTAAAACTGTTTGAATGGTGTCTGTGAGTATAACAGAACTCATTTGGCAGGCAAAACCCTGAGACATTTTCTGACAGGAAGTGGATACCTGATGTGTTGTATTACCTTTAAACCTATGCCATTGAAAAACACAGGGGCTGAGGAATATTTTGGCACTTCCTATTGCTTCCACTCGATGTCACCAGCCTTTACAAAGTGTTTTGAGTCTTCTGGAGGGAGATCTGACCGAACAAGAGCCATGGAACGATGATGGCCCATTAGACACCTAATAACCTATTTATTTATGGCTGAGTAACTTCCTTGTTGTGTAGTGCAAATGATTTTATTTTTGCTGCTGTAAAGATCACGGGTCTTCCTCAACTTGGCACTTCAACTCTGCACTGACGTTTACCAAAGTAACCCGATCTCTGGCTGGCCTGAGTTCCTTCTTCATCCACGGAGTGTCTCGTCCAAGCCGCTCCTTTTTGCTCTTCGTCTGGCTGTCAGTGGCAGCTCAATAATCCCCAACCCGCTCTCTCAATCGACCTCAACACCCAATCTACTCACACGTGCAAATACTCACATTCAGATTTACATATACGCTGTCCCTCTCTCCCCTTACCTTCATTGGGCTCTATTTACATTTGTCAGAGAAAATGACAATTTTCGTGGTATTGCTTTGTCCACTGACTTTAACGAGATCTGGAGAAAACGAACATTGTCGCTGGGTGAGTACATCTGACAATGTGCTCTCCCGTCCATTGGACATTTTGTTTGCAGGAACTCGCTCCTTTTCACTCGTTCCACTCGTCCAAGTGCCGATGTATTTGTGGCATGATGTGAACATTACGAATTTGTGTCACTACCAAAGTCTAATGGTTTTAAATGACTGTTTTGTATTGTCTGGAAACTCACTTGTAGACTTCGCTTGCAGTAGGTCTCTTAAAAAAGAGAAGCCGTGCAAAGTTATTAAACAGAGGTGCCTAGTTATTCTTCTTTTGTTGATATCAGGTAACGTGCAGCCTAACCCTGGCCCTGATATGCAATGTCTCCAAACCCCCTCTGATTTTAAATCAAGATCTGGTCTTGGTATTTTTCATTTAAATGTACGCAGCCTGTTGTCAAAAATGGATGGGGTTAGGATTTGGGCTAAATCAACTGATGCTGATATAATTGTGTTTTCTGAAACCTGGCTCAGCAAGTCTGTTCTTGATACGGATATTTGTATAACTGGTTACAATGTTTATCGCACTGATCGGGTTAAGAAAGGTGGGGGTGTGGCTATATATGTAAAAACGAAATTCCCTGTAAGTGTGGCAAAGTCTGAAACTATTTGTAAACAGTTGGAATTTCTTGCTTTGAATATTGAGGTTTCTAAGGGTCTTTCTATAACTGTGATTGGCTGTTATAGACCCCCCTCTGCTCTCGGTGATGCATTTTCTTCTTTGACGCACCTCATGTCTAAACTTCTTTACAGTGAAATGATTTTGATTGGTGATCTTAACTGGTGTTGGTTAATGCCGGTGTCTGATGATTTAAAAATGTTTTGTAATTCTATGAATCTTACCCAGTTGATTAACTCACCCACTCGCCCTAATCTAAAATGCCCTGATAAATCTACCCTGATTGATTTGATATTGACAAATGTTCCACATAAATATTCTGCGGTTGGTGTTTTTTGTAATGATTTAAGTGACCATTGTGCTGTTGTTGCTATTAGAAATACTAAGATTTCTAAGTCTAACCCGCGTTTTATTCGTAAGAGAAATCTGAAGTGTTTCATTGAGCAGGCATTCTTTCATGATTTGTTTTATTTTAACTGGAGCAAGATTGAGCTTATCCCTGATGTGGAAACTGCCTGGAAATTCTTTCATGAAGGTTTTCTCCAAATAGTAAACAGACATGCTCCATTCCGCAGGTTCAGGGTTAAAGGGAGGGATAATCCATGGTTTTCGTCTGAGCTTTCTTGCATTGTTCACGACCGTAATCTAGCCTGGGCTAAAGCAAGGAAATCGTGTTCTGATGCTGATTGGCTTGTTTTTAGGCAGTTACGAAACAAGTGTTCTTCTCTTCTCAGGAAGGCCAAATCTGAATATTTTATGTCTGTTACCACTGATAACCTGAATGACCCTAGAAAGTTTTGGAAGGCTATTAAGTCTATGTCTGGTAACAGTAATGTTAATGAATTACCGTCATGTGTATTGAAGGACTCTGTTGCTATATATGACAAAACTGAAATGCTGAATTGTTTCAATGAGCACTTTGTATCATCTGGTAGGCTGTTTGATTCAGTGTCCTCTGTCTCTGTACAACCTTGTGTGGATGAACCAGTGAGAGCTGGTCAAACTTTTAGCTTTTTGCCATTCTCAGTGCAGGTGGTACATAAAGCCCTGAAATCCTTAGATCAGAGAAAGCCTGCAGGTCCTGATCTTTTGGATCCCTGCTTTTTAAATCTGGCAGCTGATTTCATAGCTGAACCACTTGCATATCTGTTTAATCTAACCCTGGAATGTAATGAAATTCCAAAGATCTGGAAATCAGCATTTGTCCTGCCACTTTTAAAAGGGGGAGATCCAACTCTTTTAAATAATTATAGGCCAATCTCAAAGCTGTCACCCCTGGTGAAAATACTTGAAACCCTTGTGAGTGACCAGCTAAAAGAGTTTTTATATACTAACTCTATTTTATCAATGTACCAATCGGGTTTCAGGGAGAAGCATAGCACAATTACAGCAGCCATGAAGGTTTTAAATGATATCACTGAAGCTCTTGACAAAAAACAGCATTGTGTCTCACTTTTTATTGATCTCTCTAAGGCTTTTGATACAGTTGATCATGCTATACTAAGGCAGAGATTGTCGAGTGTAGGTCTTTCAGAGCATGCAGTTGCATGGTTTGTTAACTATCTGTCTGATAGAACTCAGTGCACTCAATTTGATGGGCTTAGGTCTGTTAAATTGTCTGTCTTAAATGGTGTGCCCCAAGGCTCTGTACTTGGTCCTCTCTTATTCACTATTTATATAAATAATTTAGACAAAAATGTCCAAAATGCACAACTTCATTTTTATGCTGATGATACTGTTATTTACTGTTGTGCTTCATCTCTTACAAAAGCTTTCCAGAACTTGCAAACTGCTTTTAATACTGTTCAACATACCTTGTCTCAATTGAAGCTTATCCTCAATACTGACAAAACTAAACTTCTGGTGTTTTCTAAAGCAAGAAATAGAGCCCTGAACCTTTCACCTATTACTACCTTTCAGGGCAAGGAGATTGAGGTTGTAACCTCATATAAATATCTTGGAATTTTGATTGATGATGGCCTCTCTTTTAAAATGCATATTCAACAACTTACAAAAAAATTGAAGCTGAAATTAGGATTTTATTTTAGGAATAAGGCTTGTTTTTCTTTTGAAGCCAGAAGGAGGCTAGTATCAGCTACATTTATGCCTTTACTAGACTATGGGGATATTTTATATATAAATGCTTCCGCTCAGTGTTTGAGATCAATTGACACCCTTTACCATGGCACTTTGAGATTTATTTTAAATTGCAAAACCCTTACGCACCACTGCACTTTGTATACCAGGGTTGGCTGGCCTTCTCTAGTCACTCGTAGGCTCAGTCACTGGTATACTTTTATTTACAAAGCCATTTTGGGTTTACTACCTTTTTATTTGGGCATTTTTATTGTTCAGAAATGTGGTGGGTACTCTCTTCGTTCGAGGGACTTTATCTTGCTAACTGTTCCAAATGTCCGAACTGAATTTGGTAAAAGGGCTTTTATGTACTCTGCGCCATCGTCTTGGAATGCCTTACAAAATACTTTTAAAATGGAAGAACTTGTCCCGATTGGTATTTTTAAATCACTGATGAATGATCTTGAGACTGATTCCCTGACCTGTCAATGTTTTTAATTTGCTGTTTTTGATTTTGTTATATTCTTTGTTAATTTTATGGTTTTTACTAGATTACTTGTAGTTTTTCATGTTGTTTGTCTAATTTTTGTAATGACTTGGCGCTGCCTATCTTGGCCAGGACGCTCTTGAAAAAGAGATTTTAAATCTCAATGAGCCTTTCCTGGTTAAATAAAGGTTAATAATAATAATAATAATGTTCTGGTTAAAAAAGGCCCTAATGATTTATGCTATACAACGTTTGACATGTTTGAACGAACGTAAATATATTTTTTCCCCTCGTTCATGAAGTGAAGTCCGGCGGGCTTAGATCATGTGCTAACAAGACGGAGATTTTTGGACATAAATGATGAGCTTTTTTGAACAAAACTACATTCGTTATGGACCTGTGATACCTGGAAGTGACATCTGATGAAGAGAATCAAAGGTAATGGATTATTTACATAGTATTTTCGATTTTAGATCTCCCCAACATGACGACTAGTCTGTATCGCAATGCGTATTTTTCTGGGCGCAGTGCTCAGATTATTGCAAAGTGTGATTTCCCAGTAAGGTTATTTTTAAATCTGGCAAGTTGATTGCGTTCAAGAGATGTAAATCTATAATTCTTTAAATGACAATATAATATTTTACCAATGTTTTCTAATTTTAATTATTTAATTTGTGACGCTGACTTGACTGCCGGTTATTGGAGGGAAACGATTTCCTCAACATCAATGCCATAGTAAAACGCTGTTTTTGGATATAACTATGAACTTGATAGAACTAAAAATGCATGCATTGTCTAACATAATGTCCTAGGAGTGTCATCTGATGGAGATTGTAAAAGGTTAGTGCATCATTTTAGCTGGTTTTATGGTTTTGGTGACCCTGTCTTTGAATTGACAAAACATTACACACAACTCTTGTAAATGTACTGTCCTAACATACTCTAAATTTATGCTTTCGCCGTAAAACCTTTTTGAAATCGTAAAACGTGGTTAGATTAAGGAGATGTTTATCTTTCAAAGGGTGTAAAATAGTTGTATGTTTGAAAAATTTGAATTTTGACATTTATTTTGATTCAAATTTGCCGCTCTTGAAATGCACCTGCTGTTGATGGAGTGCACCACGGGGGGGACGCCTGCGTCCCACCTAGCCCATAGAGGTTAAGGCAAGGGCTGATTTCAAGGTTTTACTGCTAACCTACAAAGCATTACATGGGCTTGCTCCTACCTATCTTTCCGATTTGGTCCTGCCGTACATACCTACACGTATGCTACGGTCACAAGACGCAGGCCTCCTAATTGTCCCTAGAATTTCTAAGCAAACGGCTGGAGGTAGGGCTTTCTCCTATAGAGCTCCATTTTTATGGAATGGTCTGCCTACCAATGTGAGAGACGCAGACTCAGTCTCAACCTTTAAGTCTTTACTGAAGACTTATCTCTTCAGTAGGTCCTATGATTAAGTATAGTCTGGCCCAGGAGTGTGAAGGTGAACGGAAAGGCTGGAGCAACGAACCGCCCTTGCTATCTCTGCCTTGCCGGTTCCCCTCTTTCCACTGGGATTCTCTGCCTCTAACCCTATTACAGGGGCTGAGTCACTGGCTTACTGGTGTTCTTCCATGCCGTCCATGGGAGGGGTGCGTCACTTGAGTGGGTTGAGTCACTGACGTGGTCTTCCTGTCTGGGTTGGCGCCCCCCCCTTGGGTTGTGCCATGGCGGAGATCGTTGTGGGCTATACTCGGCTTTGTCTTAGGACGGTAAGTTGGTGGTTGGAGACATCCCTCTAGTGGTGTGGGGGCTGTGCTTTGGCAAAGTGGGTGGGGTTATATCCTGCCTGTTTGGCCCTGTCCAGGGGTATCATCGGATGGGGCCACAGTGTCTTCTGATCCCTCCTGTCTCAGCCTCCAGTATTTATGCTGCAGTAGTTTATGTGTCGGGGGGCTAGGGTCAGTCTGTTACATCTGGAGTATTTCTCTTGTCTTATCCGGTGTCCCGTGTGAATTTAAATATGCTCTCTCTAATTCTCTCTTTCTCTCTTTCTGTCTTTCTCTCGGAGGACCTGAGCCCTAGGACCATGCCTCAGGACTACCTGGTATGATGACTCCTTGCTGTCCCCAGTCCACCTGGCCGTGCTGCTGCTCCAGTTTCAACCGCCTGCGGCTATGGAACCCTGACCTGTTCACCGGACGTGCTTGTTGCACCCTCAACAACTACTATGATTATTATTATTTGACCATGCTGGTCATTTATGAACATTTTAACATCTTGACCATGTTCTGTTATAATATCCACCCTGCACAGCCAGAAGAGGACTGGCCACCCCTCATAGCCTGGTTCCTCTCTAGGTTTCTTCCTAGGTTTTTGGCCTTTCTAGGGAGTTTTTCCTAGGGAGTTTTTCCTAGCCACCGTGCTTCTTTCACATGCATTGCTTGCTGTTTGGGGTTTTATGCTGGGTTTCTGTACAGCACTTTGAGATATCAGCTGATGTACGAAGGGCTATATAAATAAATTTGATTTGATCACGGCTAGCTAATTTGACACCCACCCAGTTTTGCCCTCATCAAACTCAGATTTACTATAAGAAAAATTGGATTACCTTTGCAGTTCTTCTTCAGAATGCACTCCCAGGACTTCTACTTCAACAACAAATGTTGTTTTGGTCCCAAATAATCCATAGTTATATCCAAATAGCTCCGTTTTGTTTGTGCGTTCAAGTCACTATCTGAAGTGTGACGCGCAAGCGCATTTCGTGACAAAAAAATATAAAATATTCCATTACCGTACTTCGAAGCATGTCAAACGCTGTTTAAAATCAATTTTTATGCTATTTTTCTCGTAAAATAGCGATAATATTCCAACCGGACAACGTTGTATTCATTGAAAGGCTGAAAGAAAAAAAAGAGAATTCTCATGAACGCGCATCTCCAGTGTCACTGTTCCCAGCCTGACCACTAACAAATAATCCTGCTGTTCTTCGCCCAGAGACATGAGACATGTCATTCCACTTTCTGGCGCCTTCTGAGAGCCAATGGAAGCCTTAGAAAATGTCACGTTACAGCAGAGATGCTGTATTTTCGATAGAGATGCAACAGAAGGATAACAAATTGTCAGACAGGGCACTTCCTGTATGGAATCTTCTCAGGATTTGGCCTGCCATATGAGTTCTGTTATACTCACAGACACCATTCAAACAGTTTTAGAAACTTTAGAGTGTTTTCTATCCAAATCTACTAATTATATGCATATTCTCGTTTCTGGGCAAGAGTAGTAACCAGTTTAAATCGGGTACGTTTTTTATCCGGCCGTGCAAATACTGCCCCCTAGCCGCAACAGGTTAATCCAACCACGCTGTCCGATTTCAAAAAGGCTTTACGGTGAAAGCATAAAGTTAGATTATGTTAGGACAGTACATAGACAAAAAAATTACACACAGCCATTTTCAATGCAAGGACAAGCGTCACCAAAAGCAAAAAACAAGCTAAAATGATGCACTATCCTTTGACAATCTTCATCAGATGACACTCATAGGACATTATGTTAGACCATACATGCATTTTTTGTTCTATCAAGTTCATATTTATATCCAAAAACCCCATTTTACATTGGCGCGTGACGTTCAGAAAATGTATTTCCCCCAAAACTTCGGGTGAATCAGCACAACAATTTACAAAAATACTCATTATAAACGTTGATAAAATATTAAACTGTTATTCAAAGAATTATAGATTAACATCTCCTGAATGCAACCGCATTGACAGATTTCAAAATAACTTTACTGGGAAAGCACACTTTGCAATAATCTGAGTACTGCGCTCAGAAAAATACATCAGGCAATTACAGATACCCGCCATTTTGGAGTCATCTAAATGCATAAATAGCATTAGAAATATTCACTTACCTTTAATAATCTTCATCAGAAGGCACTTCCAGGAACCCAGGTCCACATTAAATGTTGTTTTGTTCTATAAAGTTCATAAATTATGTCCAAATAACTCCATGTTGTTTGCGCGTTCAGTAAGCTACTCAAAATGTAGGACGCACGAGGAAAATATCATGACGAAAAGTCAAAAAAAGTTCTGTTTACGTCCGTTCAAACATGTCAAACATTGTAAAGCATCAATCTTTAGGGCTTTAGAACGTGAAAATTCAGTAATATTCCAACCGGACGACTCCATTGTCTTGAAAAACGTTTTGGAACAGAGCTACCTCCTCACGTGAATGCGCGCCAATGAACTGATGTTCTTCCCTGGGTCACCAACTTCCCAGCCTTCTTGTTCGGTCTCTGTTCATCATAGACGCCTCAAACAACTTTCTAAAGACTGTTGACATCTAGTGGAAGCCTTAGGAAGTGCAAAATGAACCCTAACTCACTGTGTGTTCGATTGGCAATGACTTGAAAAAACTACAGGCACCAGATTTTCATTTCCTGGTTGTATTTTTCTCAGGTTTTTGCCTGCCATATGAGTTCTCTTATACTCACAGACACCAATCAAACAGGTTTAGAAACTTCAGAGTGTTTTCTATCCAAATCTACTAATAATATGCAAATATTTGACTCTGGGCCCGAGTATTAGGCCGTTTACTCTGGGCACGCTTTTCACCCGAAATCGAAAATACTGCCCCCTATACCTTGACAGGTTAACTGTGTGTGTGTGTGTGTGTGTGTGTGTGTGTGTGTGTGTGTGTGTGTGTGTGTGTGTGTGTGTGTGTGTGTGTGTGTGTGTGTGTGTGTGCAGTGGCTTGCGAAAGTATTCACCCCCTTGGCATTTTTCCTATTTTGTTGCCTTACAACCTGGAATTAAAATGGATTTATGGGGGGTTTGTATCATTTGATTTACACAACATGCCTACCACTTTTAAGATGCGAAATATTCTTTATTTCAGTCTCAAATCTCTGGAAGACTGAAACAGGTTTCCCTCAGGAATTTCCCTGTATTTAGCGCCATCCATCATTCCTTCAATTCTAACCAGTTTCCCAGTCCCTGCCGATGAAAAACATCCCCACAGCATGATGCTGCCCACCAACATGCTTCACTGTGGGGATGATGTTCTCGGGGTGATGGGAGGTGTTGGGTTTGCGCCAGACATAGTGTTTTCCTTGATGGCAAAAAAGCTCAATTTTAGTCTCATCTGACCAGAGTACCTTCTTCCATATGTTTGGGGAGTCTCCCACTTGCCTTTTGGTGAACACCAAACATGTTTGTTTCTTTTATTTCTTTAAGCAATGGATTTTTTCTGTCCACTCTTTACGTAAAGCCTAGCTCTGTGGAGCGTACGGCTTAAAGTGGTCCTATGGACAGATACCTCAGTCTCCGCTGTGGAGCTTTGCATCTCCTTCAGGGTTATCTTTGGCATAGTTGTTGCCTCTCTGATTAATGCCTCCTTGCCTGGTCCGTGAGTTTTGGTGGACGGCCCTCACTTGGCAGGTTTGTTGTGGTGCCATATTCTTTTAATTTTTTAATAATGCATTTAATGGTGCTCCATGGAATGTTCAAAGTTTCTGATATTTTTTAAAACCCAACCCTGATCTGTACTTCTCCACAACTTTGTCCCTGACCTGTTTGGAGAGCTCCTTGGTCTTCATAGTGCCGCTTGCTTGATGGTGCCCCTTGCTTGATGGTGCCCCTTGCTTAGTGGTGTTGCAGACTCTGGGGCCTTTCAGAACATGTGTATATATACTGAGATCATGTGACATTTAGTTTTCACACAGGTGGACTTTATTTAACTAATTATGTGACTTCTGATGTTAATTGATTGCACCAGATCTTATTTAGGGGCTTCATAGCAAAGGGGGTGAATACATATGCACCCACCACTTTTAAGTTTTACAGTTTTTTTTTACAGTTTTTAAGTTATTTTTTTTAAATTTCACTTCACCAATTTGGACTATTTTGTGTATGTCCATTACATGAAATTCAAATAAAAATTATTATAAATTACAGGTTGTAATGTAACAAAATAGGAAAAATGCCAAGGTGGGTTAATACTTTTGCAAGGCACAGTTTGTTTGTGTGTACCAGAGAGAGAACTCTCTAGGGCCCTTTTCTCTCCTTCCTCTGTCTTCCCTGTTAGATCTTGGCTAATATAACTAGGTGTGTGTGTGTGTGTGTGTGTGTGTGTGTGGCATAAAGTGTGGTTGAGATGTAAGTATATTTCATCATTCTGTCTGGTTGGAATAGAGTCGTCAGTATGGTGAGTTACTCCAGCCCGAGTCTCTCTCTTTCCATCCTGATCTCTAGTCCTTAATCTGAGGAGTTAGGATGCTAATAACCAACCCACCATATCTAATCCTCCCAAATACACTCACCCCTCCTCCCTTAGCCCCTCGGCCCCTCTACCCTCCACCCTCTATCTCGCCTCAGGCTCAACGCAGCGGAACAGAACAAGTGTGTGTCTGTGCGGTCGTGAGAGAGAGAGAGAGAGAGAGAGAGAGAGACAGAAATAGAAAGAAGAATTTGAGACTGAAGATAGAGAGAAATGTAAGGGGCAACATTGTGTGAGGAAAAATGTCATCGAGAGGGACCACTAAAAATATACAATAGATTGTTATAATATTTAGTTAGAGCTAAGGAGACAGGCGGACAAAACTAGCCTGATCTCTAATCCCTCACCCCTGACCTCTGAGGTCAATCTGGCGCCATGCTGTTACACACAGTTCCCCACACATTCTGACACGATTTGTACATGCAGACATGTAGACCTAGTTCTAGGATTCCATACTACACACAGTGTAGTAACACATGCAGAGTGACACAGTCTGTCAAATCAGAAGTACATGAAACACATGAGCACACTGCAAGCCCTGCTCGGATGTTCTCTCAGTCCCCTGGATGGTGTCCAATTACTGAGGGTGGTCAAGGGGACCGATGAAGCTTAGCACTAGACACACACACACACACACACTACACTGAGCCTTCAGGGTGAATCTACGTGATTGTTATTCCAGTCTGACCTCCACGTGTGTGTATGTGTGTGTGTCTCATTTCTCATTGGGCTGTCTGTCATACGTTGACCCTGACCTTCGCCAGAACTCCTGCACAAATATTGATTCTATTTCACACTGACAGGGGCACACACACACACACATATATATATATATATATATATATATATATATATATATATATATATATATATATATAGAAAAAGCATTGGAGAGAAGAGAGGGAGACAATCTGGGAGTCTCTGTTTCAGTACAATTAAAGACAAACAAACACACACACACACACACACACACACACACACACACACACACCCCCCGAAGGGGTAACCTTAGCTGATTACAGACTAATGAGATGCCTTCAAAACCCGCCACTAGGGGCAACGGTGAGCAATATTACTATCAAGTAGGCTTGGGTTTTGCTAGGGCATTGTGGACGGGGATGGTGGATGGGCGTAAAAGCCAATGTATGCTTGATCAGGAAATGCATTCTGGAGGCTCTGTACGGAGGGTGTGACGCAGTTGTGGTGCCTCCGGAGGCTTGTGCAGGCCAAATCAAGCTCTGTAGGGTGATGCCGTGCACCTCACAAAGGGCTCCGCATATAGCTCCACATTGACATGATTGGTTGGTTTGTATAAATACAAACTCACTTCCTTGACAACTTCCTTGACAACAAACATGGAGAACTTTGACGAAAGGCTATCAGAACAAGTTCACAAATAAAATACATTGTTATGATACCTCGTGTAGGGATTTCAAAGACACTAAAATGACTTTGAACTCCTGGAAAGAGATCGGGGAGACAATGGGGATAAATGCGATAAAGACGTAAATGGAATGCAGACTGTGGGGATGGAAGGACACTGGATAGGCAGACATTCAACAAATCTGAACTAACAAAGTGGATATTGTCAAATCAGTCATGATTAATGTATTGTAACAGGCCCACAAAGTGGTAACTCAAATCTGATTTGGAGATATTTGGCTGTTTTCGTTGCATAACATTTAGAAGTTGTCCGTTTCAGATTTACAAAAAGTGACTGCTAAATGCTAACTCTCATTTGTATAAGCTGGTAGCATAGCTAGCATACAGAAATCGGTGGTGGTGGTCAAAAACGTTTAACTGTGATGCAGTTGATTGATGAAGATGACATGAACATGTGTTGGGGTTGACATCCATCCATACAAGCATTATACTCAGATGTTTACCTCAACATAGTGTGAAATACACTTATAACCAATATCCTAAATATAGGCACATTTTGCTGGGGGGAAATGGGGAGGTTCAGAATGAAGATGCAGGTGGGAAAACGTTGCTGCCTTTTTACTTTATGCTATCTTGGCTGAGCTCCTATGTCAAGCACCGAGAAATGGACTCTAACATCTCAGAGGAGGTAAGGGTCTGGTCTTTTTGTTTAGCCATTTGTGTGTAATGAGCTGGATGGCTTTTGAGATTAGTCCTGAATCACTCTGAGTGGTGTGGTACAGACTGAATCACTCTGAGTGGTGCGGTGCAGACTGAATCACTCTGAGTGGTGCGGTACAGACTGAATCACTCTGAGTGGTGCGGTGCAGACTGAATCACTCTGAGTGGTGCGGTACAGACTGAATCACTCTGAGTGGTGCGGTGCAGACTGAATCACTCTGAGTGGTGCGGTGCAGACTGAATCACTCTGAGTGGTCTGGTGCAGACTGAATCACTCTGAGTGGTGCAGTGCAGACTGAATCACTCTGAGTGGTGCGGTGCAGACTGAATCACTCTGAGTGGTGCGGTGCAGAACAATTTATTGGATGAGTATGACAGCACCCTGAAGCTCAAGAAGTATGAATGCTCTGACTACTGTGGAAGCCGCATCACAGTAAATGCTGTATGGCCACTGCAGACATGGAATTGACCTTTAAACAGTGAGCTCTCGCTCGCATGTTTTAACCCTATCCCAAACCTTAACTCTTAACCATACTGAATTGATGCCTAAATTTAACCACGCAACCCAGGGTGTGAAAAACTCATTTTCAATTTGACAATTGGAGCAACTTCAAAATTCAGACAAACGTCTGAATCTGAAGGCAAATTGGTCAAACCGTTGTTGAATATTTTACCATGCTGGCACACACACATACATACACACTGAGCAAAAGTGCCCTCATTGCCCGGTCCCGTGGCCGATAGAGAGGGTGGGAGAGTGAAGGGTGAGTTTTCATCCCCCCCTCCTCTCCTACTCCATGTTATTTTCAGTTCATCACTCTCAATAATTCATTCTCTCAGGCGGAGGAAGAAAGTAGAGCCCTGTGCCTTTCTCAGCTACTGAGTCTGTCACTAGCCCCACCTCCAAGGAAGAGAGGAAGAGAGAGACATTCTTCCTCTGTAATATGTACGTGTTGAAGTAGACTACCTGCCAACGTGTCTAGCAGAGGGACTGTATCTTTCCATTCTTCGACTGAACTGATGGGGTGAAGAACAGTATCTCTACTACGTCACAGTCTAAACCTGCTGTATGACAAATCCTTTTCACATGTTGGTGTAAATGGTTATTTGATAAATCCTTCTCTCTCTCTCTCTCTCGTCTTCTCTCTCTCTCTCTCTCTCTTCTCACTCTCTCTCTCTCCTCTCTCTCTCTCTCTCTCTCTCTCTCTCATCTCTCTCCTCTCTCTCTCTCTCTCTCTCTCTCTCTCTCTCTCTCTCTCTCTCTCCTCTCTCTCTCTCTCTCTCTCTCTCTCTCTCTCTCTCTCTCTCTCTCTCTCTCTCTCTCTTCTCTCTCTCTCTCTCTCTCTCTCTCTCTCTCTCTCTCTCTCTCTCTCTCTCTCTCTCAGCACCTGACAACAAAACACTGAGCTAAAGTGACTCATTTAAAGACACACACAACATATTGGCTGCTGTTGCCCCTCCCCCCTCCAAATCATAGGCTACTGTAGCCCCTCCCCCCTCCAAAGCATAGGCTACTGTAGCCCCTCCCGCCTCCAAATCATAGGCTACTGTAACCCCTCCCCCCTCCAAATCATAGGCTACTGTAGCCCCTCCCCCTCTAAATCATAGGCTACTGTAGCCCTTCCCCCCTCCAAATCATAGGCTACTGTAGCCCTTCCCCCCTCCAAATCGTAGGCTACTGTAGCCCCTCCCCCCACCAAATCGTAGGCTACTGTAGCCCCTCCCCCTCCAAATCATAGGCTACTATAGCCCCTCCCCCCTCTAAATCATAGTCTACTGTAGCCCTTCCCCCCTCCAAATCGTAGGCTACTGTAGCCCCTCCCCCCTCCAAATCGTAGGCTACTGTATCCCCTCCTCCCACCAAATCGTAGACTACTGTAGCCCCTCCCCCCTCCAAATCATAGGCTACTGTAGCCCCTCCCCCCTTCAAATCGTAGGCTACTGTAGCCCCTCCCCCCTCCAAATCGTAGGCTACTGTAGCCCCTCCCCCCTCCAAATCATAGGCTACTGTCCTGACGTTACAAGCATGATTCAGAAGACAGGGAGAGAGATTTGTAATAAGCCAAAGAAGAATGGATTCACTTTGTCAGCGCTAGTTAAGGATACTATAGGCCTAGTTATCACATTTCAAGTTGGATTTATTAACTTCAAAAAAGACAAGATGTGTTTGTAATTCTGGTGCCGCTCTGCAAACACAAGCTTATTAGCTAGCTACGGAGGACATTCAAAGTTCCTCCATTGAATCCACTCTTCCTAGGTCAAATTCTGTGGACCTAATTCAGATAATGCACGTCATAACAAGATGCCCAGCACTTCAAGCCTCCTCCTCAACCCTTAATAATTACACACCTGTGATAATCTGAAGTACCCTAAAAGGCCACTAGATGTCATGTGATGAATGTTCTGCAAAATCCTTGAAAGTTACCAAAATGTTGGTAGTTTACTGGTAAACTTAGAAATTTACCAGTAATATACCCTTACTTTGCAACCATAGCTTCAACACCCCTAATCAGCAGAACATTTCCCAGAGGCCCTGAACATTAACAGACCACAGTGTACACACTCTTCTGTCTATAGCTGAGTGAGTCATTTTCTCTGCAACTAGAGCCATTATAGGGGAGACTGTAGGTCCTATTCAATCTAAAGTCACTGGGTCTCCAGGATAGAATAACACCAGTCCCCCTGCCCCAATACACATCTGGAACCCATCCACCTCTGGGCTGGAGAGTGTGTGTGTGTGTGTGTTTGTGTGTGTGAGGGGTGGAGGGTCAATCGCTCCCTTCCTGATTCTCAGTTTCCTCTCCAGGAGACTCGTTGGCTGTCTGCACGCTCCCTCTGTTGCTCCGACGACCCAATCAGACACACACGTGCACGCAAGCAGGCACACACACTCACACACACCTTGCTCTCTCAACCTAAACCCTCTGCCCCCTGAAGCAAAGTGCATAATGTGTACTTGATAATAATAATAATAATAATAATAATAATAATAATAATAATAATAATAATAATGTGTTGCTGTGGAATGTGATGATTATTCCAGAAAGGTGAACTGTAGCATCTGTGTGTCTCTTAAAGGAACACAGAATGTGTCCAATTAACATCAAATATGTCCCCTGGCTAGTCTCTCTCTCTCCCTCTCCCTCTCCCTCTCCCTCTCCCTCTCCCTCTCCCTCTCCTCTCCTCTCTTCTCCTCTCTTCTCCTCTCTTCTCCTCTCCTCTCCTCTCCTCTCCTCTCCTCTCCTCTCCTCTCCTGAGAGGTTCTATATTAGGATGTGAGGAGTTGTTACAGCGTTTACTATTCTCCCAGTGAAGTCCTTGGCCTGCTTTTCTCTACATAGTCTTTATACCAGGTTCTACATCATCGGGGCTCAGCCTTTTTATATAGGAGAGACATGGAAAAGAAGTAGAGGGAGAAGAGGAAGGGAGGAGGGAGAGAACAAGGTTATAACACACACTGGCAAAAAGAAAAAGAGAGATACACTATTACACACACACACAGAGACACACACACAGAGAGACAGACATACACACACACACACACACACACACACACACACACACACACACACAGAGACACACACAGAGACACACGCACAGAGACACACGCACAGAGAGACAGACACAAACAAAGAGAGACACACACAGAGAGACACACACACAGAGACACACACACACACACACAGAGACACACACACACAGAGACACACACAGAGACACACACACACAGAGACACACACAGAGACACACACACACAGAGACACACACAGAGACACACACACACAGAGACACACACACACACACACACACACACACACACACACACACACAGAGAGAGAGAGACACACACATAGACACACACACACACAGACACACACCCACACAGATACAGACAAACATCTGGGCCAGGGTAAAACCTCGCTGCTGCTCAACACTTCACAGATCACAGCCTAATGCCTAAAGCCTCTAGCTCACTTACACACACACACACACACACACACACACACACACACACACACACACACACACACACACACACACACACACACACACACACACACACACACACACACACACACACACACACACACACACACACACACACACACACACACACACACACACAGGCAGTGAGGCAGGTAGTGAGGCAGGCACACGCACACACACACGCAGGGAGTAGGGTGACCACAATTACAATGCCCAAATGCGGAACTATGGGATGATTTTGCGTGACAGCGAATTTTTTTTTTCTAAATTAGTGGTGCTTTAACTGTTGGGATAAGGGACTGGAGATCTTGAACTTGAAAGGCTCTCAGATCAACATAAAAGCGCTCAGGTGGGCTTTACTGACTGGCCAGAACTACCTCTCACACGCGTGGATACAGACCTCCTTCAGCAAGTATAGAGAGAGACGTAGCACTGTTAGACAGGTAGTAAACAAGACACGATTTCCCTGCAGAGCTTTAAAGATCACACACACACACACACACTGAGCTGTGTCTAAATGAGCCCAATGTCTTTCACAGGTCTCTAGATCAACCTTGCTCCTACATCTGTTTTCTACGCCAAACCTTTCATTACCTCACAAAGGGAAAACAATCCTCTTATGAGATATAAAGAGTGTGTGTGTGTCACAGGAGGTTGGTGGCACCTTAATGGGGGAGGACGGGTTCGTGGTAATGCCAGGAGTGGAATCACTGGAATGATATCAAATACAGCAAACACACGCTTTCAGTATTCATTCTTTACCAACAATGCAGCTTAAAAATACAAAGGAAATAGTAACACAAGAGCAAAAAAATAAAATACACAAGAATGGAGCTGTATACAGGGAGTACCAGTACCAGATCAATGTGGAGCTATATACAGGGAGTACCAGTACCAGATCAATGTGAAGCTATATACAGGGAGTACCAGTACCAGATCAATGTGGAGCTATATACAGGGACTACCAGTACCAGATCAATGTGGAGCTATACAGAGGGAGTACAAGCACCAGATCAATGTGGAGCTATACAGAGGGAGTACAAGCACCAGATCAATGTGAAGCTATATAGAGGGAGTACCAGTACCAGATCAATGTGGAGCTATAAACAGGGAGTACCAGTACCAGATCAATGTGGGGAGTACAAGTACCAGATCAATGTGGAGCTCTATACAGGCAGTACCAGTACCAGATCAATGTGGAGTTATATACAGGGAGTACCAGTACCAGATCAATGTGAGGCTACATACAGGGAGTACCAGTACCAGATCAATGTGGAGCTACATACAGGCAGTACCAGTACCAGATCAATGTGGAGCTATATACAGGGAGTACCAGTACCAGATCAATGTGGAGCTATATGGAGGGAGTACCAGTACCAGATCAATGTGCAGCTATATACAGGGAGTACTAGCACCAGATCAATGTGGAGCTATATGGAGGGAGTACCAGTACCAGATCAATGTGGAGCTATATGGAGGGAGTACCAGTACCAGATCAATGTGCAGCTATATACAGGGAGTACCAGTACCAGATCAATGTGGAGCTATATGGAGGGAGTACCAGTACCAGATCAATGTGGAGCTATATAGAGGCAGTACCAGTACCAGATCAATGTGGAGTTATATACAGGGAGTACCAGTACCAGATCAATGTGAGGCTACATACAGGGAGTACCAGTACCAGATCAATGTGGAGCTATATACAGGCAGTACCAGTACCCGATCAATGTGGAGCTATATACAGGGAGTACCAGTACCAGATCAATGTGCAGCTATATACAGGGAGTACCAGTACCAGATCAATGTGGAGCTATATAGAGGGAGTACCAGTACCAGATCAATGTGGAGCTATATAGAGGGAGTTCCAGATCAATGTGGAGCTATATACAGGGAGTACCAGTACCAGATCAAATTCAAGCTACATGTTAGCACAGTTGAAAACTGTTGCTCTGTTTAAAGAACAATAAAACTGGTCTTCTTTAGACTACTAGTGTCTGGAGCATCAGCATTTCTGGGTTCAATTACAGGCTCAAAATGAACAGAAACAAAGCGCTTTCTTCTGAAACTCGTCAGTCTATTCTTGTTCTGAGAAATGAAGGCTATTCCATGCGAGAAACAGGCGCCTTACAAGTCCTCAACTGGCAGCTTCATTAAATAGTACCTGCAAAACACCAGTCTCAACGTCAACAGTGAAGAAGCGACACCGTGATGCTGACCTTCAAGGCAGAGTTCCTCTTTCCAGTGTCTGTGTTCTTTTGCCCATCTCAATATTTAATTTTTATTAGCCAGTCTGAAATATGGCTTTTTCGTTGCAACTCTGCCTAGAAGGCCAGCATCCCGGAGTCGCCTCTTCACTGTTGACGTTGAGACTGGTGTACTATTTAATGAAGCTCCCAGTTGAGGACTTGTGAGGCGTCTGTTTCTCAAACTAGACACTCTAATGTACTTGTCCTCTTGCTCAGTTGTGCACCGGGGCCTCCCACTCCTCTTTCTATTCTGGTTAGAGCCAGTTTGCTCTGTTCTGTGAAGGGAATAGTACACAGTGTTGTATGAGATCTTCAGTTTCTTGGCAATTTCTCACATGGAATAGCCTTCATTTCTCAGAATAAGAATAGACTGATGAGCTTCAGAAGAAATTGCTTTGTTTCTTGCCATTTTGAGCCTGTAATCGTACCCAGAAATGCTGATGCTCCAGATACTCAGCTAGTCAAATGAAGGCCAGTTGTATTGCTTCTTTAATCAGCACAACTGTTTTCAGCTGTGCTAACATAATTGCAAAAGGGTTTTCTAATAATCAATTAGCCATTTAAAATGATAAACTTGGATTAGCTAACACAGTGTGCCATTGGAACACAGGAGTGATGGTTGCTGATAATGGGCCTCTGTACACCTATGTAGATATTCCATGAAAAATCAGCCGTTTACAACATTAACAATGTCTACACTGTATTTCTGATCAATTTAATGTTCTTTTAATGGACAAAACATTTGCTTTTCTTTCAAAAACAAGGACATTTCTAAGTGACCCCAAACTTTGAATGGTAGTGTACATGAAGGCAGGGTAAAGTGACTAGGCTTCCGGATAAATAATAATACAACAAAAATAGTAGCAGCAGAAAATTATGAGTGTAAAAGTATGAGTGAGTGTGCATGTGTGAGTGTTTATGTAAGTGTTTTTGTGTTGTGTCGGTCTGCCTGTGTTATGTGTATGTGAGTGAGTGAGTGTGTATATGGTGTGTATATAAAGTCTATAGAGTGTGCATAGGGTCAGTGCAAGGTAGAGTCAGTGCAGATCGTTTGGTTACCCTCAATTGACTATTTAGCATTATGTCTATTTAGCAGTGTTATGGCTTGAGGGTAGAAGCTGTCTCGGAGCCTGCAGAGTGAACAGTCTATGGCTTGGGTGTCTGGAGTCTTTGGTCATTTTTTGGGCCTTACTCCTGTAAAGTCTGAAAGAGGTCCTGGATGTCAGGGAGCTCGGCCCCAGTGATGTACTGGTCTGTCGGCACCACCCTCTGTAGAGCTTGCGGTCAAAGGCGGTGCATTTGCAATACCAATCGTTGATGCAGCCAGTCAAGATGATCTCGATGGTGCAGCTGTAGAACTTTTTGAGGATTCAAGGGTCCATGTCAAAGATTTTCAGCCTCCTGAGGGGGAAGAGTCGCTGCCGTGCCATCTTCACGACTGTCTGGGTGTGGACCATGTTAGGTCCTTAGCAATGTGGATGCCAAGGAACTTGAAGCTCTCAACCCGCTCCACAACAGCCCCGTCGATGTGGAGTGTTCTTCCCTATTGCTCCTATAGTCCGCAATCAGCTCCTTGGCCTTACCGACGTTGAGGAAGAGGTTTTTGTCCTGGCACCACTCTGCTAAGTCTCTGACCTCCTCCCTGTAGGCTGACTGATCACCGTCGGTGATTAGGCCTAACACCGTCGTCAAACACTGTCTTCAAACTTGATGATGGTGTTGGAGTCGTGGATGGCCACGCAGTTGTGGGTGAACAGGGGGAATAGGAGGGGACTAAGCACACACCCCTGAGGGTCCCCCGTGTTGAGGGTCAGCGTGGCAGAGGGATTGTTGCCTACCCTCACTGCCTGAGGCCAGCCCGTCAGGAAGTCCAAGATCCAGATGCAGACGGAGAAGTTCAGTTTCAGGGTCCCTAGCTTGGAGGGGACTATGGTGTTGAACGCTGAGCTGTAGGCTATGAACAGCATTCTCACATAGTTATTTCCCCTCTTGTCCAGGTGGGAGGGCAGTGTGAAGTGCAATTGAGATTGCATCATCTCATCTGTGGATTTGTTAGGGCAGCATGTGAATTGGAGTGGGTCCAGGATGTCTACGTTGATGGTATTGATGTGTGTCATGACCAGCCTTTCAAAACATTTCATAATTACATATGTGAGTGCTACAGGGCGATGGTCATTTAGGCAGGTTATCTTGGAGCTCTTGGGAACAGGGACAATGGTGGTAAGCTTGAAACAAGTTGAGATTACAGACTGGGACAAGGATAGATTGAAAATGTCTGTGAAGACACTTGCCAGCTGGTGATGCTTTGAGAACGTGTCAAAGTATTCCATGTTGTGATTGTTAACCAGTTTTTCACGTTTTTCTCACATTGGCCACGGAGTGAAAAATCACACAGTAATCTGGAAAAACAGAGGCTTTCACGCAAGGCACAGTGTTATATTCCGAGAAGCGAGCATAAAAGGCATTTAGCTCATTTAGGAATTCTGCATTGCTGGGCAACTCATGGCTGGGTTTCCCTTTGTAATCCGTCATCGTCTGAAAGCCCTGCCAGATACGACGAGCATTAGCGCCGGTGTAATAGGATTCCACCTTCCTCCTATATGGTCCTTTTCCATGTTTGATGTTTCGTCGGAGGTCGTAGTGGGCTTTCTTTTATACGTCCATGTCCGTGTCCCATTCCTTGTAAGTGGTAGCTCTAGCCTTTAGCCCAGTGTGAATGTTGGCTGTAATCCATGGTTTTTGGTTGGGAAACATTCTTATAGTCACTGTGTAACAGTCGTCGTATGGAGGGGACCAAAATGCAGCGGGTTGAGTGCTCATCTTAACTTTTATTTAGAACACTTAAATAAACAAAACAAGAAAACGAACGAACGAACAGGATTACAGGCTAAACACAGCTATGCAACCACATAAAACAAATACCCCCCTGCCACGTCCTGACCAAACTACAATAACAAATAACCCCTTTACTGGTCAGAACGTGACACACTGTGGGGACAACATCATCTATACACTTATTGATGAGGCACGTGACTGTGGTAAACTCCTCAATGTTATTGGATGAATCGCGGAACATATCCCAGTCTGCAAAACAGCCTGTAGCCTCGCGTCTGCTTCGTCTGACCACTTCTGTATTGAGCGCATCACTGGAACTTCCTGTTTCAGCTTTTGCTTGTAAACAGGAAGCAGGAGAATTGAGTCATGGCCAGATTTTGCCGAAAGCAGGAAAGCGGAGGGCCTTGTATGTGTTTCTCTGGGTAGAATAATGCACTTATTATCTTGTAATCAGTCTTGTAGCCTGTGATATAAAGTGATGGTGGAGAAAAAGTCGACAGTGAGAATAATGTGAAACTGTTGCTATGTTATCCAGCCCAGGTTTGATTGAATGAATATCTGACAAGGAGAGATTTGATTGAATTCCCATTACCTTTGATAAAGGACGGTAGTGAAGAATCAGCCTGTATTGACATTAGGGCTGGGTTTGAATCAAAAAGTAATCCCCTTCATACTTTCCTTGTTCACATCACTTGGAGGATCTGAGACAAGTAGGTTTATTGCTTTCATGTACCTGATCCACAGACAGACAGACAGACAGACAGACAGACAGACAGACAGACAGACAGACAGACAGACAGACAGACAGACAGACAGACAGACAGACAGACAGACAGACAGACAGACAGACAGACAGACAGACAGACAGACAGACAGACAGACTACAATTACTCACCATGGACTGGCAGAATACTTTTTTTCTTTTAATGAGTCTGACAAGCCCGACGTGAATGATATACTGCTTCCCCGGGAACAGGCCCAGATCCCCGTCATTTGCGTGAAGAGAAGGCGGAGTAAAGGGGAGAATTCGTAGTCGATCGAATAAACCCCCACTTCCTTCCATTCCGCTAGCAAACATGTAATCTTTGGAAATTAAAATCGATGACCTACACGGAAGATTAAACTACTAACGGGACATTCAAAACTGTAATATCTTGTGTTTCACGGAGTCGTGGCTGAACGACGACATTATCAACATACAGCAGGCTGGTTATACGCTGTATCAGCAGGAAAGAACAATGGCGTCTGGTAAGACACCCAACTTATTGTGGGAAGCTTGTGGAAGGCTACCCGAAACATTTGACGCAAGTAAACAATTTAAAGGCAATGCTACCAAATACTAATTGAGTGTATGTAATCTTCTGACCCACAGGGAATGTGATGAAAGAAATAAAAGCTGAAATAAATCATTCTCTCTACGATTATTCTGACATTTCACATTCTTAAAATAAAGTTATGATCCTAAGTGACCTAAGACAGGGTGTTTACTAGGATTAAATGTCAGGAATTGTGAAAAACGGAGTTTAAACATATTTGGCTAAGGTGTATGTAATCTTCCGACTTCAACTGTAACAGCTGGTGCACGATATGTAAGGACGTCTCAAGGTTTTGCTCGCCTGAAGTAGAGTATCTCATGATAAGGTGTAGACCACACTATCTACCTGGAGAGTTCTCATCTGTATTTTTCGTAGCTGTCTACATACCACCACAGACTGATGCTGGCACTAAGACCGCACTGAATGAGCTGTATTTTGCCATAAACAAACAGGAAAACGCTCCCCCAAAGGCAGCGCTCCAAGTAGCTGGGGCCTTTAATGCAGTGAAACTTCAATCTGTCTTACCAAATTTCTATCAGCATGTTAAATGTGCAACCAGAGGGTAAAAACTCTGGACCACCTTTACTCAACAAACAGAGACGCATACAAAGCTCTTCCTCGCCCTTTGGGAATTCTGACCATAATTCTATCCTCCTGATCCCTGCTTACAAGCAAAAATTACAGCAGGAAGCACCAGGAACCCGATCTATAAAAAAGTGGTCAGATGAAGCAGATGAAGCTACAGGACTGTTCCGGGATTACTCTGACGGCATTGAGGAGTACACCACATCAGTCATTGGCTTCATCAATAAGTGCATCGATGATGTTGTCCCCACAGTGACCGTACGTACATACCCCAAACAGAAGCCATGGATTACAGGCAACATCCACACTGAGCTAATGGCTAGAAATGCCACTTTCAAGGAGCGGGACTCTAATCCGGAAGCTTAAAAGAAATCCCGCTATGCCCTCCAACGAACCATCAAACAGGAAAAGCATCAATAAAGGACTAAGATCGAATCGTACTACACCGGCTCTGATGCTCGTCGGTTGTGGCAGGACTTGCAAACCATTACAGACTACAAAGGGAAGCACAGCCGAGAGCTGACCAGTTACACAAGCCTACCAGATAAGCTAAACTACTTCTATGCTTGCTTCGAGGCAAATAACACTGAAACATGCATGAGAGCACCAGCTGTTCCGGAAGACTGTGATCACGCTCTCCGCAGCCGATGTGATTAAGACCTTTAAACAGGTCAACATTCACAAGGAAGCAGGGGCCAGACAGATTTCCAGGATGTATACTGCGAGCATGGACATTTTCAACCTCTCCCTGTCCGAGTCTGTAATACCAACATGTTTTAAGCAGACCACCATAGTCCCTATGGCCAAGAACACTAAGGTAACCTGCCTAAATGACTACTGACTTGTAGCACTCACATCTGTAGCCATGAAGTGCTTTAAAAGGCTGGTCATGGCTCACATCAACACCATTATCCCAGAAACTCTAGACCCACTCCAATTTGCATTCCGCCCCAACAGATCCACAGATGATGCAATCTCTATTGCACTCCACACTGCCCTTTCCCACCTGGACAAAAAGAACACCTATGTGAGAATGCTATTTATTGACTACAGCTCAGCGTTCAACACCATAGTGCCCTCAAAGCTCATCAAAAAGCTAAGGACCCTGGGACTAAACACTTCCCTCTGCAACTGGATCCTGGACTTCCTGACGGGCCGCCCCCAGGTGGTAATGGTAGGTAACAACACATCCGCCAAACTGATCCTCAACACAGGGGCCCCTCAAGGGTGCATGCTCAGTCCCCTCCTGTACTCCCTGTTCACTCATGACTGCACGGCCAGGCACGACTCCAACACCATCATTAAGTTTGCTGATGACACAACAGTGGTAGGCCTGATCACCGACAACAACGAGACAACCTATAGGGAGGAGGTCAGAGACCTGCCCGTGTGGTGGCAGGACAACAACCTCTCCCTCAACGTGACCAAGACAAAGGAGATGATTGTGGACTACAGGAAAAAGAGGACCCGAGCACGCCTCCATTCTCATTGAAAAGGCTGCAGTGGAGCAGGTTGAGATCTTCAAGTTCCTTGCTGTCCATATCACCACAAACTAACATGATCCAAGCACACCACGACAGTCGTGAAGAAGGCACGACAAAACCTATTCCCCCTCAGAGACTGAAAAGACTGAAAAGATTTGGCATGGGTCCATAGATCCTCAAAAGTTTCTACAGCTGCACCATCGAGAGCATCCTGACTGGTTGCATTACTGCCTGGTATGGCAACTGCTCGGCCTCCGACAGCAAGGCATTACAGAGGGTAGTGCAAACGGCCCAGTACATCACTGGGGCCAAGCCTCCTGCTATCCAGGTCCTCTACACCAGGCAGGTCTCAGAGGAAGGACCTAAAAATTAACAAAGACTCCAGCCACCCTAGTCATAGACTGTTCTCTCTGCTCCAGCCACCCTAGTCATAGACTGTTCTCTCAGCTCCGGTAAAAAGAGGACCCGAGAGGGTCCCGAACGGCAAGCGGTACTAGAGTGCCAAGTCTAGGTCCAAGAGGCTTCTAAACAGCTTCTACCCTCAAGCCAAAAGACTCCTGAACATCTAATAAAATGGCTACCCAGACTATTTGCATCGCCCCCCCTCTCTTTTACACAGTGGCTAGTCTCTACATGTACAGTTGAAGTCAGAAGTTTACATGCACCTTAGCCAAATACATTAAAACTCAGTTTTTCACAATTGCTGACATTTAATCCCAGTAAAAATTCCCTGTCTTAGGTCAGTTAGGATCACCACTTTATTTTAAGAATGTGAAATGTCAGAATAATAGTAGAGGGAATTATTTATTTCAGCTTTTATTTCTTACCTCACATTCCCAGTGGGTCAGAAGTTTACATACATTCAATTAGTATTTGGTAGCACCTCCTTTAAATTGTTTAACTTGGGTCAAACGTTTCGGGTAGCCTTTCACAAGCTTCCCACAATAAGTTGGGTGAATTTTGTCCCATTCCTCCTGACAGAGCTGGTGTAACTGATTCAGGTTGGAGGACTCCTTGCTCGCACACAATTTTTCAGTTCTGCCCATACATTTTCTATAGGATTGAGGTCAGGGCTTTGTGATTGCCACTCCAATACCTTGACTTTGTTGTCCTTAAGCCATTTTGCCACAACTTTGGAAGTACGGAAGTTGCTTCAATATATCCACATCATTTTCCTCCCACATGATGCCATCTATTTTGTGAAGTGCACCAGTCCATTTCCTGCAGCAAAGCACCCCCACAACATGATGCTTCACAGTTGGGATGGTGTTCTTTGGAATTTGCAAGCCTCCCCCTTTTTCCTGCATACATAACGATGCTCATTATGGCCAAAAAGTGATATTTTTGTTTCATCAGACCAGAGGACATTTCTTCATAAAGTACGATCTTCGTCTCCATGTGCAGTTGCAAACCGCAGTCCGGCTTTCTTATGGTGGTTTTGGAGCAGTGGCTTCTTTCTTGCTGAGCAGCCTTTCAGGTTATGTCGATATAGAACTCATTTTCCTGTGGATATAGTTAGTTTTGTACCTGTTTCCTCCAGCATTTTCACGAGGTCCTTTGCTGTTGTTCTGGGATTGATTTGCACTTTTTGCACCAAAGTACGTTCATCTCAAGGAGACAGAACACGTCTCCTTCATGAGAGGTATGACAGCTGCATGGTTTCCTGGTGTTTATACTAGCGTACTATTGTTTGTACAGATGAACGTGGTACCTTCAGGTGTTTGGAAATTGCTCCCAAGGATGAACCAGACCTGTGGAGGTCTACAAATTTTTTCTGAGGTCTTGGCTGATTTCTTTTGATTTTCCCATGATGTCAAGCAAAGAGGCCCTGAGTTTAAAGGTAGGCCTTGAAATACATCCACAGGTACACCTCCAATTGACTCAAATGATGTCAATTAGCCTATCAGAAGCTTCTAAAGCCATGACATAATTTTCTGGAATTTTCCAAGCCGTCTAAAAGCACAGTCAAATTAGTGTATGTAAACTTCTGACCCACTGGAATAGTGATACAGAGAGTTATACGTAAGTGAAATAATCTGCCTGTAAACAATTGTTGGAAAAATGACTTGTGTCATGCACAAAGTAGATGACCTAACTGACTTTCCAAAACTGTAGTTTGCTAACCAAAAAAATTGTGGAGTGGTTGAAAAACAACTTTTAATGACTCCAACCTCAGTGTATGTAAACTTCCGACATCAACTAAATACATATTATCTCAACTAACCGTTGCCCCCACACATTGACTCTGTACCGGTACCCTCCTGTGTATAGTCTCGCTAAAGAGAGAATGAGAGAATGAGAGAGAGAGAATGAGAGAGAGAGAGAGAGAGAGAGAGAGAGAGAGAGAGAGAAGCCAGAGGCTGTTGTGGATGACAGGTCTGTCCCTCTCTTCTCTCCTCTCCTCTCTCCTCCCTCTCTCCTCTCTCTCCTCCCTCTCTCCTCTCTGTTCAGTGGTTCAGTAAGTGGTGCTGTCAGGTCCAGACAGCTCTACAGCGTGATGGAGGTGGAGGTGGAGGAAATAGAGGAGAGATAATGGGGGAGACAGAGGAGATGAAAATAGAAGGGGAGAGAGAAAGAGAGAGGTGATGCACACCATGATGGAGGATGGATAAAGAAGGAGAGAAGATGATGGTATATACTGTATGTGGGGATAAAATAGTCATAAGAAAATAGATGAGGAATGTTTGGCGTGTGTGTGTGTGTGTGTGTGTGTGTGTGTGTGTGTGTGTGTGTGTGTGTGTGTGTGTGTGTGTGTGTGTGTGTGTGTGTGTGTGTGTGTGTGTGTGTGTGTGATGATTATGTAACTCAAGCAACAGGGCGGATGAGGATGGTTTCATGTGAATGTAGGGTTTTCAGCCAATAGAACAGCAGAGAGGGAGAGAGAGAGAGAACGAGGGTCAGAAATACAGACTCAGAAAGAGAAAAGAGAGAGGGTGGAGGGTGATGAACAGAGAAAATGAGAGAGACGGAAAGAGAGAGAGCTTTCAACATGATATCTCCTTTGACATATACTTTATAGAGTACACTCATCTAACGTGACAAAAAAAACATGTACCCCACATGCATCCCCCTGCTAACACTAACCCTAAAAACACCCGTCCCGTTACTAATAACACCAACCCCAAAAACACACATCCGGTTACAGCTAACACTAACCCTAAAAACACTCATAACTTTACTGCTAGCAATAACCCTAAAAACACCCATCCCGTTACTGCTAGCACTAACCCTAAAACACCAATCCCGTTACTGCTAGCACTTACCCTAAAACACCCGTCCCATAACTGCTAGCACTAATTCTAAAACACGCGTCCTGTTACTGCTAGCACTAAACCTAACCCTAAAAACACCCGTCCCATTACTGCTAGCACTAATCCTAACCCTAACCCTAAAAACACCAATCCCGTTACATCAAGCGCAAACCCTAACCTTCAAAACACTCATCATGTTACAGCTGAAACTAACCCTAAAAACATCCATTCCGTTACCTCTAGCACTAGCACTAACCCTAAAATCACCCGTCCCGTTATTGCTAGCACTAACCCTAACAGTAAAAACACCCGTCCCGTTACTGCTAAGATTAACCCTAACCCTAAAAACACCAATCCCGTTACTGCTAGCACAAACTCTAACCCTAAAAACACCCGCTGTTACTGCTAGCACTAACCCTAACCCTAAAAACACCCATCCCGTTACTGCTAGCACTAACCCTAACCTTAAAAACACCCATCCTGTTACTGCTAACACTAAGCACTAACCCTAACACTAAAAACCCCCGTCCCATGACTGCTAGCACTAACCCTAACAGCACCATTCCCGTTTCTGCTACCACTAACCCTAACCTTAAAATCACGTCCCATTATTTCTAGCTTTAAACGTAACCCTAAAATCACCCATCCCGTTACCGCAAGCACTAACACTAACCCAAAAAACACCATTCCCGTTACTGCTAGCACTAACCCTAACCCTAAAAACACCTGTCCTTTAACTGATAGCACTAACCCTAACCCTTAAAAACACCATTACCGTTAATGCTAGCATTAACCCTTACCCAAAAAAACACCCGTCCCACTACAGCTAGCACTTACCCTGAACCAGAAAACAGTCGTCCCTTTATTGCTAGCACTAACCCAAAAAACACCCATGACGTTACTGCTAGCACTAACCCTAAACACACCCGTCCCGTTACTGCTAGCACAAACACAAAATATAAAAACACCCGTCCCATTACTGCTAGCGCTAACCCTAACCCTAAAAATACGTGGCCCGTTACGGCTAGCACTAACAAAAACTTGAAAAACACCCGTCCCGTTACTGCTACGACTAACCCTAACCTTAAAAACACCAGTCCCGTTATGACTAGTACTAACCCTAACACCAAAAACACCCGTCCCGTTACTGCTAGCACTAACCCTAACCCAAAATACACATGTCCCGTTACTGCTAGCACTAGCCCTAACCCTAAAAACACCCATCCTGTTACTGCTAGCACTAAACCTAAAAACACCCGTAGCATTACTGCTAGCACTAACCCTAACCCTACAAACACCCGTTCCGCTAATGCTGGCACTAACCCTAACCCAAAAAACACCCATCCCGTTACTGCTATGTCTAACCCTAACCCTAAAAACACCCGTCCCGTTAAATCTAGTTCTAACTCTAACCCTAAAAATACCCATCCCATTATTGCAAGCACTAACCCTAACTCAAAAAACACCCTTCCCGCTACTGCTAGCACTAACCCTGAACCTGAAAACAGTCTTCCCTTTATAGCTAGCACTAACCCTAAAAACACCCGTCCCGTTACTGCTAGCACTAACACTAAAAACACACGTCCTGTTACTGCTAGCACAAACCCTAAACATAAAAACACGCGTCCCATTACTGCTAGCACTAACACTAACCCTAAAAACACGTGGACCGTTACAGCTAGCACTAACCCAAAAAACACTAATCCCGTTACTGCTAGCAATAACCCTAAAAACACCCGTCCAGTTACTGCTACGTCTAACCCTAAGCTTAAAAACACCAGTCCCGTTATGACTAGCACTAACCCTAACCCTAAAAACACCCGTCCCTTTACTGCTAGCACTAACCCCAACCCCAAAAACACCCATCCCGTTACTGCTAGCACTAACCCTCACCCTAAAAACACCCGTCCCGTTACTGCTAGCACTAACCCTAACCCAAAAAACACCTTTCCCGCCATTGCTAGCACTAACCCTGAACCTAAAAACACAAGTCCCTTTACTGCTAGCACTAACCCTAACCCCAAAAACACCCATCCCGTTACTGCTAGAACTAACCCTCACCCTAAAAACACCCGTCCCGTTACTGCTAGCACTAAACCTCAACCTGAAAACACCGGTAGCGTTACTGCTTGCACTAACCCTAACCCTAAAAACACCCGTCCCGTTACTGCTAGCTCTAACCCTAAACCTAAAAACACCCATCCCGTTACTGCTGGCACTAACCCTAACCCAAAAAACACCCGTCCCATTACTGCTACGACTAACCCTAACCCTAAAAACACCCGTCCCGTTACTGCTAGCACTAGTCCTAACCCTAAAAACACCCATCCCGTTACTGCTAGTACTAACCCTAACCATAAAGCACCTATCCCATTACTGCTAGCACTAACCCTAACCATAAAACACCCGTCTCATTACTGCTAGCGCTAACCCTAACCCTAAAAACACCCGTCCCTTTACAGCTATTACTAACCCTAAACCTAATGACACACGTCCCGTAACTGCTAACACCAACCCTAAAGACACCCATCCCGTTACTGCTAGCACTAGCCCTAAGCCTAAAAACACCCATCTTTTTACAGCTAGCACTAACCCTTACCATAAAACACCCATCCCATTACTTCGAGCACTAACCCTAACACTAAAAACACCCGTCCCGTTACAGCTAGCCCTAACACTAACCATAAAAACACACGTCCCGTTACTTCTAGCACCAACCCTAAAAACACCCATCCCTTTACTGATAGCACTAACCCTAAAAACACCTGTCCCATTACTGCTAGCACTAACCCTAAAAACACACATCCCGTTACTTCTAGCACTAACCCTAACCTTAAAAACACCCGTCCCTTTACTGCTAGCACTAACCCTAACCCTAAAACAGTCATCCCATTACTGCTAGCACTAACCCTAACACTAAAAACACCTGTCTCGTTACAGCTAGCACTAACACTAACCCTAAAAACACACGTCCCGTTACTTCTAGCACTAACCTTAAAAACACCTGTCCCGTTACTGCTAGCACTAACCCTAACCTTAAAAACACCCGTCCCTAAGGTGACCAGATTTCTGAAATGAAAACCGGGGACATTTCCAGTTCGGCGGTCAATATATAATTAAAATATCCAATGTTATTATCTATGAAATAAAAAAGGGGGACAATTCCGGTTTCATGTATTTAGTCTAACAGGCTCACTGTGATAGAGAAAACAACTATATTACACAAACACTACAGACAAGACAGAACTGTCTGATCTGAACAGCCATTCAGTGGTCCTGGTAGAATAAGAGCAGAAGAGAACATGAGTAAAATTGAAATAACAGACAATAGTATATGTGAAATACTTAACATCATAACAAAGAAATAAGATGCTGATGAGATTGGTAACTACATAATATACTTATACCAACCTAATCTGTATATTTCTCAGAAGAATGTATTTTCTTCAGGATTGATCTGTCTTTGGCCAGCTTCTCCATGAACGCCTGGCAGGGGAGGTTGAAATTTGTCTTCACAATAAGCATGGTCTTGATGGTAGGAACAGTGAACCTATTTCTTGTTGCTGTCCATATATCATTCATTTGTGAGAACACTCTCTCGACTGGTGCATTACTTCCAGGTAAGCACATGACAACAGACGCTAATCTAGCCAGGTTAGTGTGTGGGATGTCATTCTCTTTGAAGTGGGTAACCACTGTGCTCCATCTCTGACTAAGCAGTGTCTCAGATGTTTTCCATTCTTCAAGCAATCCCCCCTTTAGGAACTCTTGCAGGCCAGTAACCATCCTCATTGATGGTCACATTGGGGCATTTTTCCTGCAGTGTGCCTGCTGCCTTCTGGATCTCTTCACGCTGAGGTTGCCTTTTTCAAAGGAGACAATGTAAATCTTTTAGATTATCTGTGTGCTTTCCCCATGCTTGCAAGTAGTTCACAGCCATAGAGAAGAATGATTGGGATGTTTTGAGAAAGCTCTCTTTAGACATGGCTCCATTTCCCTCTAGCTCTCTCAGAAGTCCTCTGAACAAAACTGTAATGAAGTTGTCATCATGTCTTGCAGTCAACTTTGCCTCAACGTTTCTCAGAATTGCAGCTGACTCCACAGCACAGCGGTCCTGGCCTCCAAGCATCTTGATCGTGTCACTGAATACGGTCAAGTTTCCATGGACAAAGGCCAGCCAAAATTCAGTCAGTGGATCTTCGAACATTGTTCGCAGGACAACAAGGCATTTGTCTTCAGAAAGAAAAAAGGATTCAATGGCACATACATTTTCAGCACTCTTTCTAGAGCAGGGAGCATGGACAAACAGCGAACATTGCTGTGTCCTAAAATGTTATGGTACTTCTGGCCAACAAACTCACAAAAGCCCTTCAGTCTTTCTACTCTGACGGTGAAAATATGAAAATATCTTTGTGAGCAGTTACTCAACATTATATCCAAAGCTGTTCGGGTCATGTTATGAATGATGTGGGCAGGACAACCTAAGTCAATCACCTCCCGCTGCAGAGCATTTTTTACTTTGGTATGGACATTGACCCTCCCCATTGACCCTAATCAGTCCTCCAAAGTTGGTATTTGTGTTGTTGGCAGAGAATGCCACGACTTTGTTTTCCAGGTCACAGTTTTGGATGACCACCAGGACCTCAGCTGCAATTTCCTCTGCTGTTTCTCCGTTCAATTCAACAAAATCAAGCAGTTTTGTTTCTACAGATGTGCTGCCATCATATATCTTACAATATCTGACTACTATTGGCAGCAGCTTTACATGTCCATGATTGGACGCATCAATGGACAGGGACACAAATTCAACCTGGTCTAGGTCATGTGTTACCAAAGTAGTTGCCCATGTTGCTAACACGTTACTCACTATGGCGTCACATTTTGTCCTAGCACATATGTAAACTTTGGCTCATAAAGCTTCTGTGTTGTTGTGCTGTGCAGTCCATAGATCTGTAACTATGATTGTGTCACATAGTGTGGTATGCAAAGACACCCTCCTGCACAGCTAAATCATATTCTTCTTGGGAAGGCTCTACCTTCTTGAAGAATGTGGTGACAGAGGGCATACCAACACGGGCAATCAGAGAGGCTTTATGCTTTTTCGTCTGCTGATGTTCTACCGCTGATGTTCTACCACTGCCGTTCTTCTCCGGCTGCCAATTGAAAGAGGGGTGCAGTGAACCATTCTATCGTCTTGACCTGAGCGTATAAATGGAAATTCTCTCATCATGTTTTTCATAAAAAGTGCATTTCTGTTTCTTGGAAAGAGTCATTGTACCTCCTCTGTCTGCTCTTCTTCACTCTCCTTGTGTCACTCTTCTTACTCGCTTAACTTTTTCTTCTCTTTTCTTCACTCATCTTCCTTCCTTTCCTTTCCACCTCACTCTTCTACACTCTCCTTGCTTCACTCTTTTTACTCCCTTAATTTTTCCTTCTCCTTCCTCTCCAATCTGTATTAATAAATAGTATACTATTAGATAAAATACTTTGGTTAACAGATTCCCATTGCTTGCCTCATTTTTGTATTTTATCTCAAAAACATTGTTTGGAATAATACATTGGCAGGCTCTGTAATCATATCTTTACCTTTTCTCCTCTATCTCCTTCACTCTTCTTCCTATCCAGTCTTCCTCCTCTCCTTCCTCTCCACTGCTAATGTTATCCATGAACATTTCTAAATATATTTTCACACTACTTATTATAATGCCAAACCATTAAAATTGTAATCTACAAAAATATTCTCATAATTAATGGTGCATTCATTTAATATCATATTTTCAAAATAGCCTGTCCACTGCATGTTTATATGTGAACATTTTTTAACCTAGCTACCATGACAGTAGCTAGCTAACCTAGCTAGCTAACTTAGTCTACATAGCTAACGTTAGCTAGCATAACCTATTTAAAACCGTATAGAGCAGATCATCCATCTATATAATATATTGTGACATTATAACATCACTAGCTAGTATCTCGAACGATTGTGACTTACCTGGTGTCACAATTGTCTTCGTCTTCTGACGATAATGCGAAATCGGCATCAGAAAATGTGGACCAAAACGCGGCAGGTACGTGAATGCTCATCTTGATTTTTAATTAATCTCAAAAATGAACATACAAAATAACAAAACACGAAAAACGAACACTCGACAAATAAACAGTCTGGTAAGGCACAAGGCTATACACAGAATAATCACCCACAAATCACACATACAAACACACCCTAATATATGGGACTCTCAATCAAAGGCAGATAGACAACACCTGCCTTCAACTGAGAGTCCCAACCCCAATCAACCAAACATAGAAACACACAACCTAGACTAACCATAGAATTAACTAAACATAAACCAAAACCCGGAATTACTAAATCAAACACCCTTTACACAAACACACCACCCCGAACCACATAAAACAAATACCCCCTGCCACGCCCTGACCAAACTACAAAACAATTAACCTTATATACTGGCCAGGACGTGACAGTACCCCTCCCTTAAAGGTGCTACCCCAGAAGCACCTTAACAAAAAATAACCCCAAGCAACACCAACAAAAAGTCCCCTTTTCTAAAGGGAGGGAAGGGAGGGTGGCTGCCGTCAACGACGGCACTGTGCTACACCCCCCCTCCCCAACCCACCTATTTCTGGAGGTGGCTCTGGCTCCGGCCGTTCCAGGCTGTCGGGCCACTCTGGCATCGCCGAGGGGCAGTCGGACCAGTCTGGCAATTCGGGAGAGTCTGGGTAGTCTGGCAATTCGGGACAGTCTGGGCAGTCTGGCAATTCGGGACAGTCTGGGCAGTCTGGCAATTCGGGACAGTCTGGGCAGTCTGGCAATTCGGGACAGTCTGGGCAGTCTGGCAATTCGGGACAGTCTGGGCAGTCTGGCAATTCGGGACAGTCTGGGCAGTCTGGCCACTCGGGCCACTCCGGCAGTTCAGGGCAGTCTGGCCACTCCGGCAGTTCAGGGCAGTCTGGCCACTCCGGCAGTTCAGGGCAGTCTGGCCACTCCGGCAGTTCAGGGCAGTCTGGCCACTCCGGCAGTTCAGGGCAGTCTGACCACTCCGGCAGTTCAGCGCAGTCTGGCCACTCCGGCAGTTCAGCGCAGTCTGGCCACTCCGGCAGTTCAGCGCAGTCTGGCCACTCCGGCAGTTCAGCGCAGTCTGGCCACTCCGGCAGTTCAGCGCAGTCTGGCCACTCCGGCAGTTCAGCGCAGTCTGGCCACTCCGGCAGTTCAGCGCAGTCTGGCCACTCCGGCAGTTCAGCGCAGTCTGACCACTCCGGCAGTTCAGCGCAGTCTGACCTCTCTGGCGACTGTTGACTGGCGGGCAGCTCTGACGACTGTTGACTGGCGGGCAGCTCTGACGACTGTTGACTGGCGGGCAGCTCTGACGATGACTGTTGACTGGCGGGCAGCTCTGATGATGACTGTTGACTGGCGGGCAGCTCTGATGATGACTGTTGACTGGCGGGCAGCTCTGACGATGACTGTTGACTGGCGGGCAGCTCTGACGATGACTGTTGACTGGCGGGCAGCTCTGATGATGACTGTTGACTGGCGGGCAGCTCTGATGATGACTGTTGACTGGCGGGCAGCTCTGATGAAGACTGTTGACTGGCGAGCAGCTCTGATGAAGACTGTTGACTGGCGAGGCTGGGTTGACGCACTTGTAGCCTGGTGCGTGGTGCTGGTACTGGGCTTACCAGATTATGTACACGCACCTCCAGGCTAGTGCGGGGAGCGGGAACAGGACGAGTCGGACTGGGTTGACGCACTTCGGGGTCCGCACGAGAGACAGGAGCTGGAAACCCAGGGCTATGGAGGCGCACAGCTGGTCTAAATCTTACCTCCTGCACAACCCGCCTTGGCTGGATGGAACTAGTAGCCCTGTACGAGCGGGGTGCTCGTACAGGGCAGACTGGGCTGTGCAGGGGCCTGATGGTAGCCGTGCGTAGAGCGGGAGTTGGGTAGCCTGGTCCTCGGAGGCGTACCGGCGACCAGATGCGCTGCGCAGGCATCCTCCTACCAGGCTGGATGCCCGCTCTAGCACGGCACCTGCGAGGGGCTGGAATAACGCGCACCGGACTGTGCGTGCGTATGGGTGAGATAGTGCGCTCCTCAGCGAAACATAGCGCTCTCCACCCCATACGCTCCTCCATATAACCACGAGTAGCTGGCTTCCGGCTCTTCTTACGCCTAGCCAAACTACCCGTGTGCCCCCCCCAAAAATTTTCTTGGGGGTGCCTCTCGTGCTTCTCCTTCAGCGCGTACTTGGCCTCGTACCACCGCCTCTCTGCCTTGGCTGCCTCAATTTCCCCCTGCGGGCGTCGATAATCCCCAGCCTGATGCCAGGGTCCGGCCCCGTCCAGAACTTCCTCCCAAGTCCACTTCTCCCGCCAGTCCAACTCGAACTCCGTCTGCTCCTTCCTCTGCTGCTTGGTCCTTTGGTGGTGGGTGATTCTGTCACAATTGTCTTCGTCTTCTGACGATAATGCGAAATCGTCATCAGAAAATGTGGACCAAAACGCGGCAGGTACGTGAATGCTCATCTTGATTTTTAATTAATCTCAAAAATGAACATACAAAATAACAAAACACGAAAAACGAACACTCGACAAATAAACAGTCTGGTAAGGCACAAGGCTATACACAGAATAATCACCCACAAATCACACATACAAACACACCCTAATATATGGGACTCTCAATCAAAGGCAGATAGACAACACCTGCCTTCAACTGAGAGTCCCAACCCCAATCAACCAAACATAGAAACACACAACCTAGACTAACCATAGAATTAACTAAACATAAACCAAAACCCGGAATTACTAAATCAAACACCCTTTACACAAACACACCACCCCGAACCACATAAAACAAATACCCCCTGCCACGCCCTGACCAAACTACAAAACAATTAACCTTATATACTGGCCAGGACGTGACACCTGGCTTGAAAAGACGTTTGTGGTGATGTTGTGGATTCACTTGACACTTGCTAGCTTCTGGCCGAGTTTTCCACAGCAGTTTTCTCTGAAACTAGCGTGAGCAAGTAATTAGTAGAAGAAGAGTGAATGAAGCTGCTATAGCGAGCAGCCCTCTCTGTTGGCCTAAACAAGCACAGCGTGATTGAGACGTCAACCGGTAGGCTCTGCTGCCCGGTCTTTCTTGCCAAGTAAAATATTTCACTTTGCGATCTGTTTTTAACGCACATTTAAAAACGGGGACATTTCCGGGGACAGCTCCAGCCGGGGACAGGCGACCAAACTAGCACTAGTCCTAACCCTAAAAACACCCGTCCCATTACCGCTGGAACTAACCCTAACCCTACATACTCCGATCCCGTTACTGCTGGCACTAACCCTAACCCTAAAAACACCTGTCCCGTTACTGCTAGCACTAACCCTAACCCTAAAAACACCCGTCCCATTACTGCTACGACTAACCCTAACCCTAAAAACACCCATCCCGTTACTGCTAGCTCTAACCCTAACCCTAAAAACACCTGTCCTGTTACTGCTAGCACTAACACTAACCCTAAAAACACCCGTCCCGTTACTGCTAGCACTAACCCTAACCCTAAAAACACCCGTCCCGTTACTGCTAGCACTAACACTAACCCTAAAAACACCCGTCCCGTTACTGTTACTAAGTGTAATTTCTGTTTTTGCTTTATGAAAAAAGAGAAAGAAAGAAAAGAGAAAGATGGAGCGTAAAGAGAAAGAAAGGAAAGATAGAGTGTAAAGAGAAAGGGAGAGATGGAGCTTATAAATGTTTAAAGAGGGGGAGAGCAGAATCATCAGTCCAGAGGTCTCCAAGCCCCTTAGTGACACGAGAGAGAGAGAGAGAGCTCCCCCCTCTCTCTCACTCTCTCTCTCTCTGTCAGCTGTGTGTGGGAGAGGGAGGTGCTAGTTGAAGTGAAGGGAGAGGAGGGGGAGAGCAATATTACCATTACAGAACAAGGGAAAAACAAAAAAACTGAGCCCATGGAAAACATATTACAATGAACAGAAATATAAACGAAACATGCAACAATTTCAACGATTTTACTGAGTTACAGTTCATAGAAGGAAATCAGTCAATTCATATAAATAAATTAGACCCTTATCTATGGATTTCACATGACTGGGAATACAGCTGCATCTGTTGGTCACAGATATCTTTAATAAAAGGTAGGGACATGGATCAGAAAACCAGTCAGTATCTGGTGTGACCACCATTTGCCTCATGCATCACATCATATCTCCTTGGCATAGAGTTGATCAGGCTGTTAATTGTGGCCTGTGGAATGTTGTCCCGCTCCTCTTCAATGGCAGTGCAAAGTTTCTGGATATTGGCAGGAACTGGAACACGCTGTCATACACGTCGGTCCAGAGAATCCCAAACATGCTCAATGGATGGCATGTCTGGTGAGTATGCAGGCCATGGAAGAACTGGGACATTTTCAGCTTCCAGGAATTGTGTACAGATCCTTGCGACATGGGGCCGTGCATTATCATGCTGAAACATGAGGTGATGGCGGCGGATCAATGGCACGACAATGGGCCTCAAGATCTCGTCACAGTATCTCTGTGCATTCAAGTTGCCATCGATGAAATGCAATTGTGTTCGTTGGTCGTAGCTTATGCCTGCCCATACCATAACCCCATCGCCACCTTGGGCCACTCTATTCACAAAGTTCACATCAGCAAACCGTTCGCCCTCCCGACACCCTACACGTTGTCTGCCGTCTGCCCGGTACAGCTGAAACCAGGATTCATCTGTGAAGAGCACACTTCTCCAGCGTGCCAGTGGCCATCGAAAGTGAGCATTTGGCCACTGAAGTCGGTTACGACTACGAACTGCAGTCAGGTCAAGACCCTGGTAAGGACGAAAAGCATGCAGATGAGCTTCCCTTAGACGGTTTCTGAGAATTTGTATAGAAATTATTCGGTTGTGCAAACCCACTGTTTCATCAGTTGTCTGGGTGGCTGGTCTCAGACGATCCCACAGGTGAAGAAGCCGGATGTGGAAGTCTGGGCTAGCATGGTTACACGTGGTCTTCGGTTGTGAGGCCGGTTGGACGTATTACCAAATTCTCTAAAGCAACGTTGGAGGCAGCTTATGATAGAGAAATTAACATTAAATTCTCTGGCAAACAGCTCTGGTGGACATTCCTGCAGTCAGCATGCCAATTGCATGCTCCCTCAAAACTTGAGACATCTGTGACATTGTATTGCAAATTTTAGAGTGGCCTTTTATTGTCCATATGTAATGGCTTTCGTCGTAATGAGAAGGGGACCAAAACGCAGCGTGGTAAGTGCTCATATTTATTCATATAACGAAACACTTAAACAAAGAAAGAAAACGAAAGCAAACAGTTCCGTCAGGCAACAGACAACTAAACGGAAAACAACTACCCACAAAACCAGGGGGGAAAAGGCTGCCTAAGTATGATTCCCAATCAGAGACAACGATAGACAGCTGCCTCTGATTGGAAACCATACCTGGCCAAAACATAGAAATATAATGACATAGAATGCCCACCCCACACCCTGACCTAACAAAATAGAGAAATAAACCCTCTCTCTCAGGTCAGGGCTTGACACCCTAGCATAAGATGTACCTGTTTAATGATAATGCTGTTTAATCAGCATTATCTTGGCAAAAGGAGAAATGCTCTCTAACAGGGATGTAAACAACTTTGTGCACAACATTTGAGAGAAATGTGCACATGGAAAACAGATTTTTTTCAGCTCATGAAACATAGGATCAACACTTTACATGGTGATTTTATATTTTGTTCAGTGCAAATATACATTCTGGCAGTGTAAATATACATCCTGACAGTGTAAATATACATTCTGACAGTGTAAATATAATTGGAAGAATCTGGTGTTTGGGTGTCTGACAGGGATGGGAGCTGTAATGACTCCATGAACACTTCACACAGTACAAAAGAGAGGGGGGAGAGGGGGAGGAAGGGAGGGATGAGTGAGGGATGGGGTTGGAGCGAGATATAGAGGGAGAATGAGAGACAGTAAGGGAGATGAGCAGAGAGAGAGAGTATGGTGGAGAGAGAAACAGAAAGCGAGAGAGGCTGATTCAAATGCATTAGTGAGTCAGTGTAACCTTGGTTTTCCCAGTGGAAGCTTTTCAGAAGCTCTGTGTGTGAAAGCAGGGCAGACACCTTTTTTTGTTTGGAGCGGGGCGTTAGCACTAAACGCATTGTGCCTGGTCTCCTAGGGGCACATTAGAACGTTACACAGGGGTGTCACGTCTCTTTGTGTCCTCCAGACCTCTTTGTTAAAAGCTGTGATTATTGACTAAGTTCATGTTTAGATGTTCTTTTAAGAGATATGACATTGAACAATACTGGACAACAGCCAATGTAGTTACAATGTAAAGATCTATAGATGACTAAGATCTGGCACGTTTTTATTAGTACACCATTTATACAAAAGTATGTGGACACCCGTTCAAATTATTGCATTTGGCTATTTCAGCCACACCCGTTGCTGACAAGTGTATAAAATCGAGCACACAGCCATGCAATCTCCATAGACAAACACTGGCAGTAGAATGGCCTTACTGAAGAGCTCAGTGACTTTCAACGTGGCACTGTCATAGGATGCCAGCTTTCCAATAAGTCAGTTCATCAAATTTCATATTGTGAAGTGGAAACGTCGGTTGCAACACTCACTACCAACTTCCAACTTGCCTCTGGAAGCAACGTAAGCACAAGAACTGTTCGTTGGCAGCTTCAGGAAATGGGTTTCCATGGCCAAGCAGCCGCACACAAGATCACCATGCCCAATGCCAAGCGTCGGTTGGAGTGGTGTAAAGCTCGCCGCCATTGGACTCTGGAGCAGTGGAAACGCATTCTCTGGAGTGATGAATCACGCTTTACCGTCTGGTAATCTAACGGACAAATCTGGGTTTGGCGGATGCCAGGAGAATGCTACCTGCCCGAATGCATAGTGCCAACTGTAAAGCTTGGAGGAGGAGGAATAATAGTCTGGGGCTGTTTGTCATGGTTCGGGCTAGGCCCTTTAGTTCTAGTGAAGGGACATCTTAATGATACAGCACACAATGACATTCTAGACGATTCTGTGCTTCCAACTTTGTGGCTACAGTTTGGGGAAGGCCCTTTCCAGTTTCAAAATGACAATGCCCCCGTGCACAAAGCGAGGACCATATAGAAATGGTTGTTGTGATCGGTGTGGATGACTAACCTGCACAGAACCCCATGGAACACCTTTGGAATTAACTGAAACGTGGACTGCGAGCCAGGCCTAATCGCCCAACATCAGTGCCTGACATCACTAATGCTCTTGTGGCTGAATGGAAGCAAGTCCCTGCAGCAATGTTCCAACATCTAGTGGAAAGCCTTGCCAGAAGAATGGAGGCTGTTATATCAGCAAAGGGGGGACAAAACTCCATATTAATGCCAATGATTTTGGAATGAGATGTTCGATGAGCAGATATCCACATACTTTTAGTAATGTAGTGTATGTCAATGTAACACATAGGTAAGAGCTCAACTTCAAAACACAATAAAAGAGACTTGTTATTCGGTAGAATAGCAGAAGCATGAATGGCATATCCTCCTCTCTCTCTGTGTGTCTCTATGAACAGCCATTCCCTGCACACACAGCGGCACCTAGCACTAACTCATGGCTTTAGATGACACAGACATATATCTCCTGACCCCTGACCTGGCTGTCAATAAGGCTACATCATTATGTCTCCTGTCCAACACACACACACACACACCACGCATACACATACGCACACGGATGCACACACACACACACACACACACACACACACACACACACACACACACACACACACACACACACACACACACACACACACACACAGTTATTGAGTTAAAGGTAGCTTCTTAAAGGCTCTTTGCTTGGCTCATTTATTCTCTCTGGACAGGAATGAGTCACACAACAGACTGATGAGGTCACTAAAGGTCAGAGGTGGACCTGGAGTTTCAATACATTTTTTAACTGTGGGTTCGTAAAATAGTGTTAATAAGCAGTAAAACTGTGGTCATTCCACTATATTAATCTGACACAATCTGACAGAATGATAATCTCACAATGAAAAGCACCAAGCAATAGTTGTTATTATATTAGCCTCCTAGGTTATTGTGGGCACCAGAACCAGTACTGAAATACTCTATATGCCCAAAGAACTGGTGAGAAAGCTTATGTATGTTGTGCTGCATTGTACTGGAGAAACAAACAGCATACATACATAGAGTATCATGTGGTTTAGTTTTCACAACTGAGCCTTAGACAGCCACTAGCAAGGACACACACACACACACACACACACACACACACACACACACACACACACACACACACACACACACACACACACACACACACACACACACACACCACACACAGTGGTCCGTGGAGTTTTACAACTCAATACTCTGCAACCTGAAGCATCCCCTCTCCCGCTCTAAAGAGGGAATAATGGAACACTCACTTAGTTCTGACTCATACTTCTCCTTTTGCTCACACACACACTCACAGATACAAGTCCATACACACACACTCATAACACAAACTGCCTCCCAGCAATTCCCAACCTTCTCTATGAACATTATCCTCGCTGCATAGGGGGTTGCCTAAAACTCTGACACACACACACACACACGCACACACACACACACACACACACACACACACACAGACACACACGCACACGCACACGCACAGACACACACACACACACACACACACAGACACACAAACACACACACAGACACACAGACACACACACACACACACAAAAGCACACACACACAAAAGCACACACACACAGCAGGGTGTAGTAACCCACATACCCACAATCTTTATCATTCCTTCCTGGTAAACCACATTGTTTCCCACAGAGCTGCCTTCTCTCTGTATTCTGATTCTCTCTGGCACACACCACAGGAGTGTACTGCACACACCACAGGAGGTTGGTGGCACCTAAATTTGGGAAGATGGGCTCATTTTAATGGCTGGATTGGAATCAGTGGAATGGTATGAAATGCATCAAAATCATGGTTTCCAGGTGTTTGATGCCATTTACTCTGTTCCAGACATTATTATGAGCCTTCCTCCCCTCAGCAGCCTCCAATGACACAGCAGTAGATCTAGATCTTACAGGACCCACAGGGCACTATGACCCATCTAACAGAACCCACAGGGCACTAGGATCCATCTTGGTTGTCTATGTAAAGTGAATCCTAGCACATGCACAAACCAATACACATTATAAACATCGTATCCATTCACATTGAGGTAGGTCATTGTGTTCTTCTTATCCAGACCTACACCATCAACACATGCCACCACACACACAAACACACACACACATTAGAACCACTTACGTTGGCAGCCATCCTTATGCTCCTCGTACCCTGGCTCGCACACACACCTCCCGATGGGCACCAGCCAGCTCCCGTCTGCGCTACAGTACATCCTGGGAGTCTCAAACTCCTGGGAGGCGTTCACACACACCCCTCGCACTTCCACCAAGGCTGAGTCGCCCCCCGTGACGGTGTCGGGGAACTGGGCCAGGTTGAGCACGGTGAGGGGACACTTCTTGTAGAAGATCCTGACAGAGACCAGAGCGATGCAGGCCCCCAGGTCCTGAAAGGCCAGGTAGAACCCCTTCTTACTCACGTTGCTGATGTCACGGACCTCTGTGTTGAGCTTCATCACACGATCTCCCACATCCACCTAGAGGGAGAGTAACAAGATATAGTCAGGGTTTATTTCATCCACCTAGATACAAGATATAGTCAGGGTTTATTTTATCCACCTAGAAACAAGATATAGTCAGGGTTTATTTCATCCACCTAGAAACAAGATATAGTCAGGGTTTATTTCATCCCCCTAGAGGGAGAGTAACAAGATATAGTCAGGGTTTATTTCATCCACCTAAAAACAAGATATAATCAGGGTTTATTTCATCCACCTAGAAACAAGATATAGTCAGGGTTTATTTCATCCACCTAGAGGGAGAGTAACAAGATATAGACAGGGTTTATTCCATCCACCTAGAAACAAGATACAGTCAGGATTTATTTCCAGTGGTGTAAAGTACTTAAGTAAAAATACTTTGAAGTACTAATTAACTTTTTAAGGTATAGGGGGCAGTATTTTCATTTTCGGATGAAAAGCGTGCCCAGAGTAAACTGCCTAATACTCGGGCCCAGAGTCAAATATTTGCATATTATTAGTAGATTTGGATAGAAAACACTCTGAAGTTTCTAAAACTGTTTGAATGATGTCTGTGAGTATAACAGAACTCATATGGCAGGCAAAAACCTGAGAAAAATCCAACCTGGAAGTGGGAAATCTGAGAATTGTAGTTCTTCTTTTGAATCCCTATCGAAACTACAGTGTTTGTGGGGTCACGTTGCACTTCCTAAGGCTTCCATCGGCTGTCAACAGCCTTTAGAAACGTGTTTCATCCTTCTCCTGTTACTGGGAAGAAAATTGGAGCTCAGTCAATGAGTGGACTGCCTATGGACAAAGAACTTGGTGATGCGCGAGCCCACCTGCGCACTGTTCCTTCTTTTTCTTCTTGAATGAATACGCTATTGTCCGGTTGGAATATTATCGACGTTTTATCTTAAAAAGACCCTAAGGATTGATTGTAAACAACGTTTGACATATTTCTACAAACGGTAATGGAACTATTTGACTTTTCGTGTCTGGATTTACGCTCGCGTGTTATGCCTTTGTATAGTGATCTGAAAGCACAAACAAAATGTATTTTGGACATAAATATGTAGTATTTCGAACAAAAATAACATTTCTTTTGAAAGTAGGAGTCCTGTGAGTGCATTCTGACGAAGATCAGCAAAGGTAAGAGAATATCTATAATACTTATTCTGAGTTTAGTTGACCCCAGAACGTTGCGGGTATCTGTATAGCTTGCTTTGATACAACTATTTTACACCATTTTAAAGATACACTTCTCCTTGATGTAACCACATTGTCCGATTTCAAAAAGGCTTTACAGCGAAAGCAAAACATTAGATTATGTTAGGAGAGTACATAGACAAAAATAATCACACAGCCATTTTCCAAGCAAGGACATGTGTCAATAAAACCCAAAACACAGCTAAATGAAGCACTAACCTTTGACGATCTTCATCAGATGACACTCCTAGGACATTATGTTACACAATACATGTATGTTTTGTTCGATAAAGTTCATATTTATATCCAAAAAGAGCATTTTACATTGGCGCGTGATGTACAGAAAATGTATTCCCATCAAAATGGCCGGTGAATGTCCACATCAATTTACAAAAATACTCATCATAAACGCTGACAAAATATATAACAATTATTTAAAGAATTATAGATAGACTACTCCTGGATGCAACCGCTGTGTCAGATTTTAAAATAGCTTTACGGAGAAAGCACATTTTTCAATATTCTGAGTACATAGCTCAGCCATCACATCAGAATCGCATCTCTGCATGTCTGTCAGACATATCAGTGTGGATGACGGATCACCAGCTCAAGCTGAACCTCGGCAAGACGGAGCTGCTCTTCCTCCCGGGGAAGGACTGCCCGTTCCATGATCTCGCCATCACGGTTGACAACTCCCTTGTGTCCTCCTCCCAGAGTGCTAAGAACCTTGGCGTGATCCTGGACAACACCCTGTCGTTCTCCACTAACATCAAGGCGGTGACCCGATCCTGTAGGTTCATGCTCTACAACATTCGCAGAGTACGACCCTGCCTCACACAGGAAGCGGCGCAGGTCCTAATCCAGGCACTTGTCATCTCCCGTCTGGATTACTGCAACTCGCTGTTGGCTGGGCTCCCTGCCTGTGCCATTAAACCCCTACAACTCATCCAGAACGCCGCAGCCCGTCTGGTGTTCAACCTTCCCAAGTTCTCTCACGTCACCCCGCTCCTCCGCTCTCTCCACTGGCTTCCAGTTGAAGCTCGCATCCGCTACAAGACCATGGTGATTGCCTACGGAGCTGTGAAGGGAACGGCACCTCCATACCTTCAGGCTCTGATCAGGCCCTACACCCAAACAAGGGCACTGCGTTCATCCACCACTGGCCTGCTGGCCCCCCTACCTCTGAGGAAGCACAGTTCCCGCTCAGCCCAGTCAAAACTGTTCGCTGCTCTGGCACCCCAATGGTGGAACAAGCTCCCTCACGACGCCAGGACAGCGGAGTCAATCACCACCTTCCGGAGACACCTGAAACCCCACCTCTTTAAGGAATACCTAGGATAGGATAAAGTAATCCTTCTAACCCCCCCCCCCCCCCCCCCTTAAAAGATTTAGATGCACTATTGTAAAGTGGTTGTTCCACTGGATATCATAAGGTGAATGCACCATTTTGTAAGTCGCTCTGGATAAGAGCGTCTGCTAAATGACTTAAATGTAAATGTAAATATCACGGTGAGCTATACAGACACCTGCCAAGTTCGAGGCAACCTAAATATTCTCTTACCTTTAATGATCTTCGTCAGAATGCACTCCCAGGACTGCTACTTCCACAAGAAATGTTGTTTTTGTTCCAAATAATCCATATTTATGTCCAAATACCTCAGTTTTGTTCGCGCATACAGATCACTTATCCAAAGGCATAACGCGCGAGCGTGGAACCAGAGACGAAAAGTCAAAATGTTCCATTACCGTACTTAGAAGCATGTCAAACACTGTTTAAAATCAATCTTTATGGTATTTTTTACGTAAAATTGCAATAATATTCCAACCGGACAATAGCGTATTCATTCAAGGAGAAAAAGAAGGAACAGCGTGCTCACGTGACTGCGCATATCCAATCCCTTTGTTGCCAGGCAGTCCACTCAGAAACTGAGCTCCTATTATCTGCCCAGTGACAGGAGAATGCTCAAACCACTTTCTGAAGGCTTTAGACAGCCAATGGAAACCTTAGGAAGTGCAACATAACCCCATGGATACTGTAGTTTCGAAAGTGACTAGAAAGAAGAACTACAATTCTCAGATCCTCCACTTCCTGGTTGACTTTTTCTCAGGGTGTTGCCTGCCATGTGAGTTCTGTTATACTCACAGACACCATTCAAACAGTTTTAGAAACGTCAGAGTGTTTTCTATCCAAATCTACTAATAAATGCATATTCTAGTTTCTGGGCCAGAGAAGTAACCTGTTTAAATTGGATACGTTTTTCATCCGGCCGTGAAAATACTGCCTACTTTTACTCAAGTATGACAATTGGGTCCTTTTTCCATCACTGTTTATTTCATCCACCTAGAAACAAGATTTAGTCAGGCTTTATTTCACAGTTCTGTTTTTGCCACATGTGTAGTAAGTTGGATGTAAATTGCCCGTAATCACAGGTCAAGAGACAGATCTTCTGGCATCCTCCTAATGGTTCCTGTTAGGATTGGGGGTAGGGTATGCTGATCCTAGATATGTGGTTAGAGGCAACCTCTACATTCAGAGTGTTTCCACTTACCTGTGTGAAGCTCTCATCAGCAGCGATGGTGTCTATCTTGATGTACTGACTCTCCTTGATGAACCACAAGTTGGCGTTGTTAGACTCATAGTAGAACATGTTGAAAGTCTGAATGGACAACACAAAAATTGACATTTATATGTGAAGAATAATTTACGTTTGTTATGCCTTAGCATCTTCTATGGAAAAAGACTTGAACAGAAAGATCACCTCTTTTGCGTGTGACACCCCCTTCAAAATAGCACACTTTGGTTAGGCTAAGATTAAAAACGTGATGTTTCGGTCAACCATGACCTTCATCAAACATAACGCAAGAACAACATTGCCAACATGGCAGGACAGAGTAATGTAAACAATAAGCAGAACATTGGCGACATGACAGGACAGGAGTAATGTAAACAATAAGCAGAACATTGACGACATGGCAGGACAGAGTAATGTAAACAATGAGCAGAACACTGACGACATGACAGGACAGAGTAATGTAAACAATAAGCTGAACATTGTCAACATGGCAGGACAGAGTAAAGTAAACAATAAGCAGAACATTGACGACATGGCAGGGCAGAGTAATGTAAACAATAAGCTGAACATTGTCAACATGGCAGGACAGAGTAAAGTAAACAATAACCAGAACATTGACGACATGGCAAGACAGGAGTAATGTAAACAATAAGCAGAACATTGGCGACATGACAGGACAGGAGTAATGTAAACAATAAGCTGAACATTGTCAACATGGCAGGACAGAGTAAAGTAAACAATAAGCAGAACATTGCCAACATGGCAGGGCAGAGTAAAGTAAACAATAAGCAGAACATTGACGACATGGCAGGACAGAGTAATGTAAACAATAAGCAGAACATTGTCAACATGGCAGGACAGAGTAATGTAAACAATAAGCAGAACATTGACAACATGGCAAGACAGAGTGATGTAAACAATAAGCAGAACATTGACGACATGGCAGGACAGAGTAATGTAAACAATAAGCAGAACATTGCCAACATGGCAGGACAGAGTAATGTAAACAATGAGCAGAACATTGACGACATGACAGGACAGAGTAATGTAAACAATAACCAGAACATTGAAGACATGGCAGAGTAATGTAAACAATGAGCAGATGGACCTCTTTGCAGGTGCCAGGTACTCCAGGCAGGCTGTTACAGTCTCGGAGGGTGAACTTGATCTCGATGTAGACACGCTGGGCTCCGTCGCGGGCGATGTGTCGCGTCCTCAGCCAGTTATTCTGACTGGCCTCCATCACGTTACACACTTGGTAGGTACGCATGGGAGTGTTCCTCTCATCCATCACGCTGATCTCTTCCCACTGCAGAGATAGAGAGGGGGTTGAAGGGAGAGAGGAGTTAGAGGGTTGGGGGGATTAGGGGATGGTGGGAGCGGTCGTGTCATGGTGTGTGCCGGTGTGTTTGTGTCTTGTATGTGTGTGTTTAATTGACTAAAGATTTGTGTAAACTTAAGTAATCACATAATATTGTGTGTATGTATGTTTTCATAAATGTGTATTTGCATGTCCACGTGCAGTGTGTTCAAGAGTTTAAGTGTGTGTGTGTGTGTGTGTGTGTGTGTGTGTGTGTGTGTGTGTGTGTGTGTGTGTGTGTGTGTGTGTGTGTGTGTGTGTGTGTGTGTGTGTGTGTGTGTGTGTGTGTGTGTGTGTGTGTGGTGTGAGTGTGAGTGTGTATGAGAGAGAGAGAGAGAGAGAGAGAGAGAGAGAGAGAGTGACGACACTACTGTCATGACGTTGGCCTCTTTGAGTACAGGGAGGACAGTTGACCCCCTCCCCCCTTGCACCATCCCCCAACCTACCTCCCCCCACCCAGGCCCTGTGTGAAAGGGTCGTAAAACTCTAAGAGGAGAATCTCTTGCCACATGGCCCATAGAGAGACACAGGAAATTCTTCCAACTCACAGAATTGGGGAGCCAAGCGACATTTGTGTTCTGGAGAAGGTATGGAAGACTGGTGAAGAATCCAGCTACGAACTGGTCCGCTTGGTACAATTTTGTGATACTCAGAAGAGACAATATAGCCATATTACCATAAAACTGTTTATATAATAGCCTCAGCGATGAGACTTGCATCCACATGGTTGTATAGAATGTATTAATAAGGATAAAGATATTTGTAATACATTGAGATGCTATGTACTGATGTTAATGTGATAGAATTGTATTTCTGTACCAAGCTTAACCTCTTACATCTAGACGTTCCGCTAGCGGAACACCTGCTCCAATATCCAATGAATGACAAGTTCCTCAAAAATACAAAAACTTCAATTTTTCAAACATATGACTATTTCACAGCATTTTAAAGACAAGACTCTCCTTTATCTAACCCGTGACTGTCCGATTTCAAAAAGGCTTTACAGCGAAAGCAAAAAATTAGATTATGTCAGCAGAGTACCAAGCCAGAAATAATCAGACACCCATTTTTCAAGCTAGCATATAATGTCACAAAAACCCAGAAGACAGCTAAATGCAGCACTAACCTTTGATGATCTTCATCAGATGACACACCTAGGACATTATGTTATACAATACATGCATGTTTTGTTCAATCAAGTTCATATTTATATCAAAAAGCAGCTTTTTACATTAGCATGTGACGTTCAGAACTAGCATACCCCCCGCAAACTTCCGGAGGAATTTGCTAACAATTTACTAAATTACTCACGATAAACGTTCACAAAAAGCATAACAATTATTTTAAGAATTATAGATACAGAACTCCTCTATGCACTCGATATGTCCGATTTTAAAATAGCTTTTTGGTGAAAGCACATTTTGCAATATTCTAAGTATTATAGCCCAGCCATCACGGGCTAGCTATTTAGACACCCGGCAAGTTTAGCACTCACCAATATCAGATTTACTATTATAAAAGTTTGATTACCTTTTGTTGTCTTCGTCAGAATGCACTCACAGGACTGCCACTTCAATAACAAATGTTGGGTTGGTCCAAAATAATCCATCGTTATATCCGAATAGCGACGTTTTGTTCGTGCGTCCCAGACACTATCTGAATGGTAAAGAAGGGTCGCGCGCATGGCGCAATTCGTGACAAAAAAATTGGAAATATTCCATTACCGTACTTCGAAGCATGTCAACCGCTGTTTAAAATCAATTTTTATGCCATTTTTCTCGTAGAAAAGCGATAATATTCCGACCGGGAATCTCCTTTTCGGCAAACAGAGGAAAAAATCACAAAGACGGGGGCGGCCAGGTCACGTGCCTAAGCCCACAGTCCCTTGATCGGCCACTTGAGAAAGGCGATAATGTGTTTCAGCCTGGGGCTGGGATGACGACATTCTATTTTTTCCCGGGCTCTGAGCGCCTATGGACGACGTAGGAAGTGTCACGTTAGAGCAGAGATCCTTTGTAAAACATAGAGATGGCAAAGAAGTTCCAGAAATGGTCAGACAGGCCACTTCCTGTAAAGGAATCTCTCAGGTTTTGACCTGCCATTTGAGTTCTGTTATACTCACAGACACCATTCAAACAGTTTTAGAAACTTTAGGGTGTTTTCTATCCATATATAATAAGTATATGCATATTCTAGTTACTGGGTAGGATTAGTAACCAGATTAAATCGGGTATGTTTTTTATCCAGCCGTGAAAATACTGCCCCCTAGCCATAAGAGGTTAACTCAGTCATCGGCACGCCCCCAGGGACACAGACAGGACCAGGCGTCATGTGACAAGCCTGTTCTATGTTCACTATAACACCCCACCCTGATTTACATTTCTTCAGACCAGGCCTCCACTCCATTGCGAGTTGGCCAATAGGTTTGACCATCCAAGTACTCTACTGAAAGTGAACTATACCACGTGGTTAACTTTTAGACTATTGATACCGACAGAATAAGAACAAGTCTTTGATATTAATTAATAGTCTGCAGCTAGAAATTATATCATTGAACGCGAAGACCAACGAAACATCCATTCTATAACGACATTAATGAATGTCGCTTTGAAAGATCCATTCTAACCGAGAGAGAGAGAGAGAGAGAGAGAGAGAGAGAGAGAACGCGGACAAAACTCTCCAACAGAACGACGCTCCAACAAGGATCCCGACGACACACTGAGCGTAAATATATATTGATTGCAATTGTTCCCAAATGAGTGAGCGTTCATGTGCAAAGGATTAGCATGTCAATTGTTAATATTAATGAACTTTGTGTGTCCTCAACTGACCGTTTATGACCCATTGTTAACCTGTTGGGGCTAGGGGGCAGTATTGAGAATTTTGAAAAAAATATGTGCCCATTTTTAACCTGTTGGGGCTAGGGGGCAGTATTTTCACGGCTGGATAAAAAAACGTACCCGATTTAATCTGGTTACTAATCCTACCCAGTAACTAGAATATGCATATACTTATTATATATGGATAGAAAACACCCTAAAGTTTCTAAAACTGTTTGAATGGTGTCTGTGAGTATAACAGAACTCATTTGGCAGGCAAAACCCTGAGACATTTTCTGACAGGAAGTGGATACCTGATGTGTTGAATGACCTTTAAGCCTATGCCATTGAAACACACAGGGGTTGATTAATGTTTTGGCACTTCCTATTGCTTCCACTAGATGTCACCAGCCTTTACAAAGTGTTTTGAGTCTTTTACTGTGAGATCTGACCGAACAAGAGCCATGGAACGGTGATGGCCGATTAGACTCTGGCGCGCGAGTTCATGTTGGGTACCCTCGTTCCAATACGTTATAAAAGAGAATGCATTCGTCCACCTTGAATATTATTCATGTTCTGGTTAAAAAAGGCACTAATGATTTATGCTATACAACGTTTGACATGTTTGAACGAACGTAAATATATTTTTTCCCCTCGTTCATGACGAGGCTTAGATCATGTGCTAACAACACGGAGCTTTTTGGATATAAATGATGAGCTTTTTTGAACAAAACTACATTTGTTATGGACCTGGGATTCCTGGAAGTGACATCTGATGAAGAGAATCAAAGGTAATGGATTATTTACATAGTATTTTCGATTTTAGATCTCTCCAACATGGCCGTTTGTCTGTATAGCAAAGCATATTTTTCTGGGCGCAGTGCTCAGATTATTGCAAAGTGTGATTTCCCAGTAAGGTTATTTTTAAATCTGGCAAGTTGATTGCGTTCAAGAGATGTAAATCTATAATTCTTTAAATGACAATATAATATTTCACCAATGTTTTCTAATTTTAACTATTTAATTTGTGGTGCTGACTTGACTGCCGGTTATTGGAGGGAAACGATTTCCTCAACATCAATGCCATAGTAAAACGCTGTTTTTGGATATAAATATGAACTTGATAGAACTAAAAATGCATGCATTGTCTAACATAATGTCCTAGGAGTGTCATCTGATGGAGATTGTAAAAGGTTAGTGCATCATTTTAGCTGGTTTTATGGTTTGGTGACGCCTGTCTTTGAATTGACAAAACATTACACACAGCTATTGTCAATGTACTGTCGTAACATAATCTAACTTTATGCTTTCGCCGTAAAACCTTTTTGAAATCAGACAACGTGGTTAGATTAAGGAGATGTTTATCTTTCAAAGGGTGTAAGATAGTTGTATGTTTGAAAAATTTGAATTTTGACATTTATTTGGTTTCAAATTTGCCGCTCTTGAAATGCACCTGCTGTTGATAGGGTGCACCACGGGTGGCACGCTAGCGTCCCACATAGCCCCAAGAACTTAACTGCCTCCTACACCAACTCAGAAGCTAGAATATGCATATTATTGTTCAGGTTTGGATAGAAAACACTCTGAATTTTCTAAAACTGTTTGAATGGTGTCTGTAAGTATAACAGAACTCATATGGCAGTCAAAACCCTGAGACAAATTCTGACAGGAAGTGGATACCTGATGTGTTGAATTACCTTTAAGCCTATGCCATTGAAACACACAGGGGCTTATTAATTGTTGAGCACTTCCTATGGCTTCCACTAGATGTCACCAGTCTTTACAAAATGTTTTGAGTCTTATACTGTGAGAACTGACCGAACAAGAGCCTTGGAACGGTGGTGGCCGATTAGACTCTGGCGCGCGAGTTCATGTTGGGTACTCTCGTTCCAATATGTTTTAAAAGAGAATGCAATCGTCCGCCTTGAATATTATTAATGTTCTGGTTAAAAAAGGCACTAATGATTTATGCTATACAACGTTTGACATGTTTGAACGAACGTAAATATTTTTTTCCCCCTCGTTCATGAAGAGAAGTCCGGCGGGCATAGATCATGTGCTAACAACACGGAGCTTTTTGGACATAAATTATGAACTTTTTCGAACAAAACTACATTTGTTATGGACCTGGGATTCCTGGAAGTGACATCTGATGAAGAGAATCAAAGGTAATGGATTATTTACATAGTATTTTCGATTTTAGATCTCTCCAACATGGCGGTTAGTCTGTATCGCAAAGCGTATTTTTCTGGGCGCAGTGCTCAGTTTATTGCAAAGTGTGATTTCCCAGTAAGGTTATTTTTAAATCTGGCAATCCGGTTGCGTTCAGGAGATGTAAATCTATAATTCTTTGAATGACAATATAATATTTTACCAATGTTTTCGAATAGTAATTATTTAATTTGTCTTGCTGATTGACTGGCGGTTATTGGAGGGAAACGATTTCCTCAACATCAACGCCATAGTAAAACGCTGTTTTTGGATATAAATATGAACTTGATAGAACACAAAATGAATGTATTGTCTAACATAATGTCCTAGGAGTGTCATCTGATGGAGATTGTCAAAGGTTAGTGCATAATTTTAGCTGGTTTTCTGCTTTTGGTGACGCCTGTCTTTGAATTGACAAAACATTACACACAGCTATTGTCAATGTACTCTCCTAACATAATCTAACTTTATGCTTTCGCCGTAAAGCCTATTTGAAATCGGACAACGTGGTTAGATCAAGGAGATGTTTATCTTTCAAAGGGTGTAAGATAGTTGTATGTTTGAGAAATTTGAATTATGACATTTAATTGTTTTCAAATTTGGCGCTCTTGATATTACACCTGTTGGTGATAGGGTGTACCAGGGGTGGGACGCTTGCGTCCCACATAGCCCATAGAGGTTAACAAGACACCAGCCATGCCTGTTTTAGCCCACTAGGGCACATTACTCTACCAATTCTTTGTGATGATAATTACTGTTTGTATACTTTCTGTGAATTACTTAGTTTAGTAAATAAATGATTTTAAGACAATTGATGTATGGATGACTCTTAGTAAAGACTGGGTTCGTGCAGATACAACAATTTACGACGTTTGGAATGAGACTGGACGCGAGGTAAAATACACCATTTAAACCAGAAGATAATCGGCCTATACTATAATAGAATATAATATATAATGTTATAATATAGGAAAGTTATATTAGGAAAATTATAACTTTGTAATCTGAATATTTTCCTTGGTGCCCCGATCTCCTAGTTAATAACAATTAAACGATTAATCAGTTTAATCGCGTGACAATAATTACAGGGAGTTAATTGATAAACATGTCTTCAGTTTAATGGTACCCCAAAGACACGACACTACGGTGGTAGAATTGATTACCAACAACGACGAGACAGCCTACAAGGAGGAGGAGAGGGCCCTCTGAGTGTGGTGTCAGGTAAATAACCTCACACTCACCGTCAGCAAAACAAAGGAGATGATCGTGGGCTTCAGGTAACAGCAGAGGGAGCATCCCCCCATCCACATCGACAGGAAAGTAGTGAAGAAGGTGGAAAGTTTTAAGTTCCTCAGCATACACATCACGGACAAACTGAAATGGTCCACCCACACAGACAGTGTGGTGAAGAAGGCGCAACAGCGCCTCTTCAGCCTCAGGAGACTGAAGAAATTTGCTTGTCACCGAAAACACTCACAAACTTTTACAGATGCACAATAAAGAGCATCCCGTCGGGCTGTATCCCCGCCTGGTACGGCAACTGCTCCGCCCACAACCGTAAGGCTCTCCAGAGGGTAGTGAGGTCTGCACAACACATCACCGGGGGCAAAATACCTGCTCTCCAGGACACCTACACTACCCAATGTCACAGGAAGGCCAAAAAGATCATCAAGGACAACAACCACCCGAGCCACTGCCTGTTCACCCTGCTATCATCCAGAAGGCGAGGTCAGTACAGGTGCATCAAAGCTGGGACCGAGAGACTGAAAAATAGCTTCTATCTCAGCTTCTATCTCAAGGCCATCAGACTGTTAAACAGCCATCACTAACATTGAGCGGCTGCTGCCAACATACTGACTCAAATCTCTAGCCACTTTAATAATAAAAAAGTGGATGTAATAAATGTATCACTAGTCACTTTAAATAATGCCACTTTATATAATGTTTACATACCCTACATTACTCATCTCATATGTATATACTGTATTCTATACCATCTACTGCATCTTGCCTATGCCGTTCGGCCATTACTCAGTCATATATTTATATGTACATATTCTATTCATTCCTTTACACTTGTGTGTGTAAGGTAGTTGTTGTGAAATTGTTCGATTACTTGTTAGATATTACTGCACGGTCAGAACTAGAAGCACAAGCATTTCGTTACACTCGCATTAACATCTGCTAACCATGTGTATGTGACCAATAAAATTTGATTTGATTTGATGAGAGAGACAGAGATTGACAGAGAGTGACAGAGAATGACAGAGAGAGAGAGACACAGAGAGACACAGAGAGAGAGACAGACCTACTTTGTCTCCCATCATCTGTTGCCATCTGTTTCCACTTGTGCTCAGAGCAGTAAGTGAGAACACTTCTCGCATGAGAAAGAAAACATTTCTATCCCTTCAAGGAAAGGAAAATAAACCAGCGTGGTTTCATAGAGTTTCAGAGAACAAAGAGGGGAAGCAGACAGCCAGGTTAAAACACACACGTGCGCATGCACACACACAAACACACAAGCGCATTAACGTATGCACGCACGCACACACACTCACTCACACAAACACACACACACAACGAGCCATCTCAGTATGAATCTAATTTGGGGTGAGGAGACGCACAGACCACCTCATTGTATAGACTAATGATTGACGAACACATATCACATTTCAGCATGTAAATCTCACACAGTTGTAATTTTCTGGTCAGTGAAACTGTGAAACTTTCCCTGTCATTTGACTCGGATGGGATGCATATTAAACTGGAGTGTTGGTGCGGGGGGTGACGAAGCAGTTTGAGACAGGGAAGAGACAGGAAAGAGACAGGAAAGAGGAAGATAGAAAGAGGGAAGGTGAAGACAGGAGAGAGAAAGAAAGACGAGGGAGTTTGTGACTAGGAAGCCAATGCTCTGATTTTGAGGGTCATTTAACTTGATGGGCCGACAAGCAGGCAAAAGCTGGAGCCTTGAGTACTACAACAGACAGAAACAGAGTCCCCCTTAGCTTCTTTACATTTACTGGCCCTTCAGCAGCTGGGACTAGACTACCACTGAGGGGGGCAGGATAAGACACAATTTAGGAGTTTATATCATTGGAAGGGCCAGTTGTTTTTACAGACCAATTGACCTGGCCAGGGGATTCTCTATGTCCTGTGGCTATAACTACCATGATGTCATGAGTATGAGCCACATAGAAAATTGTTGTGTTCTACTCAAGGCCAACTCTCTTTCTCTCTGTCTCTTTCTCTGTCTTTTTTTCTCTCTCTCTCTTTGTATTTCAGCATTTAGAAAAAGAAAACGACAGATGAGGATGGAGAGAGTGAAAAAGCGAGTGAGGAATGAATTAGGGTAAATTTCAGACGCGGGTGGCAGCTAAACGGACCCATCTGTGTCGAACTGGGACCAGTTGGACATTACAGGAGGAGATACGCACATACACAAACACACGCACACACAAATGGCTGCATGCACACACAAACACACACACACACACTGCACAGATGCACACACTGCTGGTTCTCTAGAGAGCAGTGATTATGGAGTTAAAGGGGAAAGTTATTGAGGGATAAGGAGGGCTTTATGACGTTTTGTTTATTTCTCTCAGAGCTGACGTTGAGAGTGAGGATTATAGAGACTTCCTTGATTGTGTATGGAGCTGTTTCAATTTGAAGGAATCTGTTCATTGTCAGACTGTTTGGTCTAGTGGCCACATGGATTTATTTACAGTCCCTCTACCTAAGCAATTGTTCACTTTACTTCTTAGATTCATTTGCTTTAATCTAAATCACCATATCCTTTCCACAGCTTTTTTTATGTTGAACTGTGGCATAGTCCTGAAAGACCTTTAACGAGAGCTGTGAGGGACCTGTTAATCTCTCATGGACAGTGTCGTGTCTTTGGCTATGCCGGATTAAGTGATATGACATGCTATTCTATAAAATCCTTTCTCTGTAATTAATATTACCTGATTGAGCTAATCTTGTAAATGTAATTAACTAGAAAGTCGGGGCACCACGAAAGAGTGTTTATAGAGCTTTTATCTTCCGAATAAACTCTGAAAGACCTAGTAATATTTTACATCAATAGCAGTAAATATTAATCGTCACCTTATTTCAGTCTCATCTGAAAGTTGTAAATTCTTGGTTATCTTCATGAACCCTGGCTAACAAGTTGATTCAGCAATACAAAATTGGGTTTAATTACTTATTTACTAAATACCTAACCAATCACACAGAATTACATATACACAGAATGCAAATTATGTCATACAGAAAAAGTCCCTGGTGGACGGAACCTGTATGATGGCTTGTTACACAAAGAGAGGGGGTTGGGCTTGAATGAAAGAGTCGGAAGACTGAGGAACAAAGGGAGAAGCTAAGCTTTCATAAATACAGTATCTTATGCATTCTAAATTACCGCCCATTTGGAAAAGGAAAATGCAATAAATATTTACTCTGAGCTACGCTTCGGTAGGTTGGTCGTAGATGCTGGCCGTGTTGGCCAACAGAGATCTTCCTGTCCTCGGAAGAATGTCTCTGGTGGTAAATTGGATACGTTGTAGAATCTTCGTTGTGTGTTAGACTGGATATGTCGTCCGTCCTTTCCTAGCCCACGTTTACAGCTGCTGTTGCTAACTCAATGGCTAGGAGGTCTCACTTTAGTGAATAAGAGTTCAAAGTTCATACCATTCGCAACCAAAGCTCACGCTGAGGTTGGCTTAGTTCTGTAGTTGACATGTTAGTCCCTTTTAACGTATGGACCGTCGTCCTATCGTCCTCGGAACAGGAGGTTACATTTTCGTCAAGGGCTTATATAGTGGAGGGAGAGAAGGGTGTGTTTCATAGTTTATAACCCATGTCTCTTCACAGGGGCGGGCCACTGATTGAGCAGGGCTCTAACCTTATGAAAACCCAATTCTCTCATTTGGAAGCTAAAATTACATTTAATCTTTTCACAAATAGTTTCATTTAAATTGCATTTAAATTGAACAACAATTCCATGTGAATCTGATAACTATAATGTGTAGACTTCCCCAGATACAGTTTATGTCATCCTGTCATCAGTCATAATGTCTCAGATGACAACCGAACAGACATCATATTTATTAAGTACCAACACATATTTTCAACTGGTTCTATTACCGAAATATGGTTCATTTCCCCCCACTTGTTTGATGTTCCCAGACTCTCTATGTTTAACAAAGGCTATTCAAGAGTCCTTCAGTAGAGTCAGAGAGAGAGGGAAGGGAGAAAGGTATTTATGGGGGGGTCATAAACCTTACCCACAGGCCAACATCATGACAACAGACTACGTAAACATAAATGGTGTCGAGCTGTCACGACTTCGGCCGAAGTTGATGCCTCTCCTTGTTCGGGTGGTGTTCGGCGGTCGACGTCACCGGTCTTCTAGCCATCGCCGATCCATTTGTCATTTTCCATTTGTTTTGTCTCGTTTTCCCACACACCTGCTTTTCATTTCCCAATTACTGGTCATGTATTTAACCCTCTGTTTCCCCCATGTCTTTGTGTGTGATTTTTATTTGTTCAGGTCGGTATGTTCCCGCTGGTTTGTACCGGGTGCTGTTTATCACCGATGCTTTGTGGCAACCGTTCTTTTTGCACTTTGTAAATGGTTTACTTTGTGCTGTCGAGTAAAGTGCGTTGTTTCACTCATCTCTGCTCTCCTGCGCCTGACTTTATACACCAGCTACACCCACCAACCTGACACGAGCATCTGACCAAATTACGCAAGATTTTAGTTCTGGGTTAAATGAGAATAGGGACCTGTAAGATTCTAACAAACCGATAGCATAAAATGATACTTATCAATGTTTTATGTCTGTTGTTTCCAAAAGCCTCCTCCCACACCAATAAATATGAGAAAATCAACCAAACACTTAATTCAAACACGATAGTGTGTAAGGTTCTGCTTTTCTTTTCTTAGTCAACCTTGTGTTCTTTTTCTTTCTGTTCTTGAACGTAGCCCTGTTTCTTTGTTCTGGAACGTAGCCCTGTCTTTCATTTTTGTTCATTGATTTCACCTGTGTTCGTTTCTCACCTGGTCTCATCAGCTCCCTATTTAGTTCAGTTCTTTCTGTTTGTATGGTTGTGAGGTATTGTTTGTTTTTGACTGCCTACCTGTGTTTGACCATTGCCTGCGACCACGATTCCTGCCTTCTGCGGCTTAATAAACATCTTAATAAACAAGGCTTAATAAACATCTGCCGCGCTCTGCGTGTGAATCTACACCTTTTTTCTCCCTGAGTATTCAGTACATAGTGTTTGCTTTCAATCTAAACAAAATCATTCTGAAATGATGAATATGGATGATGCTGTCTAATTTTCCCACCAGTGTTTGGTAGGAAAATACTATTTTTGTGAACCAGAGAGAACTGTTTAGACAGGTTGGAGGGTTTAGACACTTTCTCTCAATCATCACACACACACAATCAGTGAAACTGTTGCTATAGCGATGGCAGTTTGGTCTGACCTCTAATTAGCATTCTGGACTAAACTTTAATCTCTAAGTGTTCCAATCCCTTGGCCAATCACAATGAAGCTGACCCGATTGCTTTGAAGTGGGGCAAAACTGTCAGATCAGGGCTTGGGTTCAACCAATCATTGGCTTAACATAAATTCCCCTCGCAATAATCTGCTAGTTACATATACTTACACACAATTGATCATCAAACTCAAACAACGTTTGTCAGAGAGAAAAGAGTAGGGGAGGGGACGATCCCAAGAAATTAATAAAGATATGGACAGTGTGTAACTGTTTTCTATCCCTCGGCAGAAACGCCCCCGCTGTGTGACATAAATGGGTCGCTCAGACTCTGGCACACATCTGGCTTTGGGCGGGCCATATTAAGTCTGACCAGCGGGGGTCAAGTGTCGGTGGATTGAGTCCGAGAGACAGCTATCCAGCCGAGGCCATACCATATCTGAATGGTGGAAATGTTTGTCTCTGTGACCTGCCTGCAGATTCCGGGGTCAGAGTTTAAATAAATAATCCCCCTCATATTAAACACAAGATCCAGAGACCTACATAGTGCTCCTCCTGCTTAGTGCCTCAGCTATACTTCTCTCTCTCTCTCTCTCTCTCTCTCTCACGCTCTCTCGGAGGGCAGGTAGCCGAGCAGACTAAGTGAAAAATTTGTCGATGGTCTGGATAAGATGGGCTGCTAAATGACAAATGTTAAATGTCTCCCTTATCCCCCACCTTCTCTCCTGTAATGAGCATGAACAAATTTTATCCTGGAGAGTGAGAGAGGGGAAGTGAAGTCTATAATGTGTGACTAAGTTTCATGGAGTCGCTGCCACCAGTAGGACTCTGTGACAGCCTAAACGTTTGTTTCTTGAAAGAAAGAAAAGCCATGAAAAGATGTATGCATGTAAATCATTTTGTTATGACTGGTGCTTAATTAAACTTGGTGTTTATCTTGCATCATTCAACTCTAAATGTGTATCTCTTTCTCTCCCATCTTCCCTCCCTCCACCCCCCTCTCTCTCTTTCTCTATCTCTCTCACTGTCTCTCTCAATTCAATTCAAGAGGATTTATTGGCATGGGAAACATATGTTTACATTGCCAAAGCAAGTGAAATGGATAACCAAAAGAATAAAGTTCCAAAAGAATAAAGACATTTCAAATGTCATATTATGTCTATATACAGTGCTGTAGCAATGTGCAAATAGTTAAAGTACAAAATGGAAATTAAATAAATATGGATTGTGTTTACAATGGTGTTTGTTCTTCACTGATTGCCATTTTATTACGTATATATACAGTGTTGTAGCAAAGTGCAAATAGTTAAAGTACAAAAGGGAAAATAAATAAACATAAATGTGGGTTGTTTTTACAGTGGTGTTTGTTCTTCACTGGTTGCCCTTTTCTTGTGGCAACAGATCAAAAATCCTGCTGCTGTGATGGCACACTGTGGAATTTCACCCAATAGATATAGGAGTTTATCAAAATTGGATTTGTTTTCAAATTCTTTGTGGGTCTGTGTAATCTGAGGGAAATATGTGTCTCTAATATGGTCATACATTTGGCAGGAGGTTAGGAAGTGCAGCTCAATTTCCACCTCATTTTGTGGGCAGTGTGCACATAGCCTGTCTTCTCTTGAGAACCAGATCAGCCTTTCACTGCCTTTCACAATAGCAATGCTCACTGAGTCTGTACATAGTCAAAGCTTTCCTTAATTGTGGGTCAGTCACAGTGGTCAGATATTCTTCCATTGTGTACTCTCTGTTTAGGGCCAAATAGCATTCTAGTTTGCTCTGATTTTTGTTAATTGTTTCCAATGTGTCACGTAATTATCTTTTTGTTTTCTCATTATTTGGTTTGGTCTAATTATGTTGCTGTTCTGGGTCTGTTCTTAGGGGACTCTTCTCCAGGTTCATCTCTCTGTAGGTGCTGGCTTTATTATGGAAGGTTCGGGAATCGCTTCCTTTTAGGCGGTTGTAGAATTTAACGGCTATTTTCTGGATTTGAATAATTAGCAGGTATTGGCCATATTCTGCTCTGCATGCATTATTTGGTGGTTTACGTTGCACACGGGGGATATTTTAGCAGAATTCTGCATGCAATGTCTCAATTTGGTGTGTGTCTCATTTTGTGAATTCTTGGTTGGTGAGCGGACCCCAGACCTCACAACCATGAAGGGCAATGGGTTCGATAACTAATTCAAGTATTTTTAGCCAGATCCTAATTGGTATGTCATGTTATGTTCTTGTTGATGGCATAAAAGGCCCTTCTTGTCTCTCAGATCATTCACAGCTTTGTGGAAGTTACCTGTGGTGCTGATGTTTAGGCCGAGGTATGTATAGCTTTTTGTGTGCTCTAAAATCAAATCATATCTAGGGCAACAGTGTCTAGATGGAATGTGTATTTGTGGTCCTGGCATCTGGACCTTTTATAGAACACCATTATTTTTGTCTTACTGAGATTTACTGTCAGGGCAGACCTGATTTACTGTCAGGTCTGACAGAATCTGTGCAGAAGATCTAGGTGCTGCAGTAGGCCCTCCTTGGTTGGGGACAGAAGCACCAGATTATTAGCAAACAGTAGACATTTGACTTCAGATTCTAGTAGGCGGAGGCCAGTTGCTGCAGACTGTTCGAGTGCCCTCGGTAATTCGTTGATATATATGTTGAAGAGGGTGGGGCTTAAGGTACATCCCTGTCTCACCCCATTGCCCTGTGGAAAGAAATGTGTGTGTTTTTACCTATTTTAACTGCACACTTGTTGTTTGTGTACATGGATTTTATAATGTTGTATGTTCTTCCCAAAACACAACTTTCTATCAATTTGTATAGCAGGCCCTCATGCCAAATTGAGTCAGAAGCTTTTTTGAAGTCAACAAAGCATGAGAAGACTCTGCCTTTGTTTTGGTTTGTTTCTTTGTCAGTTAAGGTGTGCAAGGTGAATATGTGGTCTGTCGTACAGTAATTTGGTAAAAAGCCAATTTGACATTTGCTCAGTACATTGTTTTCACTGGGGAAAAGTACAAGTCTGCTGTTAATGATAATGCAAAGGATTTTCCCAAGGTTGCTGTTGACGCATATCCCACGGTAGTTATTGGGGTAAGATTTGTCTCCACTTTTGTGGATTGGGGTTATCAGTCCTTGGTTCCAAATATTGACAAAGATGCCAGAGCTGAGGATGATGTTAAAGAGTTTAAGTATAGCCAATTGGAATTTGTGGTCTGTATATTTTATAATTTCATGTAGGATATCATCAACAGCATAGGCCTTTTAGGGTTGGAGGGTTTGTATTTTGTCCTGCTGTTCATTCAGTGTAATTGGAGAATCCAGTAGGTTCTGGTGGTATTTAATAGTTGATTCTAAGATTTGTATTTGATCATTTATATGTTTTTGCTGTTTGTTCTTTGTTATAGAACCAAAACAAATTGAGAAGTGGTTAATCCACACATCTCCGTTTTGGATAGATAACTCTTCGTGTTGTTGTTTGTTTAGTGTTTTCCAATTTCCCCAGAAGCTGTTAGAGTCTATGGATTATTCATTTACATTAAGATGATTTCTGACGGGCTGTTCCTTGTCTTTCCGTAGTGTATTTCTGTATTGTTTTTGTGATTAACCATAGTGAAGGCGTAGACTCAGGTTTTCTGGGTATCTATGTTTTTGGTTGGGTAGGTTTCTACATTTTCTTTTCTTAGGTTTTTGCATTCTTCATCAAGCCATTTGTCATAGTTGTTCATTTTCTTTGGTTTTCTGCTACTGCCAAGTTTACACCTTCACTATTACAGTGAAATGTTTTGTCCAGGAAGTTGTCTAAAAAGGCTTGAATTTGTTATTGCCTAATTATTTTTGGGATTTCTACACTAATTTTCTACACTAATTTCCTTCCATCTATATAACATGTCTTAATATTGTGCAGTTCATTTGGCGTTGATGGATCAGGGATGAGTATTGCTCTATTCAGGTAGACTGTGATTTTGCTGTTATCCTGTTGGGGGTAGGGGGCAGTATTGACACGGCCGGAAAAAAACGTACCCGATTTAATCTGGTTACTACTCCTGCCCAGTAACTAGAATATGCATATAATTATTGGCTTTGGATAGAAAACACCCTAAAGTTTCTAAAACTGTTTGAATAGTGTCTGTGAGTATAACAGAACTCATATGGCAGGCAAAAACCTGAGAAGATTCCTTACAGGAAGTGGCCTGTCTGACAAGTTGTTGTTCATCTTGGCTCTTTTTATTGAAGACTGAGGATCTTTGCTGTAACGTGACACTTCCTACGGCTCCCATAGGCTCTCAGAGCCCGGGAAAAAGCTGAATGATATCGAGGCAGCCTCTGGCTGAAACACATTATCGCTTTTGGCAAGTGGCCGATCAGAGGACAATGGGCTTAGGCGCGTGCCCGAGTCGACCCCATGCTTTATTTTCTTTCGTCTGTTTACCTAATTGCAGATTCCCGGTCTGAATATTATTGCTTTTTTACGAGAAAAATGGCATAAAAATTGATTTTAAACAGCGGTTGACATGCTTCGAAGTACGGTAATGGAATATTTCAATTTTTTTTGTCACGAAATGCACCATGCTCATTACCCTTCTTTACCCTTTCGGATAGTGTCTTGAACGCACGAACAAAACACCGCTATTTGGATATAACAATGGATTATTTGGGACCAAACCAACATTTGTTATTGAAGTAGAAGTCCTGGGAGTGCATTCTGATGAAGAACACCAAAGGTAATAACATTTTTCTTATAGTAAATCTGACTTTGGTGAGTGCTAAACTTGCTGGGTGTCTAAATAGCTAGCCCTGTGATGCCGGGCTATCTACTTAGAATATTGCAAAATGTGCTTTCACCGAAAAGCTATTTTAAAATCGGACATATCGAGTGCATAGAGGAGTTCTGTATCTATAATTCTTAAAATAATTGTTATGCTTTTTGTGAACGTTTATCGTGAGTAATTTAGTAAATTGTTAGCAAATTCCTCCGGAAGTTTGCGGGGGGTATGCTAGTTCTGAACGTCACATGCTAATGTAAAAAGCTGTTTTTTGATATAAATATGAACTTGATTGAACAAAACATGCATGTATTGTATAACATAATGTCCTATGTGTGTCATCTGATGAAGATCATCAAAGGTTAGTGCTGCATTTAGCTGTCTTCTGGGTTTTTGTGACATTATATGCTAGCTTGAAAAATGGGTGTCTGATTATTTCTGGCTGGGTACTCTGCTGACATAATCTAATGTTTTGCTTTCGTTGTAAAGCCTTTTTGAAATCGGACAGTGTGGTTAGATTAATGAGAGTCTTGTCTTTAAAATGGTGTAAAATAGTCATATGTTTGTGAATAACATTGGGCAACAGTTAAATGTGCATTTTAAAGTGAGGCATGGGGAGGGGCTCTATGTGGGGTTTGCCAGCACAGATAGTCTACGGTGCATTGAGTGTAGGGATTTGGGGCATAAGAGCTTTGCGTGCCCACATAAAGGCCGTAGACAAGGTGCGGGTACAAGCGCAAGTGGTGGAAATTGAGGTAAATGTGCAGGGGGCCATGAGATGCAGGCAGCAGAGGCTGGGCCTAACCCAGGGTGAGAGAGGGGGCGGCATCTGTTTGGGTGCCCCCAGACAGGAACTCTCCAGGTAGCGCCTGAGGAGATGCTGGTGGTCGACTGGGACTGGAACTGCTGGGACTGGAACTTCACACAGTATACGTGTGAAGGTCTTTGGGGCTGGGGTGAGTGCAGCTCGACTCCATCGGTTTTACATGTCTAGGAATCAGAGCAATAGGCTGTTGGGCGCTACCATTCTCCCTGTGGGTTTTTCAGATCACCACATAACCATGGCTCGGCTGTCTATTTCCCCAAGGCATCAGCAGGCATCCTATTGGAAGTTTAATGTAAAGCTCTTACAAGTTGCCACTTTTTGCTCAGGTTTCCAGACTTTTGGGGAAAGGTGGGGGCAGCGAAGAGAAGAGTATGAGTCTCTGAGTCAATGGTGGGATGTGGGAAAAGTACAAATTCTGCTTTTCTGTCAACAGTATACAGCTGTCTCATCCTCAGAGGCTAGGAGAGTATTGGTGGAACTCAAGCGTAGTATCAGTGAAGTGGAAGTAGAGCTGGTGTGGCAAGGCAATGTAGGCCTCCAGGCTAATTTAGCTGAATTGCGTAGGGACCTGGCAGTTTTTCCAGGTTAAAGCAAATGGTGCACTTGTAAGAGCTTGGTTCTCAAGGAGATGGATGCTCCCAGCTCCTTCTTCTTTGGTTTGGAAAGTGGTGAAGCCAAGGGTACACATTGTCTGCGGCTGTCTGATGGGCGGGTGACCTCTGAGGTGGGGGAGATGCGGGAGCGGACTGTGGAGTTTTCTACTGAGTTGTATAGGGCAGAGCTGTGTGATCTATGTGTGCTCAGGTTTTGTTTGCAGAACTCCCTAAGCTCTCTCTGGCACAGAGGGATGAAATGGAAATTCCCTTGTTGTCCCATGAACTGTCAGAGGCCGTAACCCAGATGTCCCTTGGCCATGCACCTGGGGTCGATGGACTCCCAGTGGAATAATTGGACTGGACATCTTTTGCGTGTTGCGTGAGTGCGTCAGGGTAGGAGAGTTGCAGATGAGCTGCCGTCGGGCGGCTCTGACTCTCCAGCCTAAAAAAGGGGACTTGTCTTAACTTAAGAATTGGAGGCATGTGGCATTGCTCTTTGCGGACTAGAAGATATTTGCCAAGGTCCTCGCTAACAGACTGAAGCCCCATATGGACTCTATATTGCACAAGGACCAGACATACCATGTACCGGGACGCTCAATCACTGACAAATTGTTCTTTATCAGGGACATGTTGAACTTGTTGAGTTTCTAATGTAAACTTTTAACCGGTCTCTAGACCTAGAGAAAGCTTTTGATAGAGTAGACCATGAGTATCTGTTAAATGTGATTTTGGTGTTTGGGTTTAGGGAAATGTTTTTGGCTTGTGTGAAGATGTTGTATAGTGGGGCATCATGTATGGTGAAGGTGGGAGGGGGGCTCAGTAGGCCAGTCTGTGTGAGGCGGGGCATTAGACAAGGATGCCCTCTATCGGGGCAGCCACCCTGCAGAAGCGACTGATGGCAGCGGGCTTACTAAGGCTGGGAGGGAAGAGGGGTCGAAAACCCTGGAAGTCCTGGCACAACAAACAGAATTAACATCTCTTAGGCTGCTGGAGAGATTCCTGGGGGAGGTCCAAGATGCACTGTCTGTGCTGGTAAGGGGGGTGTTTGAGCGGCAAAGAGGGAGGGGCCACCAATGTTTCCGCCACTGCAGGTGATGGCAGAGACTGGGAACTGGCAAGGGGGTATGGAGGACTTGTTGGACTTTAACACTCCGAGCCTGGGAGATTTTGAGGGGGTGGGAGGTAAAGCCCTCTACAGCCTCTGCACTAAAGTGAGGAACATTAGGAGCCACCTGGGAGTCTGACAGGTGTGTCCTTTCTGTGCCATGAGTGAAACTGTGATTCATGTGTTTTCTGTGTGCGCCAGGTTAATGCCTTTTAATGTCTCTATTGGAATTTCTGTGTGAGAGGTTGGGGGTGGGTCTTACTGTTGGGATGTGTGTAATGGGGTACAGGTATTCAAATAAGGAAAATGCCAAATGTGTGTTGTTGAATTATCTGTTTGCTCAGGTTATTGTGATGTGTGATGTTGTTTTGTATCGTGAGGTAGAGGGCAAGGTGAGTATGCAGCACAGGGGAATTTTTTTTTTTTCAAGGGGGGGAGGGGGTTAATGAAATGAGGATGTATCATTAAAGAAAGACAAAAAGTCCCCAAAAATCTTTGGTGGAAATGTCTGTCTGTGTGACTTGTAAGCAGATTCTGGGGTCAGAGTTTAACTAGATAAAAAAACAAGATGCAGATATTTACATACTGATCAGCACCTCAGCTATCTATCTCTCTCTCTCTCTCTCTCTCTCTCTCTCTCTCTCTCTCTCTCTCTCTCTCATTACACTCACAAAAGTTCCAAAAGGATAAAGACATTTCAAATGTTGTATTATGTCCATGTACACTGTTGTAACGATGTGCAAACAGTTAGTACAAAAGTACAAAAGCAAAAATAAAGCAAACACAAATATGGGTTGTATTTAGAATGGTGTTCTATCTCATTCTCCTATCTCTTTCCTCTCGATCTCTCCTATCTCTTTTTCTCATATCTCTCTCTCTCTCTCTCTCTCTCTCTCTCTCTCTCTCTCTAAATTCAATTCAAGGGGCTTTATTGGCATGGGAAACATATGTTTACATTGCCAAAGCAAGTGAAATGGATAAACAAAAGTGAAATAAACATTGAAAAGTGAACAGTAAAAATTACACTCACACAAGTTCCAAGATAATAAAGACATGTAAAATGTAATAGTATGTCTATATACAGTGTTGTAGCGATGTGCAAATATGTATATATGTATATATACATTACTAGTCAAAAGCTTTGACACACCGACTCATTCAAGGGTTTTACTTTATTTTTTACTATTTTCTACATTTTAGGATAATAGTGAAGACATCAAAACTATGAAATAACACATATTGAATCATGTAGTAACCAAAAAGTGTTTAACAAAGCAAAATATATTTGAGATTTGAGATTCTTTAAAGTAGCCACTCTTTGCCTTGATGACAGATTTGCACACTCTTGGCATTCTCTCAACCAGATTCATGAGGTAGTCACCTGGAATGCATTTAAATTAACAGGTGTGCCTTCTTAAAAGTTAATTTGCAGAATTTCTTTCCATCTGAATTTGTTTGAGTCAATCGGTTGTGTTGTGACAAAGTAGGGGTGGTATACAGAAGATAGCCCTATTTGGTTAAAGACCAAGTCCATATTATGGCAAAAACAGCACAAATAAGCAAAGAGAAACAACAGTCCTTTATTACTTTAAGACATGAAGGTCAGTCAATCTGGAAAATTTCAAGAACTTCAAAAGTTTCTTCAAGTGCAGTCGCAAAAACCATCAAGTGCTATGATGATATTGGATCTCATGAGGACCGCCACAGGAAAGGAAGACCCAGAGTTACCTCTGCTGCAGAGGATAAGTTAATTAGAGTTGACCTCACCTCAGATTGCAGAGTTCAAGTAACAGACACATCTCAACATCAACTGTTCAGAGAAGACTGTGTGAGTCAGGCCTGTGTGAGTCAGGCTGCAAAGAAACCAGTACTAAAGGACATCAATAATAAGAAGAGACTTGCTTGGGCCAAGAAACGAGCAATGGACATTAGACAGGTGGAAATCTGTCCTTTGGACGCAGAGTAAGTGAACGGATGATCTCCGCATGTGTGGTTCCCACCGTGAAGCATGGAGGAGGATGTGTGGTGGGGTGGGGGTGCTTTGCTGGTGACACTGTCTGTGATTTATTTAGAATTCAAGGCACACTTAAACACTTAACCAGCATGGCTACCACAGCATTCTTCAGCGATATGCCATCACATCTGGTTTGCGCTTAGTGGGACTATCATTTGTTTTTCAACAGGACAATGACCCAACACACCTCCAGGCTGTGTAAAGGCAATTTGACAAAGAAGAAGAGTGATGGAGTGCTGCATCAGATGACCTGGCTTCCACAGTCACCCGACCTCAACCCAATTAGTGGTTGGAGCGTTGAGCCAGTATATACATATATATATATATATATACACCTTAGCCAAATACGTTTAAACTCAGTTTTTCACAATTCCTGACATTTAATCCTAGTAAAGATTCCCTGTCTTAGGTCAGTTAGGATCACCACTTTATTTTAAGAATGTGAAATGTCAGAATAATAGTAGAGAGAATGATTTATTTCAGCTTTTATTTCTTTAATCACATTCCCAGTGGGTCAGAAGTTTAGATACACTCAATTAGTATTTGGTAGCATTGCCTTTAAATTGTTTAACTAAGGTCAAATGTTTCGCGTAGCCTTCCACAAGCTTTCCACAATAAATTGAGTGAATTTTGGCCCATTCCTCCTGACAGAGCTGGTGTAACTGAGTCAGGTTTGTAGGCTGTCCTTGCTCGTAACACGCTTTTTCAGTTCTGCCTACAAATTTTCTATAGGATTGAGGTCAGGGCTTTGTGATGGCCACTCGAATACCTTGACTTTGTTGTTCTTAAGCCATTTTGCCACAACTTTGGAAGTATGCTTGGGGTCATTGTCCATTTGGAAGACCCATTTGCGACCAAGCTTTAACTTCCTGACTGATGTCTTGAGATGTGCTTCAATATATCCACATCATTTTCCTACCTCATGATGCCATCTATTTTGTGAAGTGCACCAGTCCCTCCTGCAGCAAAGCACCCTCACAATATGATGATGCCACCCCCGTGCTTCAAGGTTGGGATGATGTTCTTCGGCTTGCAAGCCTCCCCCTTTTTCCTCCAAACATAACGACGGTCATTATGGTCAAACAGTTCTATTTTTGTTTCATCAGACCAGAGGACCTTTCTCCAAAAAGTACGATATTTGTCCCCATGTACAGTTGCAAACCATAGTCTGGCTTTTTTATGGCAGTTTTGGAGCAGTGGCTTCTTCCTTGCTGAGTGGCCTTTCAGGTTATGTCGATATAGGACTCATTTTACTGTTGATATAAATACTTTTGTACCCGTTTCCTCCAGCAGGTTCACAAGGTCCTTTGCTGTTGTTCTGGGATTGATTTGCACTTTTCACACCAAAGTACGGTCATCTCTAAGAGACAGAACGCGTGTCCTTCCTGAGCGGTATGACGGCTGCGTGGTCCCATGGTGTTTATACTTGCGTACTATTGTTTTAAAACAGATGACTGTGGTACCTTCAGGCATTTGGAAATTGCTCCCAAGGATGAACCAGACTTGTGGAGGCCCACAATTTTATTTCTGAGGTCTTTGCTGATTTCCTTTGATTTTCCCATGATGTCAAGCAGAGGGACTTAGTTTGAAGATAGGCCTTGAAATACATCCACAGGTACACCTCCAATTGACTCAAATGATGTCAATTAGCCTATCAGAAGCTTCTAAAGCCATGACATCAATTTCTGGAATTTTCCAAGCTGTTTAAATGCACAGTCAACTTAGTGTATGTAAACTTCTGACCCACTGTAATTGTGACACAGTAAATTATAAGTGAAATAATCTGTCTGTAAACAATTGTTGGAAAAATGACTTGTGTCATGCACAAAGTAGATGTCCTAACCGACTTGCCAAAACTATAGTTTGTTAACAAGAAATGTGTGGAGTGATTGAAAAATTAGTTTTAATGACTCCAACCTAAGTGTATGTAAACTTCCGACTTCAAGGAGATATATATATATATATATATATATATATATATATATATATATATATATATATCCCTCACTCTCTCTCCCCCCTCATTTCTCTCTCTCGTGCTCTATTTCCTCAGGTTACCTCAGGCAGGGTAATACAGGTAAGGAGGATATCATCATTTCTGTTGTTATCTCCTGTTTCTGTGGAGTGACTCAGCCAGCATGTTGTTATCTCCTGTTTATGTGGAGTAACTCGGCCAGCATGTTGTTATCTCCTGTTTCTGTGGAGTAACTCAGCCAGCCTGTTGTTATCTCCTGTTTCTGTGGAGTAACTCAGCCAGCCTGTTGTTATCTCCTGTTTCTGTGGAGTAACTCAGCCAGCATGTTGTTATCTCCTGTTTCTGTGGAGTAACTCAGCCAGCCTGTTGTTATCTCCTGTTTCTGTGTAGTGACTCAGCCAGCATGTTGTTATCTCCTGTTTCTGTGGAGTAACTCAGCCAGCCTGTTGTTATCTCCTGTTTCTGTGGAGTGACTCAGCCAGCATGTTGTTATCTCCTGTTTTTGTGGTGTGACTCAGCCAGCATGTTGTTATCTCCTGTTTCTGTGGAGTAACTCAGCCAGCATGTTGTTATCTCCTGTTGCTGTGGAGTAACTCAGCCAGCCTGTTGTTATCTCCTGTTTCTGTGGAGTGACTCAGCCAGCATGTTGTTATCTCCTGTTTCTGTGGAGTGACTCAGCCAGCATGTTGTTATCTCCTGTTTCTGTGGAGTAACTCAGCCAGCATGTTGTTATCTCCTGTTGCTGTGGAGTAACTCAGCCAGCCTGTTGATATCTTCTGTTGCTGTGGAGTAACTCAGCCAGCCTGTTGATATCTTCTGTTGCTGTGGCGTGACTCAGCCAGCCTGTTGTTATCTCCTGTTTCTGTGGAGTGACTCAGCCAGCATGTTGTTATCTCCTGTTTTTGTGGAGTGACTCAGCCAGCATGTTGTTATCTCCTGTTTCTGTGGAGTAACTCAGCCAGCATGTTGTTATCTCCTGTTGCTGTGGAGTAACTCAGCCAGCCTGTTGTTATCTCCTGTTTCTGTGGAGTAACTCAGCCAGCCTGTTGTTATCTCCTGTTTCTGTGGAGTAACTCAGCCAGCCTGTTGTTATCTCCTGTTTCTGTGGAGTAACTCAGCCAGCATGTTGTTATCTCCTGTTTCTGTGGAGTAACTCAGCCAGCCTGTTGTTATCTCCTGTTTCTGTGTAGTGACTCAGCCAGCATGTTGTTATCTCCTGTTTCTGTGGAGTAACTCAGCCAGCCTGTTGTTATCTCCTGTTTCTGTGGAGTGACTCAGCCAGCATGTTGTTATCTCCTGTTTTTGTGGTGTGACTCAGCCAGCATGTTGTTATCTCCTGTTTCTGTGGAGTAACTCAGCCAGCATGTTGTTATCTCCTGTTGCTGTGGAGTAACTCAGCCAGCCTGTTGTTATCTCCTGTTTCTGTGGAGTGACTCAGCCAGCATGTTGTTATCTCCTGTTTCTGTGGAGTGACTCAGCCAGCATGTTGTTATCTCCTGTTTCTGTGGAGTAACTCAGCCAGCATGTTGTTATCTCCTGTTGCTGTGGAGTAACTCAGCCAGCCTGTTGATATCTTCTGTTGCTGTGGAGTAACTCAGCCAGCCTGTTGATATCTTCTGTTGCTGTGGCCTGACTCAGCCAGCCTGTTGTTATCTCCTGTTTCTGTGGAGTGACTCAGCCAGCATGTTGTTATCTCCTGTTTTTGTGGAGTGACTCAGCCAGCATGTTGTTATCTCCTGTTTCTGTGGAGTAACTCAGCCAGCATGTTGTTATCTCCTGTTGCTGTGGAGTAACTCAGCCAGCCTGTTGTTATCTCCTGTTTCTGTGGAGTGACTCAGCCAGCATGTTGTTATCTCCTGTTTCTGTGGAGTGACTCAGCCAGCATGTTGTTATCTCCTGTTTCTGTGGAGTAACTCAGCCAGCATGTTGTTATCTCCTGTTGCTGTGGAGTAACTCAGCCAGCCTGTTGATATCTTCTGTGGCTGTGGCCAGCCTGTTGATATCTTCTGTTGCCGTGGCGTGACACAGCCAACCTGTGTGTTCTGTGTCATCTGAAGTAAGTACCTGTAACTCTTCTCCTATCTTAAGCACTCAGCCAGTGGCACAAAGCAGGAGCCTTGAATCATCAAGATGGGTGTTAGTGTGGTCTTTATCAAACTGTTAACCACACTTGGGTCAAATACATACAATGTACGTCAAACTGTCAAATGCTTGATTGAGGTTGCGATCAAGCTTACCTCTACTATTTGAAATAGGTATTTTATTTTAAGTTGGTTGTGTGGTTAACATGTAGCATGTAGTATTTTAATGCTAGAACCCACAGCTTTGGTGTTGTCAGCAAACTACCAGGTTGTAGAAATCACACTGAAATCTTTTCAATGGAGGTGCCATCAGTTAAAGAAAAGAAACATTCAAGATTTCAGCTCTTTCTTTCTCTTCAGCTGGTTTCTACGGTTACATCCCTATGTCATTTCTTGCCGAATGCCTTTTCGTTCATTCATTCATTCATTCATTCATTCATTCATTCATTCATTCATTCATTCATTCATTCATTCATTCACTCCTTCTCTCCATTCCTCTCTTGTGTTTTAACGAGGCATGACTCTGGCATTCTGATACTCCCTGGGTTGTTTCCTTCACAGCAGCCTGTTACACAACCCAACGCCAGTGTTACAATACAATATGCACCCCCCCCCCCCCAAATCACAGCCTGTTACACAACCCAACGCCGGTGTTACATAACAATATGCACCCCCTCCCCAAATCACAGCCTGTTACACAACCCAACGCCAGTGTTACAATACAATATGCACCCCCTCCCCAAATCACAGCCTGTTACACAACCCAACGTCAGGGTTACAATACAATATGCACCCCCTCCCCAAATCACAGCCTGTTACACAACCCAACGTCAGTGTTACAATACAATATGCACCCCCTCCCCAAATCACAGTCTGTTACACAACCCAACGTCAGGGTTACAATACAATATGCACCCCCTCCCCAAATCACAGCCTGTTACACAACCCAACGTCAGGGTTACAATACAATATGCACCCCCTCCCCAAATCACAGCCTGTTACACAACCCAACGTCAGTGTTACAAAACAATATGCACCCCCTCCCCAAATCACAGCCTGTTACACAACCCAACGTCAGTGTTACAATACAATATGCACCCCCTAGCCAAATCGCAGCCGGCAAAAAAACGAAGCCAGCGAATAATTTGTAAATTCCCCCTCCAGACTCCAGATATAGCTAGAAGTCATCTCTCTCTCTCTCTCAAAATTCAAAGGGCTTCATTGGCATGGGAAACACATGTTTACATTGCTAAAGCAAGTGAAATGGATAATAAACAATATAAAATGAACAGTAAACATTACACTCACAAAAGTTCCAAAGGAACAACGGTGTGTGTGTGTGTGTGTGTGTGTGTGTGTGTGTGTGTGTGTGTGTGTGTGTGTGTGTGTGTGTGTGTGTGTGTTTGTGTGGATCGGGTTGAAGGGATCCCGTATGGCTGCCTCAGACAGGAAGTGATGTCACAGTGTTACTCACCCCCTCTGCAGGGTATGCCTCCCAGCCCAGGTCTCCCAGAGCAGACATGGAGTCCAACAACGTCACTGCAGACAGACAGAGACAGCGAGAACAGACTGGTTAACACAACAAATAGAACTACAGGAGGTTAAATTGGTTATTGGAACAGCTGTACTGTCTGGTCAAAGGTTTTCTAGGTTTTCTCTTTTGTACTGTGACCTGGCCAAGATAAAGGACAGCAGTTCGACACATACAACAACACAGAGTTACACATGGATTAAACAAACATACAGTCAATAATACAGTAGAAAAAAAGAAAAATCTATATACAGTGAGTGCAAATGAGGTAAGATAAGGGAGGTAAGGCAATACATAGGACATGGTGGCGAAGTAATTACAATATAGCAATTAGACACTGGAATGGTAGATGTGCAGAAGATGAATGTGCAAGTAGAGAATCACCAGCAGCGAGAGCGACATCATTGATGTATACAGAGAAGAGAGTCGGCCCGAGAATTGAACTCTGTGGCACCCCCATAGAGACTGCCAGAGGTCCGGACAACAGGCCCTCCGATTTGACACACTGAACTCTATCAGAGAAGTAGTTGGTGAACCAGGCGAGGCAATTATTTGAGAAACCAAGGCTGTTGAGTCTGCCAATAAGAATGTGGTGATTGACAGAGTCAAAAGCCTTCGCCAGGTCGATGAATACGGCTGCACAGTAATGTCTCTTATCGATGGCGGTTATGATATCGTTTAGGACCTTGAGCGTGGCTGAGGTGCACCCTTGACCAGCTCTGAAACCAGATTGAATAGCGGAAAAAGTATGGTGGGATTCGAAATGGTCGGTAATCTGTTTGTTGACTTGGCTTTCCAAGACCTTAGAAAGGTCTTGGAAAGGTCTGTAGCAATTTGGGTCGAGAGTGTCTCCCCCTTTGAAGAGGGGGATGGTCGCGGCAGCTTTCCAATCTTTGGGAATCTCAGACAATATGAAAGAGAGGTTGAACAGGCTAGTAATAGTGGTTGCAACAATTTCGGCAGATAATTTTAAAAAGAGAGGGTCCAGATTGTCTAGCCAGGCTGATTTGTAGGGGTCCAGGTTTTGCAGTTCTTTAAGAACATCAGCTATCTGGATTTGGGTGAAGGAGAAATGGGGAGGCTTGGGCGAGTTGCTGTGGAGAGTGCAGGGCTGTTGACCGGGGTAGGGGTAGCCAGGTGGAAAGCATGGCCAGCCATAGAAAAATGCTTCTTGAAATTCTCAATTATAGTGGATTTATCGGTGGTGACAGTGTTTCCTAGCCTCAGTGCAGTGGGCAGCTGGGAGGAGGTGCTCTTATTCTCCATGGACTTTACAGTGTCCAATAACTTTTTTGAGTTTGTGCTACAGGATGCACATTTCTGCTTGAAAAAGCAAGCCTTAGCTTTCCTGACTGCCTCTGTATATTTGTTCCTAACATCCCTGAAAAGTTGCATATCACGGGGGCTATTGTCACGTCCTGACCAGTATAGGGGTTATTTGTTATTATTGTTTGGTCAGGACGTGGCAGGGGGTGTTTGTTTTGTGTGGTTCAGGGTGTGTTTTGTGTATGTGTTTAGGTAGAGGGGTGATTTGATTTATTAGTCCGGGGTTTGTTAGTCATTGTTCTATGTTAGTATATTTCTATCTAGTTTTCTATATTTCTATGTTTAGTTAATTTGGGGTTGGAGCTTCAATTGGAGGCAGCTGGTTATGGTTGCCTCTGATTGTGGGTCCTATAATTAGGAGTTTGTTTTTCATGGGTTTTTGTGGGACATTGTGCTTGTTTAGCTGTTTGCCTGACAAGACTGTCAAGTTCGTTTGTGTTTTTGTATACGTTATATGTGTTTTCCTTCTTCACCAAATAAAAAGAAGATGAGTGTACATTTTCCCGCTGCGTCTTGGTCTCTACCCTACAACACCCGTGATAGAATCTCCCACCAACCACAGACCAAGCAGCGGAGGAAGCAGCAACAGAAGGACTGTCGGGAATCATGGACATGGGAGAAAATTCTGGACGGGGCTGGACCATGGCACCAGGCTGGGGAATATCGTCGCCCACCGGAGGAGATAGAGACAGCCAAGGCAGAGCGGCGTTGGTATGAGGCTTTATACGCGCCGATAGGGAAGCACAAGAGGCACCCCCAATAATTTTTTTGGGGGGGGGAGACGGGTAGTTTGGCTGGGCCAAGGGTGAGCCCTAAGCCAGCTCCCCGTGCTTATTATGGGAAGCAACTGGAGTGGAGAACGCCGGAGTATGCGGAAGTGCGCACGATCTCGCCCGTGCGCACGCACAGTCCAGTGCGAGCGATCCCAGCCCCTCGCAAGTGCCGTGCTAGAGTAGGCATCCAGCCTGGAAGGAGGATGCCTGCACAACGCATCTGGCCACCAGTGCGCCTCCTAGGCCCAGGCTATCCTACACCTGCTCTACGCACGGCAACCATCAGGTCTCTGCACAGCCCAGTTCGCCCTGTACCAGCACTCCGCTTGTGCAGGGCTGCTAGATCCATCCAGCCAGGATGGGTTGTGCAAGAGGTGCGCTCCAGACCTCCAGTGCTTACCCATGTCCCGGTGTATCCAGTTCCTGCTTCTCGTGCTGACCCTGAGGTGTCTGGCGTCTCCTAAACCAGCACCACGCACCAGGCTTCCAGTGCGTCAGCCCAGTCCAACTCGTCCTGTTCCTGCTCCCCGCACTAGCCCTGAGGTGCGTGTCCCCAGTCTGGTACCTCCACTACCAGCCCCACGCATTAGGCTTCCAGTGCGTCAGCCCAGTGCCAGTCTAGAGTGTCCGGCAACAGTACCTCGTCCAGAGTGTCCGGCAACAGTACCTCGTCCAGAGTGTCCGGCAACAGTACCTCGTCCAGAGTGTCCGGCAACAGTACCTCGTCCAGAGAGTCCGGCAACAGTACCTCGTCCAGAGAGTCCGGCAACAGTACCTCGTCCAGAGTGTCCGGCAACAGTACCTCGTCCAGAGTCTCCGGCAACAGTACCTCGTCCAGAGTGTCCGGCAACAGTTTCTCGTCCAGAGTGTCCGGCAACAGTACCTCGTCCAGAGTATCCGGCAACAGTACCTCGTCCAGAGTATCCGGTAACAGTGTCTAGTCCGGAACCGAGTGAGACGGCCTACTGTCTGGAACCGAGTGAGATGGCCTACTGTCCGGAACCGAGTGAGACGGCCTACCACTGTCCGGAACCGAGTGAGACGGCCTACCACTGTCCGGTACCGAGTGAGACGGCCTACAGTCCGGCACCGAGTGAGACGGCCTACAGTCCGGCACCGAGTGAGACGGCCTACAGTCCGGCACCGAGTGAGTCGGCCTACAGTCCGGAACCGAGTGAGTCTGCCTACAGTCCGGAACCGAGTGAGTCGGCCTACAGTCCAAAGCTCCTAGAGTCGGTCTACAGTCCAGAGCTCCTAGAGTCGCCCTACAGTCCAGAGCTCCCAGAGCCCAATCCAGGGTCTTCAGTGACTGGCCTCAGGCAGAGGTATGCAGTGGGGGTGGTTTGGTCCGGTAGGGGATTAAGGCCTGCGCCTAAGCCACCTCCACTGTAGGAGGTTTGGGGAGGGGGGGTGTAGCACAGGAGCCATCGGTGACGGCTGCCACCCTCCCTTCCCTCCCTTTAGTTTTGGGATTTAGTTTTGCTTTGGGGGTTATTTTTGGTTATTTGTGTGAGGTGCATCTGGGGTCTACACCTTTTGGGGGGGGGGGTACTGTCACGTCCTGACCAGTATAGGGGTTATTTGTTATTATAGTTTGGTCAGGATGTGGCAGGGGGTGTTTGTTTTATGTGGTTCAGGGTGTGTTTTGTGTATGTGTTTAGGTAGAGGGGTGATTTGATTTATTAGTCCGGGGTTTGTTAGTCATTGTTCTATGTTAGTATATTTCTATGTTCTATCTAGTCTTTTGTATTTATATGTTTAGTTAATTGGGGTTGGACCTTCAATTGGAGGCAGCTGGTTATTGTTGCCTCTGATTGAGGGTCCTATAATTAGGAGTTTGTTTTTCATGGGTTTTTGTGGGACATTGTGCTTGTTTAGCTGTTTGCCTGACAAGACTGTCAAGTTTGGTTGTGTTTTTGTATACGTTATATGTGTTTTCCTTCTTCACCAAATAAAAAGAAGATGAGTGTACATTTTCCCGCTGCGTCTTGGTCTCTACCCTACGACACCCGTGACAGCTATTCGATGCTAATGCGGTACGCCACAGGATGTTTTTGTGCTGGTCAAGGGCAGTCAGGTCTGGAGAGAACCAAGGGCTAGATCTGTTCCTGGTTAAAAAAAAATTAAAGGGGCATGCTTATTTAAGATGTTGAGGAAGGCACTTTTAAAGAATGACCAGGCATCCTCTACTGACGGGATGAGGTCAATATCCTTCCAGGATACCGGGGCCAGGTCGATTAGGAAGGCCTGCTCGCTGAAGTATTTTAGGGAGCATTTGATAGTGATGAGGGGTGGTCGCAGACCCGTTACGGATGCAGGCAATGAAGCAGTGATCGCTGAGATCTTGGTTGAAAACAGGTATATTTGGAGGGCAAGTTGGTTAGGATGATATCTATGAGGGTGCCCGTATTTACGGATTTGGGGTTGTACCTGGTGGGTTCATTGATCATTTGTTAGAGATTGAGGGCATCAAGCTTAGATTGTAGGATGGCCGGGGTGTTAAGCATGTCCCAGTTTAGGTCACCTAGCAGCACGAGCTCTGAAGATAGATGGTGGGCAATCAATTCACATATGGTGTCCAGGGCACAGCTGGGGGCAGATGGTGGTCTATAGCAAGCGGCAACGGTGACAGACTTGTTTCTGGAAAGGTGGATTTTTAAAAGTAGAAGCTCAAATTGTTTGGGTACAGACCTGGATAGTAAGACAGAACTCTGCAGGCTACCTCTGCAGTAGATTACAACAACGCTCCCTTTGGCAGTTCTATGTTGTCGGAAAATGTTATAGTTAGGGATGAACATTTCAGGGTTTTTGGTGGTGTACCTGAGCCAGGATTCAGACACGGCCAGGACATCAGGGTTGGCAGAGTGTGCTAGGGCAGTGAATAAAACAAACTTAGGGAGGAGGCTTCTAATGTTAACATGCATGAAACCAAGGCTTTTACAGTTACAGAAGTCAACAAATGATAGTGCCTGGGGAATAGGAGTGGAGCTAGGCACTGCAGGGCCTGGATTAACCTCCACATCACCAGAGGAACAGAGGAGGAGTAGGATAAGGGTACAGCTAAAGGCTAAAATAACTGCGGGATGATGCCAGGTCAACGGGATAGTGCTTACATACAGCATGTTAAATAGAACAGGTCCCATGTAGTTCAGCTGGTAGAGCATGGTGCTTGCAATGCCAGGGGTGTGGGTTTGATTCCCACGGGGAACCAGTATGAAAATGGATGCACTCACTACTGTAAGTTGCTATGGATAAGAGCGTCAGCTAAATGATATAAATATGATACATGCTGCCTCTGACTCTCCCAGGTTCACATCTCCGTACCCTCACCACTTTCCTCAGCAACGGGATTAAGAGGTATTCAGAGACCAGGCTGGGGAGAGGGAGGAAGGTAGAAGGAGAGAAACAGAATTATGAAGAGGGAGGAAGACAGAAAGGCTATGAGCTAGCTAGAAGGCTAAGTGTGTATTCAGATGGAGCCAGTTACTCCCAAGGTGTGTGAACTGTGTCTTCCCTGCCTGACGCCCAATCAGCCCTAATCACAGCCTCACCACTACTAACTATTAATATTTAATTATCCTCCATCTGCAGAAGCTCCTGACTCCTCTCTGTCTCACTCCACGCTATCTCACTCCTTCTGTCTCTCTCTATCTCACTCTTCCTGTTTCTCTCTTATCTCACTCCTCCCTGTCTCTCTCCTATCTCACTCCTCCCTGTCTCTCTCTATCTCACTCCTCCCTGTCTCTCTCTGTCTCTCTCCTATCTCACTCCTCCCTGTCTCTCTCCTATCTCACTCCAACCTGTCTCTCTCTGTCTCTCTCCTATCTCACTCCTCCCTGTCTCTCTCTGTCTCTCTCCTATCTCACTCATCCCTGTCTCTCTCTGTCTCTCTCCTATCTCACTCCTACCTGTCTCTCTCTGTCTCTCTCTATCTCACTCCTCCCTGTCTCTCTCTGTCTCTCTCCTATCTCACTCATCCCTGTCTCTCCCCTATCTCACTCCTCCCTGTCTCTCTCCTATCTCACTCCTCTCAGTCTCTCTCTATTTCACTCCTCTGTCTCTCTCTATCTCACACCTCTCTGTCTCTATCTCACTCCTCCCTGTCTCTCTCCTATCTCACTCCTCACCTATCTCTCTCTATTCTCACTCCTCACTGTCTCTCTCCCATTTCACTCCTCTCTCTCTCTATTTCACTCCTCTGTCTCTCTCTATTTCACACCTCTCTGTCTCTCTCTATCTCACTCCTCCCTGTCTCTCTCCTATCTCACTCCTCCCTGTCTCTCTCCTATCTCACTCATCCCTGTCTCTCCCCTATCACACTCATCCCTGTCTCTCTCCTATCACACTCCACTGTCTCTCTCTATCTCACTCCTCACTTTCTCTCTTTATCTCACTCCTCACTGTCTCTCTTTATCTCACTCCTCTCTGTCTCTCTCTATCTCACTCCTCTGTCTCTTTCTATCTGACTATGCTCTGTCTCTATCCTCTCTATCTCACTCCTCTCTCTCTCTCTATCTCACTCCTCTGTCTCTATCTATCTCACTCATCTGTCTCGCTCCTCTCTATCTCACTCCTCTCTGTCTCTCTAATCTCTATCTCACTCCTCTCTCTCTATCTCACTCCTCTCTCTCTATCTGACTACTCTCTGTCTCTCTTCTCTCTATCTCACTCTTCCTGTCTCTCTCATATCTCACTCCTCTATGTCTCTCTCTATCTCACTCCTCTGTCTATCTCACTCCTCTCTGTCTCTCTCAAGCTCACTCCTCTGTCAATCACACTCCTCACTGTCTCGCTCTATCTCACTCCTCACAGTCTCTTTATCTCACTCCTCACTGTCTCTCTCTATCTCACTCCTCTCTGTCTCTCTCTATATCACTCCTCTGTCTCTCTCTATCTGACTCCTCTCTGTCTCTATCTATCTCACTCATCTGTCTTGCTCCTCTCTATCTCACTCCTCTCTGTCTCTCTCCTCTCTATCTCACTCCTCACTGGCTCTCTCCTCTCTATCGCACTGTCTCTCTCCTCTCTATCTCACTCCTCACTGTCTCTCTCATCTCTATCTCACTTAGCACTGTCTCTCTATCCCACTCCTCACTGTCTCTCTCCTCCCTATCTCACTGTCTCTCTCCCTCTATCTCAATGTCTCTCTCCTCTCTATTTCACACCTCGCTCTCTCTCCTCTCTATCTCACTGTCTATCTGTTTCTCTCTATCTCACTCCTCTGTCTCTCTATATCTGACTACTCTCTGTCTCTCTCTATCTCACTGATCATCTCTCGCTCCTCTCTATCTCACTCTTCTCTGTCTCTCTCCTCTCTATCTAACTCCTCCCTGTCTCGCTCTATCTCATTCCTCACTGTCTCTCTCTATCTCACTCCTCACTGTCTCTATCTCACTCCTCTCTGTCTCTCTCTATTTCACTCTGTCTATCTCTATCTGACTACTCTCTGTCTCTCTCTATCTTACTCCTCTGTCTCCATCTATCTCACACATCTGTTTCGCTCCTCTCTATCTCACTCCTCTCTGTATCTCTCCTCTCTATCTCACTGTCTCTGTCCTCTCTATCTCACTCCTCACTGTCTCTCTCCTCTCTATCCCACTCCCCACTGTCTCTCACCTCTCTATCGCACTCCTCTCTATCTCACTCCTCCTGTCTCTCTCCTATCTCATTCCTCCTGTCTCTCTCTTATCTCACTCCTCCCTGTCTCTCTCCTATCTCACTACTCCCTGTCTCTCTCCTATCTCACTCCTCTCTGTCTCTCTCTATTTCGCTCCTCTCTCTCTCTATCTCACTCCTCCCTGTCTCTCTCCTATCACACTCCTCTCTGTCTCTTTCCTTCTCACTCCAATGTCTCTCTCTATCTCACTCCTCACTGTCTCTCTCTATCTCACTCCTCTGTCTCTCTCTATCTGACTACCCTCTGTCTCTATCTATCTCAATCATCTGTTTCGCTCCTCTCTATCTCACTCCTCTCTGTCTCTCTCCTCAGTACCTCACTCCTCTCTCTCACTCCTTTGTCTTTCTCTATCTGACTACTCTCTGCCTCGCTCCTCTCTATCTCACTTCTCTGTGTCTCTCTCCTCTCTATCTCTCTCCTCTCTATCTCACTGTCTCTCTCCTCTCTATCTCACTCCTCCCTGTCTTTCTCCTATCTCACTCCTTGCTGTATCTCTGTCTCTCTCCTATCTCACTACTCCTGTCTCTCTCCTATCTCACACCGCCCTGTTTCTCTCCTATCTCACTCCTCTCTGTATCTCTCTATCTCACTCCTCCCTGTCTCTCTCCTATCTCACTCCTCACTGTCTCTCTCTATCTCACTCCTCGCTGTCTCTCTCCTCTCTATCCCCTCCTCGCTGTCTCTCTATCTCACTCCTCCTGTCTCTCTCATATCTCACTTCTTGCTGTCTCTCTCCTCACTGTATCTCTACTCTCTATCCCCATCCTCGCTGTCTCTCTCCTCTCCATCTCACTCCTCCTGTCTATCTCATATCTTACTCCTCTCTGTCTCTCTCTATCTCACTCCTCTGTCTATCTCACTCCTCACTGTCTCTCTCTATCTCACTCCTCACTGTCTCTCTCTATCTCACTCCTCTCTGTCTCTCTCTATCCCACTCCTCTGTCTCTCTCTATCTGACTACTCTCTGTCTCTATCTCACTCATCTGTCTCACTCCTCTCTATCTCACTCCTCACTGTCTCTCTCCTCTCTATCTCACTGTCCCTCTCCTCTCTATCTCACTCCTCACTGTCTCTCTCCTCTCTATCTCACTTAGCACTGTCTCTCTATCCCACTCCTCTGTCTCTCTCTATCTGACTACTCTCTGTCTCTATCTCACTCATCTGTCTTGCTCCTCTCTATCTCACTCCTCACTGTCTCTCTCCTCTCTATCTCACTGTCCCTCTCCTCTCTATCTCACTCCTCACTGTCTCTCTCCTCTCTATCTCACTTAGCACTGTCTTTCTATCTCACTGTCTCTCTCCTCTCTATCTCACTCCTCACAGTTTCTCTCCTCTCTATCTCACTCCTTACTGTCTTTCTCCTCTCTATCTCACTGTCTCTCTCCTCTCTATCTCACTCCTCACTGTCTCTCTCTTCTCTATCTCACTTAGCACTGTCTCTCTCTCACTGTCTCTCTCCTCTCTATCTCGCGCCTCACTGTCTCTCCTCTCTATCTCACTCCTATCTGTTTCTCTCTATCTCACTCCTCTGTCTCTCTCTGACTACTCTCTGTCTCTTTCTATCTCACTCCTCTGTCTCTATCAGTCTCACTCATCTCTACCTCACTCCTCTATGTCTCTCTATCTCACTCCTCACTCCTCACTGTCTCTCTCCTCTCTATCTCACTGTCTCTCTCCTCTCTGTCTCACTCCTCACTGTTTCTCTCCTCTCTATCTCACTCCTCTCTGTCTCTGACCTCTCTATCTCACACCTCTCTGTCTCTGTCCTCTCTATCACACTCTGCTATCTCTCTCCTCTCTATTTCACTCCTTGCAGTCTTCTCTATCCCACTCCTCGCTGTCTCTCTCCTCTCCATCTCACTTCTCTCTGTCTCTGTCCTCTCTATCTAACTCCTCACTGTCTCTCTACTCTCTATCTCACTCCTCACTGTCTCTCTACTCTCTATCCCACTCCTTGCTGTCTCTCTCCTCTCTATCTCACTCCTCACTGTCTCTCTCCTCTCTATCTCACTCCTCGCCCTCTCTCCTCTATCCCACTACTCTCTATCTCACTCCTCTGTCTCTATCTATCTCAATCATCTGTCCCGCTCCTCTCTATCCCACTCCTCACTGTCTCTCTATTCTCTATCTCACTCCTCGCTCTCTCTCCACTCTATCTCACTGTCTCAATCCTCTCTATCGTATTCCTCACTGCCTCTGTCCTCTCTATCTCACTCCTCTCTGTCTCTGTCCTCTCTATCTCACTCCTCACAGTCTCACTCCTCTCTCTCACTCCTCACTGTCTCTCTTCTCTCTGTCTCACACCTCGCTCTCTATCCTCTCTATCTCACTGTCTCTCTCCTCTCTATCTCACTCCTCACTGTCTCGATCCTCTCTATCTCATTCCTCACTGTCTCTGTCCTCTCTATCTCACTCCTCTCTTTCTCTCTCCTCTCTATCTCACTCCTCACAGTCTCGATCCTCTCTATCTCATTCCTCACTGTCTCTGTCCTCTCTATCTCACTCCTCTCTTTCTCTCTCCTCTCTATCTCACTCCTCACAGTCTCACTCCTCTCTTTCTCACTCCTCACTGTCTCTCTCCTCTATCTCACTGTCTCTCTCCTCTCTATCTCACTGTCTCTCTCCTCTCTATCTCACTGTCTCTCTCCTCTCTATCTCACTCCTCACTGTCTCGATCCTCTCTATCTCACTCCTCTCTTTCTCTCTCCTCTCTATCTCACTCCTCACAGTCTCACTCCTCTCTTTCTCACTCCTCACTGTCTCTCCTCTCTATCTCACTGTCTCTCTCCTCTCTATCTCACTGTCTCTCTCCTCTCTATCTCACTCCTCACTGTCTCGATCCTCTCTATCTCATTCCTCACTGTCTCTCTCCTCTCTATCGCACTCCTCACAGTCTCACTCCTCTCTATCTCACTCCTCTCTCTCTCTCCTCTCTATCTCACTGTCTCTCTCCTCTCTAGCTCTCTCCTCTCTAGCTCTCTCCTCTCTATCTCTCTCCATAATCTCTATCTCTCTCCTCTCTATCTTTCTTCATCTCTCTCTCTCCATAATCTCTCTCGCTCCTCTCTCTTTGTATTTTTTTAACTGTATAAGAGCTACTGTGAGTGGCATTCACTCTCCACAGCCCAGTGCAACGTGACAGGGGACTGCCATGTTACATTACTGTTTGTGTGTGTGTGTGTGTGTGTGTGTGTGTGTGTGTGTGCGTGTGTGTGTGTGTGTGTGTGTGTGTGTGTGTGTGTGTGTGTGTGTGTGTGTGTGTGTGTGTGTGTGTGTGTGTGTGTGTGTGTGTGTGTGTGTGTGTGTGTGTGTGTGTGACAGTAATAGAGAGAGAACAGTGGAGAACTCCTGCTGTGTTGTAAAGGTCAGCTCTAGTTCCCTGCCCCAGTCTCAATACAGCCTCACTGCTTAGAGAATAAAACACTATTAGACTCCAGCGTTCAGGTCATGGACACACATTGTAATAGAAGAATAGTGGTGTGATGTCTACACCTTACAGTCACGTTCATAGCGTACAGAAATGGTGAATCATGCATAATGTAATGTACAGTGTTGACGAATTGACCTCTATAGCCCAAAAGTGCTGACTACACTTTTCCCTATGATCAATGAAGGCATAGGGACCCTGGGTCGGTCTGTCCCACACACACAAGTCCATGTGTGCACGGGAACACAAACACTTTCCTCACACCTCCTGTCAATAGCACTTATCACTTGTGATCAATGACCTATCCTCTCATCAATGATATATCAGGAACAGTATCCTGTCAACTGACACCACTAGCACATCTATGTGCGTGTGCGTGTGTGTGTGTGTGTGTGTGTGTGTGTGTGTGTGTGTGTGTGTGTGTGTGTGTGTGTGTGTGTGTGTGTGTGTGTGTGTGTGTGTGTGTGTGTGTGTGTGTTTGTGCTCCTGGGAGAGAGCGACCCAGGTTCCTAGTCTCACTACGTTGTCCATCCACATCCGTAGCATGATAGTGTGTTGGCGGGATGAAATGACCCCGCACCTATTTCTCTTCCTCCCTCCCTTCCTCTCTCTCTCTTTCTCTGGGGAACAGTGTAAGTGTAATCTAACACGGGTCAGAGCTGCTCTGGCCCGGAGTTAAAACACACAACTCATCATTCACTCACTCAGACCTGGGTCAGATTCACTCTTATCTAATAAACACACAAACACACACCATCAATTGAGCAGGAGCTTGAAACAAACTCAAGCACCCAGAGACAACACTTTACAACAAAGGATCCATCTTCTAATGTACCCCTTTGTATGGGTCCTTCTGGTCTGTACCCCTTTGTATGGGTCCTTCTGGTCTGTATCCCTTTGTATGGGTCCTTCTGGTCTGTATCCCTTTGTATGGGTCCTTCTGGTCTGTACCCCTTTGTATGGGTCCTTCTGGTCTGTACCCCTGTGTATGGGTCCTTCAGGTCTGTATCACTTTGTATGGGTCATTCTGGTCTGTAACCCTTTGTATGGGTCCTTCTGGTCTGTACCCCTTTGTATGGGTCCTTCTCGTCTGTTCCCCTTTGTACGGGTCTCTTAGTTGGAAAGTTTTCTCAGCTATTTTATTTCCATCTGATGTTCAGTACATTACGTGAATTTAGCATTAAATGATATCCAATGATGGCATGATGTCAACAAATCATCAAGTTCCTGTATTCGTAATGATTCACTTCCAGGAGGTAGGCTGAATTGATTAAATGGACAGCATTTTTTGTTAAGAAACGATGATGACAATGTTGGGTTAGGGTTATGAATAAACCAGCTCACTCTACAGTAATCATCACAGGGTTAATATCATGTAGGTTGTCATGTCTGAAACAGCCCACTGTAGCTAAACCTCACTGGTGATGCCCTGGTGTCAACTCCCCCCCCCCCACACACACACACACGTAACCGATGTGAAATGGCTAGTTAGTTAGCGGTGGTGCGCGCTAATAGCGTTTCAATCGGTGACGTCACCCGCTCTGAGACTTGAAGTAGGGTTGCCCCTTGCGTTGCAAGGGCCGCGGCTTTTGTGGCGCGATGGGTAACGATGCTTCGTGGGGTGTCAGTTGTTGATGTGTGCAAGGGTCCCTGGTTCGAGCCCAGGTTGGGGTGAAGAGAGGGACGGAACCTACACTGTTACACACACACACACACATATTAGACACTCACGCGCGCACACACACTGAGAGTGGCCAGGTTACATAGTAGCATGCTGATTTATTGATTATTGCCACCATGCTGTGAGTTCCACATTCTCAGAGCAAAAAGAAGGCAAGGGATATGTTGGCACAATCTGACTCTCTTCCATTCTGAACCAGGAAATACTATAATTCTACACAAGTCCAAACCAAACCCAGACCTTCCACTTAAAGTACCACTTACCCACCCTAAACCCAACTATAAGGCTTGTTAGACACATGCCTTATCCACTCTAAATATGAGGAATGAGGTTCCTCCCTACTTCCCCCTGGCCTCTTTCGCTCTCTTTTATACATACTTTATGTATCACTTCACCCTTCTTTCATTCCTCTTATTCCTATCTCTCTCTCTCTCTCCCTCCCTCCCTCTCGCTCTCTCCCTCACTCGCTCTCCCTCTCCCTCACTCTCACTCTCTTCCGCTTGCTCTCTCCCTCGCTCTCTCTCTCAAATCAAATCAAAGTTTATTTGCTCCTTCGTTTTGTTGAAATTGGGTGAGAGGTAATTTTCCTCGCACAGCTCCTACAGGGCTCTTCCCTGTAGGCTGTCTCATCGTTGTTGGTAATCAGGCCTACCACTGTTGTGTTATCAGCAAACTTCATGATTGAGTTGGAGATGTGCACTGCCACTTGAGACTTGATTCGTATCTAGATACATGGGCTCCTATACAATTCAGGAACGATACGTTTAGTTTGAAATGATTCACTATGATTCGGTTTGCTTAGAGAATGAATCGATTCGATACGATCAAATGCACTAACATTTGTTTATTTAATTTTCCATTCTAAATGAAAATCTCCTGCTGATGGAGCTCATGAGCGGGACCTCTGAGCTGGATCTGGCGGATCTGACGTGTGTGTGTGTGTGTGTGTGTGTGTGTGTGTGTGTGTGTGTGTGTGTGTGTGTGTGTGTGTGTGTGTGTGTGTGGGGGGGGAATAATGTAGGTTTATGGTGTACAGTGAGGGGGAAAAAGTATTTGATCCCCTGCTAATTTTGTACATTTGCCAAATGACAAAGAAATTATCAGTCTATAATTTTAATGGTAGGTTTATTTGAACAGTGAGAGACAGAGTAACAACAACAAATTCCAGAAAAACGCATGTCAAAAATGTTATAAAATGATTTACATTTTAATTAGGGAAATAAGTATTTGACCCCTCTGCAAAACATGACTTAGTACTTGGTGGCAAAACCCTTGTTGGCAATCACAGAGGTCAGACGTTTCTTGTAGTTGGCCCCCAGGTTTGCACACATCTCAGGAAGGATTTTGTCCCACTCCTCTTTGCAGATCTTCTCCAAGTCATTAAGGTTTCGAGGCTGACGTTTGGCAACTCGAACCTTCAGCTCCCTCCACACATTTTCTATGGGATTAAGGTCTGGAGACTGGCTAGGCCACTCCAGGACCTTAATGTGCTTCTTCTTGAGCCACTCCTTTGTTGCCTTGGCCGTGTGTTTTGGGTCATTGTCATGCTGGAATACCCATCCAGGACCCATTTTCAATGCCCTGGCTGAGGGAAGGAGGTTCTCACCCAAGATTTGACGGTACATGGCCCCGTCCATCGTCCCTTTGATGCGGTGAAGTTGTCCTGTCCCCTTAGCAGAAAAACACCCCCAAAGCATAATGTTTCCACCTCCATGTTTGATGGTGGGGATGGCCTTCTTGGGGTCATAGGCAGCATTCCTCCTCCTCCAAACACGGCGAGTTGAGTTGATGCCAAAGAGCTCCATTTTGGTCTCATCTGACCTCAACACTTTCACCCAGTTATCCTCTGAATCATTCAGATGTTCATTGGCAAACTTCAGACGGGCATGTATATGTGCTTTCTTGAGCAGGGGGACCTTGCGGGCGCTGCAGGATTTCAGTCCTTCACGGCGTTGTGTGTTACCAATTGTTTTCTTGGTGACTATGGTCCCAGCTGCCTTGAGATCATTGACAAGATCCTCCCATGTAGTTCTGGGCTGATTCCTCACCGTTCTCATGATCATTGCAACTCCACAAGGTGAGATCTTGCATGGAGCCCCAGGCCGAGGGAGATTGACAGTTCTTTTGTGTTTCTTCCATTTGCGAATAATCACACCAACTGTTGTCACCTTCTCACCAAGCTGCTTGGCGATGGTCTTGTAGCCCATTCCAGCCTTGTGTAGGTCTACAATCTTGTCCCTGACATTCTTGGAGAGCTCTTTGGTCTTGGCCATGGTGGAGAGTTTGGAATCTGATTTATTGCCTCTGTGGACAGGTGTCTTTTATACAGGTAACAAGCTGAGATTTGGAGCACTCCCTTTAAGATTGTGCTCCTAATCTCAGCTCGTTACCTGTATAAAAGTCACCTGGGAGCCAGAAATCTTTCTGATTGAGAGGGGGTGAAATACTTATTTCCCTCATTAAAATGCAAATCAATTTATAACATTTTTGACATGCATTTTTCTGGATTTCTTTGTTGTTATTCTGTCTCTCACTGTTCAAATAAACATACCATTAAAATGATAGACTGATCATTTCTTTGCCAGTGGGCAAACGTACAAAATCAGCCTGGGATCAAATACTTTTTTTCCTCATTGTAATGCCTGCAATGCAGTGAATAAAACGATATGACAACAATAACGTCTAATGTAACTGGCCCCTCTAACAGTACAACTGGCCCCAGCTTGGCCCCCCCAGTTGAAATGGTCTAGAACCGCCACTGGGCACACAGCCAAGACAACGCAGGAGTGGCTTCAGGACAAGTCTCTGAGTCATTGAGTGGCCCAGCCAGAGCATGGACTTGAACTCGATCGAACATCTCTGGAGAGACCTGAAAATGGCTGTACAGCAACGCTCCCCATCCAACCTTACAGAGCTTGAGAGGATTTGCAGAGAAGAATGGGAGAAACTCCCCAAATACAGGTGTGCCAAGCTTGTAGCGTCATACCCAAGAAGACGCGAGTATGTAATCTCTGCCAGGTGCTTCATCAAAGTACTGAGTAAAGGGTCTGAATACTTGTGTTTGAATCTATTTTCTGACCGATGAATACTACATTTGGATTGGTTTGGGGCTCAGACGCTCCAATAAGTCGCTAGTGGTCATCCAATGTGATTCAACAATAACAATAGTGTGCCGCTACCCTGCCTGAGAACCGCGTTATTCACTGGTATTCATTGAATTGTGCACAATGTGTGACGTGTTTTCCGTCAGTGAGGAGGCAGTGCCACAGAGTACATTGATCTGAACGGTCTAGTTCTAGAACATCTCATGTCGTTGGCTGGAGTATTCAAGATTCAACACGTCAAAACTTTAGCCAAAGTCTTGCAATGAGACCGATACACGTAGCTAACATTCTGCCAAGCAGAGAGCTAGCTAGCTATTTTGCTGTACATAGCTAGCCTGGCTTACTGATATTTAGTAAAAAATGTGACCCTGTTTCTGGTCCATGTATTTCATGAAACTCGTTTGCTACAACAAGTGGCAAATTCGTTTCAAAGTTTCATCATGGAATTGTAAAGAGGCACCGTTACCATGGAAATGTTCTCAACTGCACGTCTAGTGTTCTCTGAACGCCCCATTTTTTTGTCAGCTGTTGTAAACAAAACATTCTAAAACTAGCTAATTTTATCTCTCTTCTCATGTCAACTGTTATAGCTTCATTATTTGACATCTAAACTCTAGAAAATATCAGTCATGACAGGAATAAATCAACATTAACTCCTGGCAAGCCTGTATTTCCAGCCGCACCATTGTCGAGTAGTGGAGCAGAATACGATCGGTAAGCAAAGACATCGTTTTAGCTACCTAACAACAAAGTAAACATTTTATAATGCTAAACTGTTCAGGAAAATGCACTACCCAAGATGTATAATATTAGCCTACTGCACACATATTACTGTTATTCCCCAGTTGAGCTGTCTGGTTGAGATGTAAACAGACCTAGCCCAGAAGATGCACATGTATTGAGTGTATAAAACTAACATGACATTATACTGAATGATTGGAAACATTCATTCTGCCTAATAACCTCCTTATCCAATGATGGAAACAAATACTGACTCCGTTCATCCTAAACTGAATGTTTTTACCCTGGAAATATAAGACTGATGTTCATCGAAGGCAATTCTGTCATAGTTGTCAAAAGGTAAAATCGTATTCCAGATTAGGATTGATGGAGCATGTTTGATACTTTGTCTATCTAGGTCAGGGACGGTCAATTCCAGTCCTCGGGGCCAGAGTGGTCACTCTTTTTCCCCATCCCTAGCAAACACAGCTGATAAACTAATTGTAAACGGAAGATCATGATTAGTTGATTATTGGAGTCAGATCTAGATAAGGGTTGGCCTACTCCAGTCCTCGGGGCCTGATTGGTGTCACACTTTTCCCTAGCCAACACACCTGACCCAATAATCAACTTATAATGGGATTCAGTTTAGAATGCAATTACTTTAATCAGGTGTGATTAGTTGGGGGGGAAAGTGTGACACCAATTAAGCCCCCGAGGGCAGGAGTTGCTCATCCCTGATCTAGGTCTACATCTGAGCTGGCGTCCTTCCAGAATCACTTACTTATGTACACGGTTTGCTTTCTCTCCTCCAGTCTAAGGCTGGAGCCCTACTGGCAGCACTTGACTACAACCTTTGTAACCGTTGTCCAGCCTTGGAGAACGCGTAGGGCAACAAGATGTAAGTGTTAGTTGTCCTCTCGAATGTGAAAAATACAAATTTCTTAGAACTCATAACAATATAATATATGTTATGGCTGTTATATTTCAACACTTCAGTTCTGCACTGATAGTAATGAAGTTATATAGAATAATATTTTGTCAGTATTTTGTCTTTCAGCTAAAGGAGACTACAATAACAAGTCTCAAAAGTGACGTGTCCACGCATTGAAAACTGCAAAGGAATACACCTACATCCCAGAACTTCAGAGAGCAGTGTTGAGAAGACTGGGCTCTCAATAGGGTCTAGGAGAATGATCCAGAGATCAGATGACCAAAGACTCCATGAAGTGGCACCAACAACTGAGCTGCTACAACTTCGAGGAGATGTCACCACGCAGCACAGGATACAGTTAGCAGCACACCTTTGAGCTGGGAAGGACTGGAGCATTCCCTGTTGTCAGACTTGGTGCTTCCTGGAAAGTGTGAAAACCGACAGAGAACTCAGAATTGTTTTTGAAAGAGGTGGGCCTACAATCAAACATATAAATAAGGGAAGTTTGTGTGGGAAACAAACTTGTGTGAGAAACAGTACTTGTGCATTTATCTAGCATATAGTCATCATTGTACTTTTGGAATGGCTTTAGAAGAATTTACTAAACTGTTATTTTCCTGGATATCTACGCTCTTGACGGTTTACACTTCAAATGAGCAGACCCACAGGTGGATAGATATCCAGAAAGACGGACGGACTACCCTGGTGTAAATGCAGTACAAAACAAGTCGGTCCGATTAGACGATCAGGCCAAATAGTTTTATTAGGTAGATAAACAAGAATACAAGGTAGTGTAAGGGAAACAATGTGGTGAACTGGTAAAGTATTGAACTGATTTCACCCAGACCAAGGAAAAATTCACAAAACTACTTAAAGATATTACCATATTTTCTTAATTTAGATCCAAATTAAGAATAAAGTACGGTGTAGTCATGGAAAGTGTTATCTTGTTATGGTAACATACTTGGTAATAAATACATTGAATATTGCAGTGGTGAAATGGCAGCAGTTGTGTGTTGTAAGGTGCAGGAGTCTCCCTGCAATTAAGGCAGGTGCACCAGTGAGGTTGTCTTGGATTTCTGGAGACCCTGGGATAGCTCTCCGGTACACCATGTCAAAAATCACTCCAGGTAGAAGGGAAGCGGACAGCTCCAGCATCTCCCCTTCAATGGACAGCTCTCGCAATTTAGTCTGTAATGATAATAAAAAAGCAACATGAAATTACAGAATGTAGCCAAATGTTGTGTGATATGATTGTAATATTGTGAAACGGGTAAACAGTACCACAGGTGAAAGACTTTTACTAACCTTCTTCTCGGCCAGCCTCTCCTTTCAGTCGGGTAGCCCTTTCAAGGTCTTCCTGTCCAATTCTTTCTGCAGTCCTGCCTGTGCCCCTGGACGGTCTGGGGCTCTTCAAAGCTGGAATCCTACAGAAAAAACATGTACACAACACAGTTATTAGGATTGTTCACTACATGGTTTTATGTAGAAACAATAATGATTTTCATGCAGAAGAGTTGAGTATAACACTTCTACAATCATACACATCTTCATAGCCATGGCTCTCGAGAATCAAGCGACCTTAACAGTAATGTTATTAGCTAGCTAGTATAGGAATCAGAGAAGGGCAAAGGACTTGCCAAAGCAAAGGTTATTTTCCATGAATGCAGAGGTATGATAGTCAAAATTAATATTTTACACTGCTTTTTTACGTAAGTATGATAGCTAATGTACTAAAGCTATCGTCATGTTGCTATCTTGTACCAGGCAGGGAAATTCCCGGTAGCTAAGCTTTTAGCTAGCAACCATGTAACGTTAGCTAGCTAAGTTTGATAGCTAGCTACCTTTCTGGCTGACAGCGTGGATATTTTTTATTACAATATAAAAAGGAGAATAACAGCCGGTGTATAACATTTTGAGTACCTGTTCTGAAGACAGTGTTGCTAAAATGGAATTGAGTTATCATCAAGCTGGTCCATAACTGTAATTGCATCAGCATCCACAGCCTCATATTTCCCGACTGTTGGGTTGTCACTATCACAGCTACAAAGTCTCCGAGCGGATGTTGAATCTACGTCATCCCAGCGGCGACTTGCAATGAGAGCTGGGGTTTCTGGCATATCATGTTTAAATGTAGAAGAAATACAGCATTCTTGACAGAGGGGTCTCCAAAAACACCTGTACACACATTGTTACGCATTGCAGGTTTAAACATTTGAACCTGGGACCGATACAACATCCTCTATGCACTTCCTGATGAACACAGTCAATGTATACGTTGATACGATTCCCAGGGGCGGATGAATAGGGCTGAATGGGGCTGCCTCGGGAAGTCTCTCCCTCTCTCTGTCTCTCTCTCATCTCTCTCTCCCTCTCTATCTCTCTCTCTTCTCTGTAATCCTTTGCTTCGGCTGGGCAGAGAGGAGCTCTGATCTACCTGCCAAGAATCAAATGGACCTGCCAAATGCCAGACTGCACAATAAGATCAGCATACACATAAGCAGATACAGACACACACATGCACACACACTGAATACCCTGCCAGTACCACAGAATGAGGAGAGCAACAAATAAATACAATAACGACACACACACTTTCTCTTTTATACACACAGAATCACACACACAAACAGACACAGGCTTACCTCCAGCCTGGTCTCATAGACTAGATGTAACATAGTAAACGTTACAAGACAGAAGGCTCCGTCATTGGTATGGTTACAAGACAGAAGGCTCCGTCATTTCCTGGTTGCTAAAATTTGAATCGTTCACCTAATTTCAGTTTATGTCACAAAACAAGAAAGTACAGTGTAGAGAGTCATTGTACCATCTAAACCGCTGTGAAATATATTTTCCACAACCAAAAATATAGCATTTTCAGCTGTTATAAACTGGTGTACAAACCCAAAAGTAAAAGATGCAAAAATGAAACGCAAGCATGGGAAGCATAAAAATAGAGCACATAGAACTTCCAATGAGAATGACAGATCTGTCACATTTCTATGTGAATTTGGTTGGGTTGCCCAAAAAGTTACATATTGCTTCTTTAAGGGACAAAAAAAAAACGAAAGCAGGATGGGTGGGCATATAACAAGAATGTCTAGTAACCCGAAGGTTGCGTGTTCGAATATCATCACGGACAACTTTCCTACAATTGACTACTTTTTAGTTACTTTGTAACTAAACTCAGCAAAAAAAGAAACGTCCTCTCAATGTCAACTGCGTTTATTTTCAGCAAACTTAACATGTGTAAATATTTGTATGAACATAACAAGATTCAACAACTGAGACATAAACTGAACAAGTTCCACAGACATGTGACTAACAGAAATTGAATAATGTGTCCCTGAACAAAGGGGGGGGGGGGGGGGTCAAAATCAAAAGTCAGTCAGTATCTGGTGTGGCCACCAGCTGCATTAACCTGTTAGGGCTAGGGGGCAGTATTTGCACGGCTGGATAAAAAAAATGTACCCGATTTAATCTGGTTACTAATCCTACCCAGTAACTAGAATATGCATATACTTATTATATATGGATAGAAAACACTCTAAAGTTTCTAAAACTGTTTGAATGGTGTCTGTGAGTATAACAGAACTCATTTGGCAGGCAAAACCCTGAGACATTTTCTGACAGGAAGTGGATACCTGATGTGTTGTATTACCTTTAAACCTATCCCATTGAAAAACACAGGGGCTGAGGAATATTTTGGCACTTCCTATTGCTTCCACTAGATGTCACCAGCCTTTACAAAGTGTTTTGAGTCTTCTGGAGGGAGATCTGACCGAACAAGAGCCATGGAACGATGATGGCCCATTAGACACCTGGCGCGCGAGTTCATGTTGGGTACCCTCATTCCAATACGTTATAAAAGAGAATGCATTCGTCCACCTTGAATATTATTCATGTTCTGGTTAAAAAAGGCCCTAATGATTTATGCTATACAACGTTTGAACGAACGTAAATATATTTTTTCCCCTCGTTGATGACGAGAAGTCCGGCTGGCTTAGATCATGTGCTAACAAGACGGAGATTTTTGGACATAAATGATGAGCTTTTTTGAACAAAACTACATTCGTTATGGACCTGTGATACCTGGAAGTGACATCTGATGAAGAGAATCAAAGGTAATGGATTATTTACATAGTATTTTCGATTTTAGATCTCCCCAACATGACGTCTAGTCTGTATCGCAACGCGTATTTTTCTGGGCGCAGTGCTCAGATTATTGCAAAGTGTGATTTCCCAGTAAGGTTATTTTTAAATCTGGCAAGTTGATTGCGTTCAAGAGATGTAAATCTATAATTCTTTAAATGACAATATAATATTTTACCAATGTTTTCTAAGTTTAATTATTTAATTTGTGGTGTTGACTTGACTGCCGGTTATTGGAGGGAAACGATTTCCTCAACATCAATGCCATAGTAAAACGCTGTTTTTGGATATAAATATGAACTTGATAGAACTAAAAATGCATGCATTGTCTAACATAATGTCCTAGGAGTGTCATCTGATGGAGATTGTAAAAGGTTAGTGCATCATTTTAGCTGGTTTTATGGTTTTGGTGACCCTGTCTTTGAATTGACAAAACATTACACACAACTCTTGTAAATGTACTGTCGTAACATACTCTAAATTTATGCTTTCGCCGTAAAACCTTTTTGAAATCGTAAAACGTGGTTAGATTAAGGAGATGTTTATCTTTCAAAGGGTGTAAAATAGTTGTATGTTTTAAAAATTTGAATTTTGACATTTATTTGGCTTCAAATTTGCCGCTCTTGAAATGCACCTGCTGTTGATGGAGTGCACCACGGGTGGGACGCTAGCGTCCCACCTAGCCCATAGAGGTTAAGTACTGCAGTGCATCTCCTCCTCATGGACTGCACCAGATTTGCCAGTTCTTGCTGTGAGATGTTACCCCACTCTTCCACCAAGGCACCAGCAAGTGCCTGAACATTTCTGGGGGGAATGGCCCTAGCCCTCACCCTCCGATCCAACAGGTCCCAGACGTGCTCAATGGGATTGAGATCCGGGCTCTTCGCTGGCCATGGCAGAACACTGACATTCCTGTCTTGCAACAAATCACACACAGAACGAGCAGTATGGCTGGTGGCATTGTCATGCTGGAGGGTCATGCCAGGATGAGCCTGCAGGAAGGGTACCACATGAGGGAAGAGGATGTTTTCCCTGTAACGCATAGTGTTGAGATTGCCTGCAATGACAAGCTCAGTCCGATGATGCTGTGACACACCACCCCAGACCATGACGGACCCTCCACCTCCAAATCGATCCTGCTCCAGAGTACAGGCCTTGGTGTAACGCTCATTCCTTCCATGATAAACGCGAATCCGACCATCACCCCTGGTGAGACAAAACCACGACTCGTCAGTGAAGAGCACTTTTTGCCAGTCCTGTCTCGTCCAGCGATGGTGGGTTTGTGCTCATAGGCGACGTTGTTGCCGGTGATGTCTGATGAGGACTTGCCTTACAACAGGCCTACAAGCCCTCAGTCCAGAATCTCTCAGCCAGCGGCGTCTGAGCACTGATGGAGGGATTGTGAGTTCCAGGTGTAACTCGGGCAGTTGTTGTTGCCATCCTGTACCTGTCCCGCAGGTGTGATGTTCGGATGTACCGAACCTGTGCAGGTGTTGTTACATGTGGTCTGCCACTGCGAGGACAATCATCTGTCCGTCCTGTCTCCCTGTAGCGCTGTCTTAGGCGTCTCACAGTACGGACATTGCAATTTATTGCCCTAGCCACATCTGCAGTCCTCATGCCTCCTTGCAGCATGCCTATGGCATGTTCACGCAGATGAGCACGTATCTTTCTTTTGGTATTTTACAGAGTCAGTAGAAAGGCCTCTTTAGTGTCCTAAGTTTTCATACCTGTGACCTTAATTGCCTACCGTCTGTAAGCTGTTAGTGTCTTAACAACCATTCCACAGGTGCATGTTCATTAATTGTTTGTGGTTCATTGAATAAGCATGGGAAACAGTGTTTAAACCCTTTACAATGAAGATCTGTGAAGTTATTTGGATTTTTACGAATTATCTTTGAAAGACAGGGTCCTGAAAAGGGACGTTTCTTTTTTTTGCTGTGTTTACTTAGCATGTAAAGTAACCCTTCCCCTAACTTTATCCCTTTAACCTAACTCTTAATCTTAACGTTAACCTTAACCCTAACCTTAACCCCTAGCCTAGCTAACATTAGCCACCTAGCTAACATTAGTGTTTGCCATCTAGCTAATGTTAGCCACAACAAATTGGAATTTGTAACATATCATACGTATTGCAAATTCGTAACATATTGTACGAATTGCAATTTGTAACATATCAAACTATTTGTAATTCGTAACATATCATGCAAATTGTAATTCGTAACATATCATACAAAATAGATGATGAACATCCACAAATGAATACATAACAAACGTAACATATCATTCTAATTTGAGCATACCGGATTTTCATTTACTATGTTATGTCTACACCTGAGTCCAGGTTGCTACATCAGATACCACATAGCAGAGACTGCTCACACACACACATACACACACACACACACACACACACACACACACACACACACACACACACACACACACACACACACACACACACACACACACACACACACACACACACACACACACACACACACACACACACGGTGGTCTCATCTCACAGACCTTCCATTCCTTTCTCTTGTTAAACGAGTGAAAGCACAGTTGAACAGGGGAAAGTGTTGTCAGGGTAACACATTGAGAAGGGAGGGAAGAGTGAAGAAAGAGAGGAGAGAAGGAAGGAGGGATTGAGGAGGGCTGCAGAGCTTTGAACATTAGGATCTAACTTGCGTCATGATGGGGCTCCTCTCATCTTCTCCTCTCTTCTCTTCTCTAGCGTACCCAAACCAGTGTAAAGGATGCAATATTGCGAGCTACAGTAATGCAAACTTCTTTTGGACAAAGTGCCCTCTGTCTATTTGATGCGTAGCGGGTGTTTTTCTCCCAAATTAAATATTTCTCAAAAACAGTCACCCACAGGGTTGATATTGTGTAGTAAGTGTCTCTATGTCCCTTAGCTCTCCTAGAGATGTCAGTCACTGTAGTAATTTAGTCCACCATCTTGTTCGGATCCTTGCCTCTCCTCTTCTCTTCTCTTTAGCATGTAGTGGCAGCATACAGTGACTTCTAAACAAGCATACAGTGACTTCTAAACAACTTCTAAACAAGACTGCTAATACAGCTAATTAGCCTACTCATCCACCTGACACAAACAGAGAGGAATGCCTGCTGGCTATGGACATCCAACCCTCCAACTCTTCCAAGTCAAGGTAAACTTTTGGTTTTAGGCCAGGCTCACGGTCAGCATTCCAATTCATCCTAAAAGTGTTCGATGGGGTTGAGGTCAGGGCTCTGTGCATGCCAGTCAAGTTCTTCCACACCGATCTCGACCATCCATTTCTGTATGGACCTCACTTTGTACATGAGGCAGTGTCATGATGAAACAAGAAAGGGCCTTCCCAAAACTGCACAGAACATCTAGAATGTCATTGTATGATGTAGCTTTAAGATTTCTCTTTACTGGAACTAAGGGGCCTAGCCCGAACCATGAAAAACAGCCCCAGACCATTATTTATCCTACACCAAAATGTACAGTTGGCACTATGCATTCAGGTATGTAGCGTTCTCCTGGCATCCACCAAACCCAGATTCTCCATCGGACTGCCAGTTAGTGAAGCGTGATTCACCCCTCCAGAGAATGCATTTCCACTGCTCCGGAGTCCAATGGCGGCAAGCTTTACACCACTCACTCCAGCCGACACTTGGCATTGCACATGGTGATCTTAGCCTTGTGTGCGGCTGCTCGGCCATGGAAATCCATTTCCTGACACACCTGACGAACAGTTCTTGTTCTGACGCTGCTTCCAGAGACAGTTTGGAACTTGGTAGTGAGTGTTGCAACTGCGCTACTCATTTCAGCACTCAGTGCTCCCGTTCTCTGAGCTTGTGTGGCCTACCACTTCACGGCTGAGACGTTGTTGCTCCTAGATGTTTCCACTTCACAATAACAGCACTTACAGTTGTCCGGGGCAGCTCTAGCAGGGCATACATTTGACGAACTGACTTGTTGGAAAGGTGGCATCCTATGACGGTGCCACATTGAAAGTCACTGAATTCTTCAGTAAGGCCATTCTAATGCCAATGTTTGTCTAACCTGCCCGTTAGACTGAGGCCGATACCCGGATGTGAGGCTAACAGTGACCTTGAATTCGGGGCCACAGTCCGAGACGATGTCCTCCGGAAGGCCATAATGTTGGAAGACCTGCTGGAAGAGTGCCTCAGCAACCTGGAGAGCAGTGGGAAGACCAGGAAGAGGGATTAATCGACATGACTTGGAGAATCTATCGAGTACCTTCCGAAACCATCAGAAGGGAGAAGATCAGTAACAAAGTCAATGGATAGATGGGACAAAGGTTGTTGAGGCACAGGAAGCGGCAGGCACTTCCCTGCTGGAGCATTCTGGGGTGACTTGGTTTAAGCACACACGGAACAGGAGTTGACATACCGCGTAACATCCTGCACCAAGGTGGGCCACCAGCATGGGATCTGGGTGTTTAGCAAGGGGGCGGAGGTGAAACACCCCTTGAGGAGATGAAATGCCTCGTCCGCTGCTGGAGACCAAACCAACCTATGAGTCCCATCCTTGAGGAGGGGGATAAGAGGGGCACGGACGGTGCTGAAGTTAAAAGGTAAAAGTTGGCAAACCCCAAAAACCGTTGTAACCCCTTGATGGTGGTTGGGACTGGCCATGACCTTACTGCATCTACCTTCTTGACCTCCATCCTCAGTCCCTGAGGGCTGATTTGGTAGCCCAAGAAGGAGACAGCCCTCTGGTGGAATTGGCACTTCTCCGCCTTGACGAACAGGTGGTTAGCCAAGAGGCATTCCAGGATTGCTCGAAAGTGAGTGATGTGATCCTCAAGGTTGGTTGAGAAGATCAGGATGTCATCGATGTACACAATCACCTGACATCCAAGCATGTCCCTGAACATCTCTCACCTCGAGGAGTTGCAATGATCATGAGAACGGTGAGGAATCAGCCCAGAACTACACGGGAGGATCTTCTCAATGATCTCAAGGCAGATGGGACCATAGTCACCAAGAAAACAATTGGTAACACACTACGCCGTGAAGGACTGAAATCCTGCAGCGCCCGCAAGGTCCCCCTGCTCAAGAATACATAGACATGCCCGTCTGAAGTTTGCCAATGAACATCTGAATGACTCAGAGGACAACTGGTGAAAGTGTTGTGGTCAGATGAGACCCAAAATGGAGCTCTTTGACATCAACTCAACTCGCCGTGTTTGGAGGAGGAGGAATGCTGCCTATGACCCCAAGAACACCATCTCCACCGTCAAACATGGAGGTGGAAACATTATGCTTTGGGGGTGTTTTTCTGCTAAGGGGACAGGACAACTTCACCGCATCAAAGGGACGATGGACGGGGCCATGTACCGTCAAATCTTGGGTGAGAGCCTCCTTCCTCAGCCAGGGCATTGAAAATGGGTCGGGTATTCCAGCATGACAATGACCCAAAACACACGGCCAAGGCAACAAAGGAGTGGCTCAAGAAGAAGCACATTAAGGTCCTGGAGTGGCCTAGCCAGTCTCCAGACCTTAATCGCATAGAACATCTGTGGAGGGAGCTGAAGGTTCGAGTTGCCAAACATCCGCCTCAAAACCTTAATGACTTGGAGAAGATCTGCAAAGAGGAGTGGGACAAAATCCCTCCTGAGATGTATGCAAACCTGGTGGCCAACTACAAGAAACGTCTGACCTCTGTGATTGCCAACAAGGGTTTTGCCACCAAGTACTAAGTCATGTTTTGCAGAGGGGTCAAATACTTATTTCCCTCATTAAAATGTAAATCATTTTATAACATTTTTGACATGCGTTTTTCTGGATTTTTTTGTTGTTATTCTCTCTCACTGTTCAAATAAACATACTATTCAAATTATAGACTGATCATTTCTTTGTAAGTGGGCAAACGTACAAAATCAGCAGGGGATCAAATACTTTTTTCCCCCACTGTAAAGGGGAGAAAATGATGAAGGTAATGGAGTCCAGGTGTGAATCATAATGATTCACAGGTATGCGTAATGATGAGTGCCAGGTGTGCGTAATGATGAATCCCAGGACCGGTGGTTAGTACTCCTGTGACGTCGTATGCCGGAGGGGAGGAGCAGGCACAGACGTGACACTCCAATTTGTCTCTGGACCTGTGCACCTACATTATAAACATTAATTTGTAAGCTTGGTTGTAGCAGCCTCATGATGGGTAAAGGGAAAATTAGTATAATGTAGTAGCCTAAACCTATCGATGTTACACTGAGCTGGTTGAATGGAATATAAATGACAGTCATCCAATATGCTCTAATAGAAGTAAGGCCAAGCTCGGCCAAGCTCATTAAAAAAAACACATCGTCCTCCCTAATCTTAAACGGCACCGACCGCCACTGATGCACACATACAGTACAAAGACAAAATGCCGGCACAAACACACAATCTGACGCACAGACACATTCACAAAGTAAAGACATAGAAATAGAACTGTTCTTTCTTCAAAGAGATAATAGATTTAATACATTCTTATAGCAATGTTTTTACAGTGTGCATGTGTGTGTCAGACTATCTATGGGGAACAAGCACTCACATTCTCTCAGACGGAACGTCTGGAAAACCAACAGAGCGCAGAGACAGGTCAAGACAGACCCCAACGGAACCCTGATACACACACACACACACACACACACACACACACACACACACACACACACACACACACACACACACACACACACACACACACACACACACACACACACCACACACAAACTGTCTCAGAGCTATCACACAGAAAGTGGTCACAGGAAGGTAAATTGGGCAAGAATAGTGAGTTGTGAACAGGCGGACGGCTACACAGTGGGAGGGGAGGACGAATGTGTCAAATAGGAGATAGTGGGAAAGAGACAGATCTGAACACCTATGGAGAATCCCAATTTACAGTTTTTCTCCATTGGTTTGGCTCATTTCTTGAAACAGAAATTACATTCTCAAAACTCTAAGATCATTTGGCAAAACAGTCTTACAGTTCAGCACAACACTATAGCTCACTTGCAAAAGCTCATATCTCTCCTAAAACTGTTCACTCATGCTTCAAAACTAAATTCCTTTCCCATATAAAGAGTCAGTGCCACGAAAATGGCAAAGATCCTTCTCAATTGCTTTGGCTCATTTCTTGAAACAGACCGGACGTTCTCAACACTCTTGGTGCTTTAACCAAAACTAAATTTCCTTCTCATTTAAACAGTCAGTGCCCCCAAAATGCTTCGTCCCTTTGGCATTGTGTATGCACTGAAAGTCAAAATGTTTAGATGTTTTGTCACTATGGCAGAGGACCATTGAAATATCCCTCATGTCCACCTTTCAGTCTTAGCCCAGTCCTTCATTGACAATGGTTACTGTACTGTTTTTTTGTCCAGCTAACAGAATACAATTGTGTATAAAACTGAAAAAAAGAAATAGGATTTTAGGGTAAGAGTAGCCTCCAAGGTTTGACATCACACATTGCACTCATACTGCCAAGGAAATTGTAACCATTATCATTCACACACATAAAGTAACTTCCATACATCAGAGTAAAAAGAAAATGTATACAGCATAATATACTGTAATATAAACACACAAACAAAAAACAATGAAAATGATATGCAGCCTACAGTGCTGTAAATAAAGCTGGAGTTTCACAACTAACAGTTCTTCACTGGTCGCTGTCCTCACCCTCCCTCTCCTGGCCACCATCCTCACCCTCCTGGCCATCCACACGCTGCTGTCTGTCTGGCCACAGATTCTCGTCCACATCACAGCGTATATTCTCCCTTGCGATGCAACGAGGGAAGAAACGGCATGCATGTCGCAACCATCCTCTACACTGATCTCCTGTAATATCCTCACACGCAGCGTCCATTGCATGGAGCAGGGACCTCTGATCTTGAGCCCGATGCTCATACACTCTCCACCTCCAAGCGGAGAAATAGTCCTCAATAGGATTGAGAAAAGGAGAGTAAGGTGGTAGGAACACCATGACCATCTAGTGAACCAGGCCCTGATGAGCGGGCCACGGTGGAAATTCACATTGTCCCATACAATGACATATTGTGGTAGGTGAGGCCCTACGAGACCTCTCTCATTTTCAGGGATCAAATCAAAATGAAGGCGGTCCAAGAAGATGAGGAGCTTCTGTGTATTGTATGGGCCAAGACTGGGGATGTGAGTGGCCACACCATTCTCAGATATGGCAGCACACATAGTTATATTGCCCCCTCGCTGGCCTGGGACATCCGCCGTGGCCCGGTGGCCAATAATATTACGGCCACGTCTTCGGCCCTTGGCCAGGTTGAAGCCAGCTTCATCCACATACACGAGGATGTGATGGGTCTCGTTTCCTTCCAATGCCATTATTCTCTACAATAGCGTAAAAAAAAGAAAACATCAAATCAGTCATACAGAAGAGTCATACACTACAGTTACAGACAATTACATAGGAATGTTCTATGTTCTCCACTAAGTTCAATATATTGCTGGCCACTACTCCAGTGGTTCCAAACCTGGGGTACATGTACCCCTATGCAGAGGTCCTACAGGGGGTATTTGACAGAAAGGGGAGGGGGGAAATCATCAATGACTAGACTTACTGAAATGTTACAGTAAAACCCACAGTATTAGATAGATGTACATGGGAGGCACTAATTGCAGCTCTTTGACCCCTTTTCTTATTGTATGTTATATTCTTCAAAATAAGGATTATAATGATAATTGCATCATACAGTAAGCTGCAGTTTTTAGGCGAAATGTTGAAGTCAGATAAATCAAATACTTCCATACCTGGATTACCTGGATACACAAATCAGGTAAAGTGGGTACTGAAGCCAAAAAAGTTTGGGTACCACTGCTTAATTGTAAAAAGGTTATAATGATGGACAACCAGTAACTGACTTACATGTACATACTGGTATCGCAGCTCTTTCACTCTATCAGAGTTCCTCTCAAATGGTACCCTGTAAATTTGCTTCATTGTCATCTGATGCTTCTTCAATATCCGGTCTATTGTGGAGTTGCTTATAGAGTTGACATTTTGGAATATGGCATTGTCTTGTAGGATTGCAGTGCGGATCTGTCTCAATATGATGGCATTATTTGCCATCACCATGTTACAGATCTCTTGTTCTTGTTGTTCATTGAGAAGTTTTCCTCTGCCACCCGTGCAAGGTTGTCGTCCAATCCTAGATATAGAAGTCAAAGGACAACACTCCATTCGCAATGTATACCTTATGTATTCCTTACAGAATGAGTTACCTATGTAATTGTATTGTTGTTTTACTTACAGTAACTTTACCACAATTCTAATGCATCACTGCACAGTGACTGGAATACTACTGTAAACTGTATCATCAATACTGTAGAAAATAAACTATTCCATAGTTTATTTTCTCCAATGTTTTTCTTGTCATTTTTAGTATCATAACATCCCATTGAGGTAAGATATTACTGTAGGCCTATCACACACACACACACACACACACACACACACACACACACACACACACACACACACACACACACACACACACACACACACACACACACACACACACACACACACACACACACACACACACACACACACACACACACACACACACACACACACCCTAAATGAATAGGTAAATGTGTAAATAAATATATTTCTTGCTCTATGCACAGTGTCCTGTCCTATACAACATATAATTCCATCATTGACTGACTACATACCTGTTTTCCCTGCGAAAGGTTTGGATGATGGAGGAGACTGTTGAGCGAGGCACATTAGGCTGCACTCGGCGACCTGCCTCCGCCATTGTGAGGCCATGGTTGATGACATGGTCTATAATTGTGGCCCGAATTTCATCCGGGACAGCATGGTGTCTTCGTGCTCCTCGGCCTCTTCCCCCTATTCCACCACCACGCACCCTTACTCCTCCTCCTCTTCTTCTTCCTCTTCCTCTTCCTCGAGCAGGCAGTTGCCCTTGTTCATTTACTTGGCCAGGTGCCTCCATGTTCAGAAATTGTACTGGTCCTGCATGGTCAAGCTCTTTACATACATGTTTGGCAGCATTCACAGTCATGGACAGCACCTGTCAGGTAACTAAACATACTGTTTGATTGGTCATCTGAGATGTGTGAAACTCCTCCTTCGTTAGTCAAGTTCTAGTTTCACCTGACTGTCAATTGCTGTAATAAATTTATCAAATGTTCCAAGGGATTCATATATGGTATTCATGGTATTATGTTCTTGACTAATTTTGACAATTGAACAGACTATTGTGCATGTGATGACTTATACAATGAAATGACGCTGACACGTTTTGGAGCGAACAACCATTAGACTGAGAATCAACAATCAGTTTAGATCGATAAGATCTATTCACTTGGAAATTGTGCTAAATGTAGGATACATGTACTTAATCATTTGCAAAGATGTACTGAGACATTGAGACATGTACTTAGACATTTGCAATTTGATGAAATGAATGAGAAATTCAATTCTGTTGTGAACAATTGCCAAGTGGTTTGGAGGTTTGTCCATGTAGTTTTGAGAATGTAATTTCTGTTTCAAGAAATGAGCCAAACCAATGGAGAAAAACTGTAAACAAGGACAGGTTGTCACCACTTCACATACTGATTGACTGACTGACTGACTGACTGACTGACTGACTGACTGACTGACTGCCTGACTGACTGACCGACTGGCTGGCCAACTGAGTGGCTGACTGACCAACTGACCGACTGACTGACTAACAGACTGACCGACTAACAGACTGACCGACTGGCTGACCAACTGACTGACTGACTGGCTGGCTGACAGACCAACTGACTGACTAACTGACTGACTGACTGGCTGGCTGGCTGACCAACTGACTGACTGACCGGCTGACTGACCAACTGACTGGCTGACTGATTGATTGACTGGCTGGCTGACTAGCTGCTCTAATGGCATAGCCACAGTCACAGACATGAATACCTTGAACTCATAATGAGCATGACTACCGGTTGAGAAAGGGAAGGGGGAGGAGAGGGAAGGAGAGAGTGAGAGAAGGAAGAGAAAAGGGAGAGAAAGAAGAGAGAACAGGAGAGAGAAAGAGATTCAAAGATGTTTAAGGGGTAAAAGAACGAGAGAGAGCCTGAGAGAGAAAGAAAGAAAGAAAGAAAGAAAGAAAGAAAGAAAGAAAGAAAGAAAGAAAGAAAGAAAGAAAGAAAGAAAGAAAGAAAGAAAGAAAGAAAGAGCAGGTGAAAGGGTAACCATTGATGAAAAGGAGAGTGGGTGAAGAGGAGAGGGCATTGGCAATAAAAGCCTGAGCCTAAAAACCCATAGAAGCCAAACCAAATTAGTCCCACGGTGTTGGTTTACAGTCCCACTACTACTGCCATTCAGACCCACAGCATTGGGCACCCTTCACACTACACACCACTGGAGGAAAGAAGAGAAAAAGGGTGGGGGGAGGCAGGGAGGGAGGAAAGTAGGCATCAAACAGGCCACTTCAATTAAGATAAATAAAAGGCCAGCAATGAAGAAAGAGGCAAATGGAGAGAGGAGGGAGGAATAGAAGTGGAGCAAAGAGAGTGCTAGAAAGACTGGGAGAGAAGAAAAGTGTGGGAGGAAGAGGTGGACAAAGGAAAATAGAGGAGAAGAAGAGGGATATGGGGGTGGGAATTGAAGATGAGTGTGTTTGAACTGGTCATTCAAAGTCCGGGTAGCCATTTGATCAACTGTTCGGCAGTCTTATGGCTTTAAGGATCGGACCCTTTCTTTCAATTTTCGCCGAAAATGATATACCCAAATCTAACTGCCTGTAGCTCAGGACCTGAAGCAAGGATATACATATTGTGGAAATGTGAAAATAATGTAGGAGAATATAACACATTAGATCTCGTAAAAGATAATACATAGAAAAAAAACATGCATTTTTTTAATACATTTTTTTCATCATATTTGAAATGCAAGAGAAAGGCCACAATGTATTATTCCAGCTTAGGTGCAATTTAGATTTTGATGGCAGCGGTTTATGTGCAAAGTTTTAGACTGATCCAATGAACCATTGTATTTCTGTTCAAAATGTTGTACCAAGTCTGCCCAAATGTGCCTAATTAGTTTATTAATACAATTTCAAGTTCATAACTGTGCACTCACCTCAAACAATAGCATGCTATTATTTCACTGTAATTTAAGCTTTTTGCCCATATCAGATATGTCAATGTCCTGGGAAATGTTCTTGTTAATTACAACACCGATCCCGTAGAGGTTCAGGAGCTTTTTGGTCATAGACTTGGCACTCTGGTACCACTTGCCGTGCGGTAGCAGAGAGAACAGTCTATGACTCGGGTGGCTGGAGTCTGTGACCATTTTTAGGGCCTTCCTCTGACACCGCCTGGTATAGATGTCCAGGATGGCAGGAAGCTTGGCCCCAGTGGTGTATTGGGTCATACTCATTACCCTCTGTAGCACCTTGCGGTCGGAAGCCAAACAGTTGCCGTACCAGATGGTGATGCAACCAGTCATAATGCACTAGATAGTGCAGCTGTAAAACCTTTTGGAGGATCTGAGGACCCATGCCAATACTTTTCAGTCTCCTGAAGGGGAATAGACATTGTCGTGCACTCTTCACAACTGTCTTGGTGTGTTTTGACCATGATAGTTTGTTGGTGATGTGGACACCAAGGAACTTGAAGCTCTCGACCTGCTCCACGACAGTCCTGTGAATGGGGGCATGCCCTCCCTTCCCTGTAGTCCACGATCAGCTCCTTTGTCTTGATCACGTCGAGGGAGAGGTTGTTGTAATGGCATCACACTGCCAGGTCTCTGACCTCCTCCCTATAAGCTGTCTCATCGTTGTCGGTGATCAGGCCTACCATCGTCGTGTCGTCGGCAAACTTAATGATGGTGTTGGAGTCATGCTTGACCACAAGGTCATGGGTGAACAGGGAGTACAGGAAGGGACTAAGCATGCACCCCTGAGGGGCGCTCGTGTTGGGGGTCAGTGTGGCAGATGTGTTGCAGCCTACCCTCACCACCTGGGGGTGGCCCGTCAGGAAGTCCAGGGAGGTGTTTAGTCCCAGGGTCCTTAGCTTAGTGATGAGCTTTGAGGGCACTATGGTGTTGAACACTGAGCTGAAGTCAATGAACAGCAGTATAACGTATGGGTTAATTTTGTCCAGTTGGGAAAGGGCAGTGTGGAGTGCAATAAAGATTGCGTCATCTGTGGATCTGTTCGGGCGGTATGTGAATTGGAGTTGGTCTAGGGTTTCTGGGATGACGGTGTGACCAGCCTTTCAAAGCCCTTCATAACTACAGATATGAGTGCTACGGATCAGTAGTCATTTAGGCAGGTTATCTTGGCGTTCTTGGGCACAGGGACTAAGGTGGACTGCTTGAAACATGTAGGTATTACAGACTTGGTCAGGGACAGGTTGAAAATGTCTGTGAAGACACTTGCCAGTTGGTCAGCGTATGCTCTGAGTACACATCCTGGTAATCTGTCTTGCCCTGCAGCCTTCTGAATTTTGACCTGTTTAAAGGTCTTACTCATATCGGCCACGGAAAGTGTGATCACATAGTTGTCCGAAACAGTTTGTGCTCTCATGCATGCTAATATGTTGCTTGCCTCAGAGCGAGCATAGCAGTCATTTAGCTTGTCTGGTAGGCGTGTGTCACTAGGCGGCTTGTGGCTGGGCTTCCCTTTGTAGTCCGTAATAGTTTGCAAGCCCTGCCACATCCGACGAGCGTCAGAGCTGGTGTAGTAGGATAACATTTTAAACCTGTCTTGACGCTTTGCCTGTTTGATGGTTCATCGGAGGACATAGCAGGATTTCTTATAAGCGTTAGGGTTAGAGTCTCGGCCCTGAAAGCGGCAGCTCTTAGCATTTGCGTCATCTGACCACTTCCGTATTGAGCGAGTCACTGGTACTTCCTCCTTTAGTTTTTGCTTGTAAGCAGGAATCAGGACGATAGAATTATGGTCAGATTTGCCAAATGGAGGGCGGGGGAGAGCTTTGTACGCATCTCTGTGTGTGGAGTAAAGTTGGTCTACAGCTTTTTTCCTCTGGTTGCACATGTGAGATGCTGGTAGAAATTAGGTAAAACACATTTAAGTTTTACTGCATTAAAGTCCCCGGCCATTAGGAGTGCCACCTCTGGATGAGCATTTTCTTGTTTGCTTATGGCCTTATACAGCTCGTTTAGTGCGGTCTTAGCGCCAGCATCGGTTTGTGGTGGTAAATAGACAGCTATGAAAAATATAGATGAAAACACTCTTGGTAAATAGTATGGTCTACAGCTTATCATGAGGTACGCTACATCAGGCGAGAAAAAACACAATACTTTTTTATATTAGATTTCACGCACCAGCTGTTACTGACAAATAGACTCAGACCACCACCCCTCGTCTTACCGGATGTCGGTGTTCTGTCTTGTCGATGCACAGAAAACCCAGCCAACTGTATATTATCCATTTTGTCGTTCAGCCACGACTCGGTGAAACATAAGATATTACAATTATGTCCAGTTGGTTGGATAGTCTTGAATGGAGCTCATCCAATTTATTCTCCAATGATTGCACGTTGGCCAATAGGACATATGGTAGAGGCGGGTTACCCACTCGCCAACAAATTCTGACAAGGCTCCCGGATCTGCCTCCCCTCAATCGAGTGTCTCCTCTTCATGAGAACGACGGGAATTTGGGCCTGGTCCGGGAGCAGCACTATATCCTTCACATCATCTTCGTCCAGTTCGAGGTGAGTAATCGCTGTTCTGATATCCAGAAGCTCTTTGTGGTCATAAGAAACGGTAGCAGAAATATTATGTTCAAAATAAGTTACAAACAATGCAGAAAAACCCCAACAAATTAACACAATTGGTTAGGAGCCCGTAAAACGGTAGCCATCCCCTCCGGCACCATTCTTATCACTTGCCATGGCAAGCAAGTTAGGAGATCAATGGAAGATGGAATTAAAATGATGGCATTAAAAATTAAATGAGAAGGACAGGCTACAAAAACAAAGAACCAACAGGTAGGCTGCTACTTAACACTTTGAATAGAGTTGTTGTTGTAACTGCAGCCTATGTAGCCTCAATTAGCCAGCCCAGCTAGGTAGCTAACTAGCTATGTTAACTAGCTAGCTTCTCTAACTAGCTAGTCAAAACAGGTACTATGTAATCCGATTAGGTGATAAATAACCTAGCTTTGGCAGCTAGAAGTCAGTAACTAGTTCGAGTCAACTTGGTTGCTGCTGTCTCTCTCTCTCTCCTCATCGCCCCACTCAGCCACATACAGTCACAAACACACAGCATGGTCCCTCCCCCGCCTGCTACTAGCGCCTTCATTCCTCTCTCCTTCAGTGTGTGCAATAACAGCTTCAGTGAATAACATCTAAAAAAAACCTGCTGCTTCCCTCACTTGGATTGGATCAGACTGGATCTGGACAGGCCCGTGTCTATACGGGGCCGGATCTGGTTGTCATCGGGTCCGTTCGGACTGGGTCTCTAAAAAAATATATTTATCTGGGTAGGGTCCAGGGAGGAAAGCCCCGGGTCCATTTCGAAATGGGTCAAACTTTTTGCCCTCGAGAAGACCTCTAGTGAGATGGGTGTAAGACAGACAGAGGGGTGAGAGGGTGTACCAGACGAGGGAAATGGAGCAAAACGTCTAACGGTCAGGCCAGGGAAGCTCTGTGTATGTGTGTGTGTGTGTGTGTGTGTGTGTGTGTGTGTGTGTGTGTGTGTGTGTGTGTGTGTGTGTGTGTGTGTGTGAGAGAGAGACCTGTAAGCTCTATGTGGCTACATATCATTACAGCAGCCTTCCTGTAGCTCAAGGCTCCTATTAAACTGTAACACAGCTAATAGAGGGGCAGGTCAATTGCAGTGGAGAGAGAGGAGGGAGAGAGAGAGAGAGATGGAAAGAGAGACAGAGTGAGAGAATGGGGGAAAGAGGGAAAATTAGTTGAGAGAGAAAGAAGAGAGGTATGGTAAAAATGAATGGGAGAGAGAGCTGGGAGAGATGGGGGAATGAAAGAGAGGAAGACATGGAAGAAGAAGATAGGGAATGAGGGTAGAATGAAGAAGATAAAGACAGAGAAAAAGGAAGAGAGAAGATCAATGTCCTCATCTGTCCAAGGGCACGGTTGTTACAAGGGAGACCTGCCGATAACTACAACTATTACAGATTAAAGCAATTAAACCACAGACGACCTCTGCCCTCATGAATACGGTTTCCCAGGAACCTGAGGCGTGTGCGTGTGTGTACAAGTGTTTGTTTTACATATGCTTGCATCGGCACTAATAAGCATACTGGTGATTGCTTGTGGGAATGTGCGTGTGTGTGTGCATGTGCGTGTTCATGTGTGTTTGTGTGTGTCTGGGGGGTATCATTTAAAACCAGTGAAGCACACCAAGCAGACTTGGAGTTCAAGCTAACAGAACTAACCCACTAATCTATGTAGTGCAGGCCATTTTCGTGCATGGTCAAAGTTCAAATCATCCTGGTGCACATTCTGCTGGTGTTAAATGAAATATACAAACAGCATAACTAAGCATAATTCACGGCATGCTTCGTTAACACGTGGGTCATATTCATTGTAGCATACCATAGAAATATTTTGGGCAACAGAAAATGAAAACAAGCATTTCTCATTGGACAAGTTCAGGTAGTCCCTCCCTGTTTGCTTCTGTTTGGTTCCTACTGAATTTGACACTGAAATCATAGTCACCAGGGCCATGTTCAGCAGCTAAACGTTGTTGAATGCTGCAGACAGAAACGCCATGAACAGAGACAATGTGATTTCTTATTGCACATGTCAGAGAGGCATGTTTGTTCTACATAGTATATTTCTATGTGAATTTTTCCAAAACGTTGTGTACTGCTCAACCGGCCCATGGAGCGCCCTGTGTGAGTCTCCCCTCAGGGCTGGGAGTGACAGTGAGTTGAAGCACCATCTGCTGTTTGACATGGTCACTACACCTGCCTCTTTCTTTTTCTCTTTCTCTTTCTCTCTTTTTCTCTCTCTCAATTCAATTTCAATTTAAGGGGCTTTATTGGCAATGTGAAACATATGTTTACATTGCCAAAGCGAGTGAAATAGATAATAAACAAAAGTGAAATAAACAATAAAAAATGAACAGTAAACATTATACACAGTTCCAAAAGAATAAAGACATTTCAAATGTCATATTATGTCTAGGGAAAAGGGAAAGGGGGATACCTAGTCAGTTGTACAACTGAATGCATTCAACTGAAATTCATCTTCTGCATTTAACCCAACCCCTCTGAATCAGAGAGGTGCGGGGGCCTGCCATAATTGACATCACCGTCTTCGGGCGCCCGGGGAACAGTAGGTTAACTGCCTTGCTCATGGGCAGAATGACATATTTTTACCTTGTCAGCTCGGGGATTCGATCCAGCAACCTTTCGGTTACTGGCCCAAAGCTCTAGTGTTGTAATGATGTGCAAATAGTTAAAGAACAAAAGGTAAAATAAATAAACATAAATATATGTCGGTCTCTCTCTCACTCTCACTGTAGTGGCCTGGAGGATTTCCCCTTAGTCCAACTCAAACCACTAATCACATGTCATCATATTCATATTCACCTCTATTAGCCTCAGCAGGGGCTTACAATAACACAAACACATATTCAGAACTACACACACACACAGAGCAATTGCTCAGGGAGCAATCACAGCACGAGAGCCAAGAATGATAGAGAGAGAAAAATAACAAGGGTGAGTGAGAAAAAGGGAACGATGGGGGGGGGGAGAGAGAGAGAGAGAGAGAGAGAGAGAGAGAGAGAGAGAGAGACAGCGAGAGTTTTATTTGCCGCAAGGAAAGACAAAGCAGAGAGTACGTTGGCTCTGAAAACAGGCTTCATTGGATTATACTGCCTACAGAAAGCACACACACACACACACACACACACTGTGTGTACTTGGAGTTGCAAATTAGACGACTAGTCGGAGGATGAGAGGGAAACAGCAGGATACTGACATCAACGGAGTGTCAGTGTTGCTTCACCTACGGCCTATGACCTGCCTTCTCCCTTTAGTCTTGGAATCATCAAGATAATACAGGACAGAACAACACACACACACACACACACACACACACACACACACACACACACACACACACACACACACACACACACACATTTTATCTAAATCAGGGGTGGGAAATTCCAGTCCTCGAGGGCCTGATTGGTGTCACAGTTTTGCCCCAGCCCCAGCTAACACACCTGACTCCAATAATCACACAATCATGATCTTCAGTTTCCAATGCAATTTGATTAATCAGCTGTGTTTGCTAGGGATGGAGAAAGTGTGACACCAATCAGGCCCTCGAGAACTGGAGGTGACCACCCCTGATCTAAATCAGCACTGGTTTCCTTCACTTCCAGTAGGTTTCATCATGCGTAGAAGTCATTTGATAAATTTTTAAACACTGTGTTGTCTTTTCTCATGCTGTGTCTGTTGTTTCCGGTGCCTGCTGCCTTCCTATCCCCTGAGTGGGACTTTACAGTATGAACTACACAGTGTGTGTGTGTGTGTGTGTGTGTGTGTGTGTGTGTGTGTGTGTGTGTGTGTGTGTGTGTGTGTGTGTGTGTGTGTGTGTGTGTGTGTGTGTGTGTGTGTGTGTGTGTGTGTGTGTGTGTGTGTGTGTGTGTGACATACAATCAAAGACAGAACACCACACAACGGATGTTCTCTTTCACTTCACTGCAACAACACTGTTCAACCAACAAGCTCTCACAGCAGAATTAGACTTTCATCCACATTATGGGTTAAGTTTAGGCACTCATTCCAAATGGTTACGTTAAGGGTTGAGGTTTGGGATAGGGTTATAACCTTAAATAAAAAACCAGTGTGCACGACTGGGATCGAACATGCATTCTGTTCCAGAGTCATGAGATTCATGGGATTACACACACACAGGGTTAACATTTGGGATAGGGTTAAAACCAAAAATACATATGAAAGCGGCTGACACAAGAGGCATCACTGGCCATCAGGGTGGATAAGGACACGTGTGTGTGTGTGTGTGTGTGTGTGTGTGTGTGTGTGTGTGTGTGTGTGTGTGTGTGTGTGTGTGTGTGTGTGTGTGTGTGTGTGTGTGTGTGTGTGTGTGTGTGTGTGTGCATGTGTGTGAGAGAGAGAGTGAGAGCGCAAGAGAGAGAAAGAGAGAGAGAGAGGGGGGAGAGAGAGAGAAAGAGAGAGAGAGAGGGAGGAGAGATGAGCTTGTCAATAGGACGTATGGCTCCGCACGTCCAATACGAAAGCTTTGTTCAAACACATTACGGGGTAACGACTGCTCCAGCCACAGACACGCCACTAAACGGGAGAAAGGAAGGCTCGGGAAGTGCTTCGAAACTCAGAACTTTCACAAACATTAATTCACTACGAATATTAGTCAGATTATGTCATAACACAGTTGTAAGAAAGTATCAAGAAACTGGACAGTCAATTCATAACTGATTAGTAATAACTGCACACATAACGCATGAACATCATTACATGATCAAACCACAGAGTGATCAAATATGTCTCAAAGATAGTGCTTATAGAATTTCACCCATATGACAATCTCTTCAAACCCTGTGCTTGCGTATCTAGCTTTAATGTAGTTAGGAGGGAAGTAGTTACTCAGCAAATGGTCCGCTCTAATTTTGAGCTGAGTAGGCATATCAATGTTAATACAATAACGAAGAGAGAGGCCCAGCAGCAATGTGTGACAAATCTATAGTAATTGCTAGCTTAGTCCTGATTTGAAACACTGCTGTAGCCTAGACCAGTAGCCCTTACTTGAAAATAATGTGCCATCATTATTAGGCCTAATATCAGTATTATTATTATCAAACCCATACAAGTTGAATGTGTCTTAAAGGTCAAATGTGTATCCAACCATTGCCCAATACAAGAAAAGCTTGTGAAGTTAAATCATGTCTCCTGCGCATACCATGTTGCCTCCACATATATCTCCACAACATTGCCTCGATGCTATACATCATTTAATGTCGTGTTCCATGAAGGATCTACAGTTTCCCATGCTTCTACACCGCTTTCCGTGCCCTAGCTGACCTTATGCATGATTCATACCGACCACACCGTCAGAGCACTTAACGAAGCGACTCTATACGGTTACGTCCACGGTGGACTAACCGGGGCTCCCGCCTTCCACCTTCTGTACACCGCAACAACCCCCGCGGTTCAAATCACCGAGTCAAAACCTAAACAATCGTTAACCACTCTCTTACCTTCATTCTCCGGGTAATTCCGTAAGCCTTTACATGGCGCAAACGCGTGAAAAAGAAAGGGGGAGAAAATAAAAAGGGATGGATAGATCCAAGGGAAGACTCGTGCCATTTTTCAGGCTGCGCCTTGCGCTCGCTGCATCCCTGTTTCGTGTAGAGTTGGTGAGCGAGCCCTCGTGAATGAGCGGAGTAGAGGAAAGAAGGAAAAGAGAGAGAAAGCGAGAGAGAGAGAGAGACAGAGAGAGAGAAGGGAAAGAGGAGGAGACGGGAAGGAGGGTCCAGCGTGAACCACGCGCTGTCAACCACAGGCGAGCCCTGAATTGGTGTCGGAGTGCGAGAACCCGCGCAGTCGTGACACACACACAAACTATTCAAAGGGCACACGCAGGACTGAGATCATCCATCACTGAATTTCGGACGTTTGGAGAGAGCATATCGAAGGAAAGCTCCAACTTGTGTAAAGATGACCATGACTCCTGTTTCTGAATCCAACTGAAAATGTATGGCTGAAAGTTAGTTATATGGGCCGATGGTTTTACCATGGAATATCTGGGACTAACAGCCCCTATATAGCCTTGGTGTCTTATGCTGTTAATTTGACTATTAACGCTTTTTTATGACCATTAGAGACTCGATGCATAGCCTAGGCTAGCAGTAGCGGTGCGTGGGTAAAATCACTGGAGAAGCCATATTACAACCTATGTGTCGTGATATATTGGCCTAAAGGCAGAGACAATAAGAAGACATTGTGGAATAATACATTCAACCACACCTTTGTTTTTTATCACTAAACCGGATAGCGACCTCTATCCAGTGAAGTCCAGCAATGCATATTGCATGAACAGTAATAGACAGTTACATGACCTACAGCATGGTCAAGCAAGTTCATGTTTCCGACATTTTCGGACCACTAGACAACTATTGATTTAGTACCACAGAGAGATACCGCAAGTCGCAAAGAAATCAGGATCTGCTTCCAATATTCCAGCATCAACATGATCAAATCACCTCTGCTTAGTCTAATACGGTGACAACTAAAAATATACCAAAAACAGTTTAGTCCAATCAACATAAGCTAAATATGATGTGGCTGGCCATGGTTCTGATGTCTGTGTGCATGTGTAGGTATGTGTGCATGTGTAGGTATGTGTGCTTGCACGTTGTGCAAGTAGAAAAAACATGTTCACTCATGCTACTTGTAGAGAAACACTAATTCCGTCCTCCTCTTTCATGTTGCTGAAACGGTCTATCACTCTGTCATACAGTATAGCTTTTATTTTTCTTTGTCCTAGGCTAACTGGCTAAAATACTTGCTTGCTAGCCTAACTTCCATTCATGGGCAATGTTAGCTAGTTAACATTAGCCTTCTACATCTAGCTACATATTAAACTTCCATCCTCGCAGGCCAGGGACACAACAATGTATGAATTAATGGTTGGTGCAGAATCGCCATTATAATCATTGGCCAGTACTGACAATTAAGTAAAACCGGAAGTCCAAATATCTATCTCCATCCATGGCTAGTTTAGGAAAGGGCCAATTTTAGCTAGCTGCCATCGGAGGACAACAACACAACAAAATGCAACAATTCAAGCTGTTCTGTCAATGACATTCTCTCAATGGGATTTGATAGGAGTGACGCTAAAATCCAAGCTGGATTCGCTTGACACTTTTTTTGGTGCGCCAGGACCAGTCACAGTTAAGCTCAGTCAGTTTAGCTAAATGCTGATTTGCACATTTTTATATATTTTTTTATCAAGATAGGTCAAATGCTTGCTGGCTTCTCTTGCCTTCAATGCTACGGGTGGCAACAATGTCATTGTCGTACTTGTATAAACCAGACACCATCAGATAGATGCCCTACACATAGAGAGACAGGGGGGCGCGGTTTGGCTTGCTCAAATACTTTCTACTGTGAGATACATTCAGTCTCTTGCGAATTGAAGGTAAATTCTGAAACAGAGACACGGAAGATACATTATTTTCTGTGATTTTATATAAAACATATATATATTGGTACATTTTTGGGAACCCTGGCTTCCCTTTACACACATGAATACATGCCACTGTAGGCTAGGCCTAATTACAGGGAAATGTGTCAGGCTCAACATTGTTGGTCTAACCTACATTATACCAATGACAGCTGCTACATCCTACAGCTCTCAGAAGAACGCAGTTTCATGGATTACAGATTCAAATCCAATGCTTATATGGAGATTTATTCTGGTTGGGATGCGTGCTGCACTGCGTTAAGACGTCAGTATGTGTGTGTATGTGACTGTCAGTATGTTTCTGGGTGTCTAAATGAATAAAACATGCTTTCTGCCTGTCATTAAATGTGTGTGTGGGAAGGGGTGAAAGTGCACGAGGTCAACCTCTCAATCTACTGCTTTTTAACGCACTAGACCAAAACAGCGTGGAGGTAATTCAGCACCATGGAGAGAGCATTTAACAGGACACATTTACCCCTCTCGCTTTGCTGCCCTTGGATGTGTGTGTTTGTTCTTTCTGTTTGGGTAAACCTACTGAATTGAAGTCAACCCCCCAGTGAAAGGCTGGGGGGTTGAACCCACTCCAATTCGCACACTACCCCAACAGATCCACTGATGACGCAATCTCTATTGCACTCCACACTGCTCTTTCCCACTTGGGCAAAAGGAACACCTACGTGAGAATACTGTTCATGGACTACAGCTCAGCGTTCAACACCATTGTGCCCTCCAAACTCATCAGTAAGCTAAGGACCCTGGGACTAAACACCTCCCTCTGCAACTGGATCCTGGACTTCCTGACGGGACGCCCACAGGTGGTGAGGGTTGGCAATAACACATCTGTCACGCTGATCCTCAACACGGGGCCCCTCAGGGGTACGTGCTTAGTCCCCTCTTGTATTTCCTGTTCACCGATGACTGCGTTGCCGTGCACGACTCCAACGCTATCATTAGGTTTGACGACATCGCGACGGTGGTAGGCCTGATCATAGATGACAATGAGACAGCCTGTAGGAAGGAGGTCAGAGACCTGGCAGTCTGGTTCCAGGACAACAACCTCATCCTCAATGTCAGCTAGACAAAGGAGCTGATCGTGGACTACAGAAAACAGAGGGCCGAGCACGCCCCCATTCACTTCAGCAGGGCTGTAGTGGAGCGGGTTTAGAGCTTCAAGTTCCTCGGTGTCCACAACACTAACGATCTATCATGGACCAAAAACACCAGCACAGTCATGAAGAGGACAGTCATGAAGAGGGCACGAAAACGCCTCTTCCCCCCTTCCCCATTGACAGCATCTTGACTGGCTGCATCACCGCTTGGCATGGCAATTACTTGGCATCCGACTGCAAGGTGCTACAGTGGGTAGTGCCTACGTCCCAGTACATCACTGGGGCCGAGCTCCCTGCCATCCAGGACCTCTATACCAGGCGGTGTCAGATGAAAGCCCTAAAAATTGTCAAAGACTCCAGCCACCCAAGTCATATAGTGGTTTCTCTGCAACCCCACGGCAAGTAGTACCAATGCACCAAGTCTGGAACCAACATGACCCTGAACAGCTTCGACCCCCAAGCCATAAGACTGCTCAATAGTTAATTAAATAGTTTTAACCAAATAGCTACCCAGACAATCTGCCTTGACCCTTTTTTGCGCTATCTTTTTTGACTCGTCATTTACACTGCTGATACTGTTTACTATCTGTCACTTTATTCCTTGTTATATATACAGTGCCTTTTAAAAGTATTCAGACCTCTTGACTTTTTACAAATTGTGTTACGTTACAGCCTTATTCTAAAATGGATTAAATAAATCCTCATCAATCTACATACAATACCCCATAATGACAAAGTGAAAACTGTTTAAAAATAATGTTTGCTAATTTATTAAAAATCAAAAACAGAAATACCTTATTTACATAAGTATTCAGCCCCTTTTCTATGAGACACGAAATTGAGCTCAGGTGCATCCTGTTTCCATTGATCATCCTTGAGATGTTTCTACAACTTCATTGGAGTCCACCAGTGGTAAATTCAATTGATTGGACATGATTCGGAAAGGCACACAAGGTCCCACAGTTGACAATGCATGTCAGAGCAAAAACCTTGCCATGAGGTCAAAGGCATTGTCCGTAGAGCTCCGAGACAGGATTGTGTCGAGGCACAGATCTGGGGAAGGGTACCAAAACAATTCTGCAGCATTGAAGGTCTCCAAGAACATAGTGGCTTTGATCGTTCTGAAATGGAAGAATTTTGGAACCACCAAGACTGTTCCTAGAGCTGGCCACCCGGCCAAACTGAGCAATCAGGGGAGAAGGGCCTTGGTCACGGAGGTGACCAAGAACGGGATGGTCACAATGACCGAGCTCTAGAGTTCCTCTGTGTCACACCCTGATCTGTTTCAGCTGTATTGTCCTTGTCTCCACCCCCCACCTGATGTCTCCCGTTTTTACCCCTTTAGTCCCTGTGTATTTATTCCTGCATTTTCTGTTTGTTTGTTGCACGTGTCTGCATCTGGGTCTCATCCTGAGTCATGATACTCTGTGGAGATTGGAGAACCTTCCAGAAAGACAACCATCTCTGCAGCACTCCACCAATCAGGCCTTTATGGTAGAATGGCCAGACGGAAGCCACTCCTTAGTAAAATGCACATGACAGCCGGCTTGGAGTTTGCCAAAAGGCACCAAAAGACTTTCAGACCATGAGAAACAAGATTCTCTGGTCTGATGAAACCAAGATGGAACTCTTTGGACTGAATGCCAAATGTCACACCTGGAGAAAACCTGGCACCGTCCCTATGGTCAAGCATGGTGGTGGCAGCAACAGGACAATGACCCTAAGCACACAGCCAAGACAACGCAGGAGTGGCTTCGGGACAAGGTTCTGAATGTCCTTGAGTGGTCCAGCCAGAGCCTAGACTTGAACCCGTTCTAACATCTCTGGAGAGACCTGAACATAGCTGTGCAACAACGCTCCCCATCCAACCTGAGAGAGCTTGAGAGGATCTGCAGAGAAGAATGGGAGAAACTCCCCAAATACAAGTGTGTCAAGCTTGTAGTGTCATACCCAAGAATACTCAAGGCTGTAATCACTGCCAAAGGGGCTTCAACAAAGTACTGAGTAAAGGGTCTGAATACTTATGTAAATGTGATATTTCAGTGCATTATTTGTAATAAATTTGCTAAATTTCTAAAAACCAGTTTTTGCTTTGTCATTATGGGTTATTGTGTGTAGATTGATGAGAAAAAAATGCAATTAATCAATTTAAGAATAAGCCTGTAACCTAAGAAAATGTCGAAAATGTGAAGAGGTCTGAATACTTTCCGAAGGCACTGTACATCTATCTACCTCAAATACTTCCTACCCCTGCACAGCCATGTTATCGTCACTCATTGTCTATCTATTATACAGAACTAAAATATAAATGCAACATGTAAAGTGTTGGTCCCATGTTTCATGAGCTGAAATAAAAGATCCCAGAAATGTTCCATATGTACAAAAACATTGTTTCTTCCAAATTGTGTGCACAAATTTGTTATATCCCTGTTAGTGAGCATTTCTCCTTTGCCAAGATATTCCATCCACTTGACAGGTGTGGCATATCAAGAAACTGATTAAACAGCATGATTATTACATCATGCTGTTTATCATCTCATCAATCAACTTATAAATAATTATGAATCGATCCACCATTGAGCACAAAAACAACACTTGTTACAGAATATTTTACATACAAATAACATCTGTCAGACAAACCATGCCTGACAACATGATCCAATAAGACAGAAAAATAGAAGAACATTTAAAGCCCCCTTGTGCTGGGGACAATAAAAGGCCGCTATAAAATGTGCAGTTTTGTCACACAACATAATGCCACAGATGTCTCAAGTTTTGAGGGAGCGTGTAATTGGCAAGATGGCTGCAGGAATGTCCACCAGAGCTGTTGCCAGATAATTGAATGTTCATTTCTCTACCATAAGCCACTTCCAATGTGGTTTTAGAGAATTCGGCAGTACGTACAACCGGTCCCACAACCGCAGACCATGTGTAACCACGCCAGCCCAAGACCTCCACATCCGGCTTTTTCACTTGTGGGATCGTCTGAGACGAGCCACCCAGACAGCTGATGAAACTGCGGGTTTGCACAACCTGTCAGAAACGGTCTCAGGGAAGCTCATCTGCGTGCTCGTTGTCCTAATCAGGGTAGTTTGTTGTCGTAATCGACTTCAGTGGTTAAATGCTCACCTTCGATGGCCACTTGCATGCTGGAGAAGTGTGCTCTTCACAGATAAATCCTAGTTTCAACTGTATCGGGCTGATGTCAACTTCTAAACAGAGTGCCCAATGGTGGCTGTGGGGTTATGGTATGGGCGAGCATAAGCTACGGACAACTAACACAATTGCATCTGCTGCCATCACCTCATGTTCCAGCATGATAATACCCCATGTCGCAAGGATCTGTACACAATTCTTGGAAGCTGAAAGTTCTTCCATGGCCTGCATACTCACATGACAGGTCACCCATTAAGCATGTTTGGGACGCTCTGGATCAACGTGTACGACAGTGTGTTCCAGTTCCCACCAATATCCAGAAACTTCGCACAGCCATTGAGGAGGAGTGGGACAACATTCCACAGGCTACAATCAACAGCCTGATCAACTCAATTTGAAGTAGATATGTTGCGCTGCATGAGGCAAATGTTGGTCACACCAACTAATACATTACAACGGAATGACGGAACGATTTGACTAGTGCAGTGTTAGCTAGCTACATAGTTGTCTTTGTCATAGTTTGATAATTGTGTAGTTTAGAGTAATTATCGAGGTTAGCTAGCCAGCCGCGCCGCGACGCCGTTGTCCAGACTCCAGACTTAGTCAACACACCTAGTCATCGTCAAACCCACTGCTAGCTAGCCGACCTTTACTGACTAGCAGCACTGTAGAAACGAATACATTACAACGGAACGATTTGACAAGTGCAGTATTAGCTAGCTACATAGTTGTCTTTGTCATAGTTTGATAATTGTGTAGTTTAGAGTAATTATCGAGGTTAGCTAGCCAGCTATTTTCGTCCCCCGCGACGCCATTTTTCCAAACCTAGCCAACTATTACCGACGAGCAGCATTGTAGAAACTAAATACATTACAAAGGAACGTCTTGATTAGTGCTATGTTAGCTAGCTACATAGTTGCTTTTGTATCATGATAAGGTGTAGTACTGAAACTATCGAGGTTACCTAGCCAGCTACATGTTCAAACAAAGTCAACAACGCAGCCACTGCTAGCTAGCCTACTTCACCAGCCAGCAGTACTGTATCATTTGTCATTTTAGTCATTAAGATTTTTGCAACGTAAGCTTAAATTTCTGAACATTCGAGACGTGTAGTCCACTTGTCATTCCAACCTCCTTTGCATTAGCGTAGCCTCTTCTGTAGCCTGTCAACTATGTGTCTGTCTATCCCTGTTCTCTCCCCTCTGCACAGAACACACAAACGCTTCACACCGCGTGGCCGCTGCCACTCTAACCTGGTGGTCCCAGCGCGCACAACCCACGTGGAGTTCCAGGTCTCCGGCAGCCTCTGGAACTGCCGGTCTGCGGCCAACAAGGCAGAGTTCATCTCAGCCTATGCTGCCCTCCAGTCCCTTGACTTCTTGGCGCTGACGGAAACATGGATTACCACAGATAACACTGCTACTCCTACTGCTCTGTCCTCGTCTGCCCACGTGTTCTCGCATACCCCGAGAGCATCTGGCCAGCGGGGTGGTGGCACTGGAATCCTCATCTCTCCCAAGTGGACATTCTCTCTTTCGCCCCTTACCCATCTGTCTATCTCCCATCTGTCACAGTTACCAGCCCTTTCAAGCTTAACATCCTTATCATTTATCGCCCTCCAGGTTCCCTTGGAGAGTTCATCAATGAGCTTGACGTCTTGATAAGTTCCTTTCCTGAGGATGGCTCACCTCTCACAGTTCTGGGTGACTTTAACCTCCCCACGTCTACCTTTGACTCATTCCTCTCTGCCTCCTTTCCACTCCTCTCCTCTTTTGACCTCACCCTCACACCTTCCCCCCCTACTCACAAGGCAGGCAATACGCTTCACCTCATCTTTACTAGATGCTGTTCTTCCACTAATCTCATTGCAACTCCCCTCCAAGTCTCCGACCACTACCTTGTATCCTTTTCCCTCTCGCTCTCATCCAACACTTCTGACTCTGCCCCTACTCGGATGGTATTGCGCCGTCCCAACCTTCGCTCTCTCTCCCCCGCTACTCTCTCCTCTTCCATCCTATCATCTCTTCTCTCTACTCAAACCTTCTCCAACCTATCCCCTGATTCTGCCTCCTCAACCCTCCTCTCCTCCCTTTCTGCATTGTTTGATTCTCTATGTCCCCTATCCTCCAGGCCGGCTCGGTACTCCCCTCCTGCTCCGTGGCTCGATGACTCATTGCGAGCTCACAGAACAGGGCTCCGGGCAGCCGAGCGGAAATGGAGGAAAACTCGCCTCCCTGCGGACCTGGCATCCTTTCACTCCCTCCTCTCTACATTTTCCTCTTCTGTCTCTGCTGCTAAAGCCACTTTCTACCACTCCAAATTCCAAGCATCTGCCTCTAACCCTAGGAAGCTCTTTGCCACCTTCTCCTCCCTCCTGAATCCTCTTCCCCCCCCCTCCTCCCTCTCTGCGGATGACTTCATCAACCATTTTGAAAAGAAGGTCGACGACATCCAATCCTCGTTTGCTAAGTCAAACGACACCGCTGGTCCTGCTCACACTGCCCTACCCTGTGCTTTGACCTCTTTCTCCCCTCTCTCTCCAGATGAAATCTCGCGTCTTGTGACGGCCGGCCGCCCAACAACCTGCCCGCTTGACCCTATCCCCTCCTCTCTTCTCCAGACCATTTCCGGAGACCTTCTCCCTTACCTCACCTCGCTCATCAACTCATCCTTGACCGCTGGCTACGTTCCTTCCGTCTTCAAGAGAGCGAGAGTTGCACACCTTCTGAAAATACCTACACTCGATCCCTCCGATGTCAACAACTACAGACCAGTATCCCTTCTTTGTTTTCTCTCCAAAACTCTTGAACGTGCCGTCCTTGGCCAGCTCTCCTGCTATCTCTCTCAGAATGACCTTCTTGATCCAAATCAGTCAGGTTTCAAGACTGGTCATTCAACTGAGACTGCTCTTCTCTGTGTCACGGAGGCTCTCCGCACTGCTAAAGCTAACTCTCTCTCCTCTGCTCTCATCCTCCTAGACCTATCTGCTGCCTTTGATACTGTGAACCATCAGATCCTCCTCTCCACCCTCTCCGAGTTGGGCATCTCCGGCGCGGCCCACGCTTGGATTGCATCCTACCTGACAGGTCGCTCCTACCAGGTGGCGTGGTGAGAATCTGTCTCCGCACCACGTGCTCTCGTGTTCTAGGCCCTCTCCTATTCTCGCTATACACCAAGTCACTTGGCTCTGTCATATCCTCACATGGTCTCTCCGAACATTGCTATGCAGACGACACACAATTAATCTTCTCCTTTCCTCCTTCTGATAACCAGGTGGTGAATCGCATCTCTGCATGTCTGGCAGACATATCAGTGTGGATGACGGATCACCACCTCAAGCTGAACCTCGGCAAGACGGAGCTGCTCTTCCTCCCGGGGAAGGACTGCCCGTTCCATGATCTCGGCATCACGGTTGACAACTCCCTTGTGTCCTCCTCCCAGAGTGCTAAGAACCTTGGCGTGACCCTGGACAACACCCTGTCGTTCTCCACTAACATCAAGGCGGTGACCCGATCCTGTAGGTTCATGCTCTACAACATTCGCAGAGTACGACCCTGCCTCACACAGGAAGAGGTGCAGGTCCTAATCCAGGCACTTGTCATCTCCCGTCTGGATTACTGCAACTCGCTGTTGGCTGGGCTCCCTGCCTGTGCCATTAAACCCCTACAACTCATCCAGAACGCCGCAGCCCGTCTGGTGTTCAACCTTCCCAAGTTCTCTCACGTCACCCCGCTCCTCCGCTCTCTCCACTGGCTTCCAGTTGAAGCTCGCATCCTCTACAAGACCATGGTGCTTGCCTACGGAGCTGTGAGGGAACGGCACCTCCGTACCTTCAGGCTCTGATCAGGCCCTACACCCAAACAAGGGCACTGCGTTCATCCACCTCTGGCCTGCTCGCCTCCCTACCTCTGAGGAAGCACAGTTCCCGCTCAGCCCAGTCAAAACTTTTCGCTGCTCTGGCACCCCAATGGTGGAACAAGCTCCCTCACGACGCCAGGACAGCGGAGTCAATCACCACCTTCCGGAGACACCTGAAACCCCACCTCTTTAAGGAATACCTAGGATAGGATAAAGTAATCCTTCTAACCCCCCCCCCCCCCCCTTAAAAGATTTAGATGCACTATTGTAAAGTGGTTTTTCCACTGGATATCATAAGGTGAATGCACCAATTTGTAAGTCGTGCTGGATAAGAGCGTCTGCTAAATGACTTAAATGTAAATGTAAATGTAAATACTGACTGGTTTTCTGATCCATGCTCCTACTTTATTTTAAAAGTTATCTGTGACCAACCGATGCATATCTGTATGCGCAGGATTGTGAAATCCATAGATTAGGGCCTAATTTTTTTTTTTTAATTGATTGATTTCCTTATATGAACTGTAACTTAGTAAAAGCGTTGAAATTGTTGCATGTTGCGTTCATATTTTTATTTGAATTTGATCACCTATGCAAGTCAGTTAAGAACCAATTCTTATTTACAATGACGGCCTACCGAAAGGCAAAAGGCCTCCTGCGGGGACAGGGGCTGTGATTTAAAAAAATCTAAAATAAAAATAAATACAGGACAAAACACACGTCACGACAAGAGAGACACCACAACTTTTATTATTACGTGTTTTACTGTTTCTTTCTCTCTGCATCAATATGCAAAGATCAGTTTCACAGGGTTGATGTTTTTCTTGTTTATCTCATGTCTATCATCTTTCTCCCTCCCCTCTTTCAACCCCTCCACCCTCTCCCCCTTTCTCACCCTCTATGTCTCTCTCTCCCCTCTCGCTCACTCTCCCCCTTCCCTCTCTCTCTCTCCTCCAGCCTCCCTCTCTCCTAAGGTCTTTCAATCCCCCACATCCTGTCATCTCTCTTTCCCTCCTCTCCCTCCTCTCTCTCCCTCATCCCTCATTCCCCCTCTCCCTCTCACCCTCTCTCCCCTTTCCTCACTCTCCACTTGTCTCTCTCCCTCCTCCCCCCTCCATTATCTCCCTCCTTTTTCCCTGCCTTTCCCTCCTCTCGTCTCTCTCTCTCTCTCTTCCTCTCCCTCCTCTGTCTCCCTCCTCTTTCCCACCTCTGTCTGTTGACCCTCTTTCCCCTCTCTCCTTTCTCACCCCCTCCCTCCTTCACCATCTCCCTCTCTCACTTTCCTCTCTCTTTTCCTCCCTCACTCTCCCCTTCTCTCTCACTCCCTCCTCCCATCCTCTCTCCCTTATTTTTCCACTCCCCCCCCTCCCTCACTCTCCCCTTTTCTCTCTCTCCTCCCCCCTCTGTTTTCTCTCCCTTATTCTTTCCCTGCCTCCCCACAGACAGACAGACAGACAGACAGACAGACAGACAGACAGACAGACAGACAGACAGACAGACAGACAGACAGACAGACAGACAGACAGACAGACAGACAGACAGACATGCAGGCAGACATACATAGACAATTTCACATTTCTAGTCAATCTAAAAAAACAGTCCAATATCTTCTTCAGAATCCATTTAAGAATTCATAACAAGGCTCTTAGTTTCTTGAAATGCAAGACCATTGTGTCCAATGAAGGTCAAAAATGCTTTTGGCTTGATTGACTTCAAATTTCATATGTCGGGTCACGACAGTTCCACGGTCACAAATATGTACAATTTGGGAAGATTAAATATTTTTAACCATTCGAAACCGCAACTAAGACCCCCAATTAAGTAACTTCCTGTAATCGCAGGAAGGACAATTTCAATGCACGGCCTCCTGGGGACACTGTTTTACGATATGCAGTATCTATATTTTTTTTAACTAAACAATGAATTTGGCCTTACTGCTATTAGCCCATTTAAACAAATTGAATAACATATTCATACATGGCAAAACAGATAATGAAAACATTTACAAAATACAGGGAGAAACAAAAGTATTGGGACAGTGACAATTTTGTTGTTGTTTTGCCTCTACTCCAGAACTTTGGATTTGAAACGATACAATGACTATGAGGTTAAAGTGCAGACCGTAAGCTTTAATTTTAGGGTATTGTCATCCATATCAGGTGAACCGTTTCGAAATTACAGCACTTTTTGTACAGTTTGTAGACATTTTAGGGGACCTAAAGTATTGGATCAAATTCACTTATATGTGTATTAAAGTAGTCAAAAGTGTAGTGTTTGGTCCCATATTCCTAGCACGCAATAAATACATCAAGCTTGTTGGATGCATTTGCTGTTTGTTTTGGTTATGTTTCAGATTATTTTGTGCCCAACAGAAATTAATGGTACAGTGGAATTCAGAAGTTTACATACACCTTAGCCAAAATACATTTAAACTCAGTTTTTCACAATTCCTGACATTTAATCCCAGTAAAGATTCCCTGTTTTAGGTCAGTTAGGATCACCACTTAATTTTAAGAATGTGAAATGTCAGAATAATAGTAGAGAGAATGATTTATTTCAGCTTTTATTTCTTTCATCACATTCCCAGTGGGTCAGACGTTTACATACACTCAATTAGTATTTGGTAGCATTGCTTTAAAATTGTTTAACTTGGGTCAAACATTTTGGGTTGCCTTCCACAAGCTTCCCACAATAAGTTGGGTGAATTTTGGCCCATTCCTCCTGACAGAGCTGGTGTAACTGAATCAGGTTTGTAGGCCTTCTTGCTCGCACACGGTTTTTCAGTTCTGCCCACACATTTTCTTTAGGCTTGACGTCAGGGCTTTGTGATGACCACAAAGCCTTTGATGTCCTTAAGCCATTTTGCCACAACTTTGGAAGTATGCTTGGGGTCATTTCCATTTGGAAGACCCATCTGCGACTAAGCTTTAACTTCCTGACTGATGTCTTGAGATGTTGCCATCTATTTTGTGAAGTGCACCAGCCCCTCCTGCAGCAAGGCACCTCCACAACATGATGCTGCCACCCCCGTGCTTCACGGTTGGGATGGTGTTCTTCGGCTTGCAAGCCTCCCCCTTTTTCCTCCAAACATAACGATGGTCATATGGCCAAACAGTTCCAATTTTGTTTCATCAGACCCGAGGACATTTCTCCAAAAAGTACAATCTTTGTCCCCATGTGCAGTTCCAAACCGTAGTCTGGCTTTTTATGGCAATTTTGGAGCAGTGGCTTCTTCCTTGCTGAGCGGCCTTTCAGGTTATGTCGATATAGGACTCGTTTTACTGTGGATAGAGATACTTTTGTACCTGTTCCCTCCAGAATATTCACAAGGTCCTTTGCCGTTGTTCTGGGATTGATTTGCACTTTTCGCACCAAAGTACGTTCATCTCTGGGAGACAGAACGCGTCTCCTTCCTGAGCGGTATGACGGCTGCATGATCCCATGGTGTTTATACTTGCGTACTATTGTTTGTACAGATGAACGTGGTACCTTCAGGCATTTGGAAATTGCTCCAAAGCATGTACCAGATTTGTGGAGGTCTACAATTTCTTGTCTGAGGTCTTGGCTGATTTCTTTTGATTTTCCCATGATGTCAAGCAAAGAGGCACTGAGTTTGAAGGTAGGCCTTGAAATACATCCACAGGTACACCTCCAATTGACTCAAATTATGTCAATTAGCTTATCAGAAGCTTCTAAAGCCATGACATAATTTTCAGGAATTTTCCAAGCTGTTTAAATGCACAGTCAACTTAGTGTATGTAAACTTCTGACCCACTGGAATTGTGATACAGTGAATTATAAGTGAAATAATCTGTCTGCAAACAATTGTTGGAAAAATGACTTGTGTCATGCACAAAGTAGATGTCCTAACCAACTTGCCAAAACTATAGTTTGTTAAAAAGAAATTTGTGGAGTTGTTGAAAAACGGGTTTTAATGACTCCAACCTAAGTGTGTGTAAACTTCCCTCTTCAACTGTAAATAATGTATTGTGTCATTTTGGAGTCAATTTTGTTGTATATAAGAATACAATATGTTTCTAAACACTTCTACAGTAGTGGACAAAAGTTTGGAGAATGACACAAATATTAATTTTCACAAAGTTTGCTGTTTCAGTGTCTTTAGATATTTTTGTCAGATGTTACTATGGAATACTGAAGTATAATTACAAGCATTTCATAAGTGTCAAAGGCTTTTATTGACAATTACATGAAGTTGATGCAAAGAGTGTTGACCCTTCTTTTTCAAGACCTCTACAATCCGCCCTGGCATGCTGTCAATTAACTTCAGGGCCACATCCTGACTGATGGTAGCCCATTCTTGCGTAATCAATGCTTGGAGTTTGTCAGAATTTGTGGGATTTTGTTTGTCCACCCGCCTCTTGAGGATTGACCACAGGTTCTCAATGGGATTAAGGTCTGGGGGAGTTTCCTGGCCATGGATCCAAAATATCGATGTTTTGTTCCTCGAGCCACTTAGTTATCACTTTTGCCTTATAGCAAGGTACTCCATCATGCTGGAAAAGGCATTGTTCATCACCAAACTGTTCCTGGATGGTTGGGAGAAGTTGCTCTCAGAGGATGTGTTGGTACCATTCTTTATTCATGGCTGTGTTCTTAGGTGAAATTGTGAGTGAGCCCACTCCCTTGGCTGAGAAGCAACCCCACACATCAATGGTCTCAGGATGCTTTACTGTTGGCATGACACATGACTGATGGTAGCGCTCACCTTGTCTTCTCAAGACAAGATTTTTTCCAGATGCACCAAACAATCGGAAAGGGGATTCATCAGAGAAAATTCCTTTACCCCAGTCCTCAGCAGTCCAATCCCTGTACCTTTTGCAGAATATCAGTCTATCCCTGATGTTTTTCCTGGAGAGAAGGGGCTTCTTTGCTGCCCTTCTTGACACCAGGCCATCCTCCAAACTCTTCGCCTCACTGTGTGTGCAGATGCACACACACCTGCCTTCTGCCATTCCTGAGCAAGCTCTGTACTGGTGGTGCACCGATCCTGCAGCTGAATCAACTTTAGGAGACGGTCCTGGCGCTTGCTGGACTTTCTTGAGCCCCCTGAAGCCTTCTTCACAACAATTGAACCGCTCTCCTTGAAGTTCTTGATGATCCGATAAATGGTTGATTTAGGTGCAATCTTGCTGGGACCAATATCCTTGCCTGTGAAGCCCTTTTTGTGCAAAGAAATGATGACGGCACATGTTTCCTTGCAGGTAACCATGTTTGACAGAGGAAGAACAATGATTCCAAGCACCACCTTCCCTTTGAAGCTTCCAGTCTGTTATTCGAACTCAATCAGCATGACAGAGTGATCTCCAGCCTTGTCCTCGTCAACACTCACACCTGTGTTAACGAGAGAATCACTGACATGATGTCAGCTGGTCCTTTTGTGGCAGGGCTGAAATGTAGTGGAAATGTTTTTGGGGGATTCAGTTCATTTGCATGGCAAAGAGGGACTTTGCAATTAATTGCAATTCATCTGATCACTCTTCATAACATTCTGGAGTATATGCAAATTGCCATCATACAAACTGAGGCAGCAGACTTTGTGAAAATTAATGTTTGTGTCATTCTCAAACCTTTTGGCCACGACTGTACGTTCATTCATGTGGAATTGACCATGATTACAGAGAGTCCTAAGTTAAATGTGAATAATAATGAGTGAGAAAGTTACAGACGCACAAGTATCATACCCCCAAAACATGCTAACCTCTCACCATTACAATAACAGGGGAGGTTAGCATTTTTGAGAGGTATGACATTGATTTCTCTGTAACAGGTACTTGTTCGTGAGAGTATCACCTTCGATGGTGGGGTGCATCCCAAACAGTTTGGACGCTACACACAGAAGTTGCTAGAACAGCAGTACTGACTTCAGAAGAGTCTTGTGACATTTGCACATTAACTCTAGGTCAGGCTTCAAGTGAGGCCTACCTTTCTGCCATGTAGTGGAGGGAAGGGAAAATGTATTAATTGTTAATTGAATTAAGGTTAGGGTTAGGGTTGTGTCTATGGTTGAGACCCTAACTCCAGCTTCATATCAACTCCCGGCTCAACCCTAACCCTAAGCCTTGCTTCATCTTCACATTTTGGCTCAACCCTAACCCTAACCCTCGCTTAATCTTCACATTTTGGCTCAACCCTAACCCTCGCTTAATCTTCACATTTTACCTCAACCCTAACCCTAACCCTCGCTTCATCTTCACATTTTGGCTCAACCCTAACCCTAACTCTCGCTTCATCTTCACATTTTGGCTCAACCCTAACCATAACCAATGTTCTCTCAAATGTTTTTATTTCACTGAGCAAATTTAAGGTCTGCTGAGTGCAAACTTGAACGTTGAGAAAGTTCTGTGCAACTTCCGGAGGGCGCGTTGACTGTAAACACTGAGACTGTACCTGCTTTAAGTTAGTTCTAACAGTGGTCAAGTAGGCTACTGTGGCTATTTGATCATAGCGTAGGACTACCAGAATGGTGTACCATGGAGAGAATGCATTCCATAACATTTTAACATTGAAATAGCTGTTCTATCATTCAGCCTATAGTAGCAGCCAATGTGTGGATTTCAATGTAGGCCTACATTTCATTAGCCTTTTTTTTAAAGAAATGCAGGGCTTCACCTGTTTATCCACTTGTCCACTTGTTTATCCATCCTGTAACTCTCATCTTTTCTCATTGACGGCAATGTATTGAGCTACACTGACATTTGATGATGGGCTGATGATGGGCTGATGGGTTGATGAGGGGCTGATGATGGGCTGATGGGTTGATGAGGGGCTGATGATGGGCAGATGGGCTAATGATGGGCTGATGATGGGCAGATGGGCTAATGATGGGCTGATGATGGGCAGATGGGCTAATGATGGGCTGATGATGGGCTGATGATGGGCTGATGGGTTGATGAGGGGCTGATGATGGGCAGATGGGCTAATGATGGGCTGATGATGGGCTGACAATGGGCTGACGATGGGCTGATGATTGGCTGATGATGGGCTGATTATGGCCTGATGATGGGCTGATGATGGGCTGATGATGGGCTGATGATGGGCTGATGATTGGCTGATGATGGGCTGATGATGGGCTGATGATGGACTGATGATGGGCTGATGATAGACTGTTGATGGGCTGATGATGGACTGATGACTGATGATGGGCTGATGGGCTGATGATGGACTGATGACTGATGATAGGCTGATGATGGGCTGATGATGGGCTGATGATGGACTGATGATGGGCTGATGATAGACTGATGATGGGCTGATGATGGACTGATGAGAGACTGATGATGGGCTGATGATGGGCTGTTGATGGGCTGATGATGGGCTGATGGGGTGTTGATGGGCTGATGATAGACTGATGATGGGCTGATGATGGGCTGATTATGGGCTGATGATGGACTGATGATGGGCTGATGATAGACTGTTGATGGGCTGATGATGGACTGATGACTGATGATGGGCTGATGATAGACTGATGGGCTGATGATGGACTGATGACTGATGATAGGCTGATGATGGGCTGATGATGGGCTGATGATGGACTGATGATGGGCGGATGATAGACTGATGATGGGCTGATGATGGACTGATGAGAGACTGATGATGGGCTGATGATGGGCTGTTGATGGGCTGATGATAGACTGATGGGCTGATGATGGACTGATGACTGATGATAGGCTGATGATGGGCTGATGGGCTGATGATGGGCTGATGATGGACTGATGATGGGCTGATGATAGACTGATGATGGGCTGATGATGGACTGATGAGAGACTGATGATGGGCTGATGATGGGCTGTTGATGGGCTAATGATGGGCTGATGATAGACTGATGATAGGCTGTTGATGGGCTGATGGGCTGTTGATGGGCTGATGATGGGCTGATGAGGGACTGTACTAATTGATCTATAAGTCAATCCAAATTACATTACATCAACATTTCTATTAGTTGATTTAATTTGATTAAACCCCCGATTTTAAACCAAAATAATTTGAGTTTATTAACTCAATCAATTATTAATCAACTTTTGAATGTTGTTCTGATGTCTTCGCCCTGTGGTCCATCTGCAAAATAGCATTGTCTAGGTCACCATGGACAGGCTTGGGGGATTAATGCTGGGTCACGACCACAATTATATTTACCATGGAATGTGTCTCTTTATCGCACTTCTGTCTGAAACCAGGCTCCTGAAAGACCCATAAAAACACCAAATACATACACTGATTTACATTGTCGCTCTGCTCCATCCCCCAGTGGTTCGGATTGTACTGTGTGTGTGTCTGTGTGTGTGGGTGGGTGGTTGGGTTGGTGTGTACATGTGTGTCTGTGTGTGTGTCTGTGTGTGTGTGTGTGGATGGTTGGGTTGGTGTGTGCATGTTTATCTGTGTGTGTGTGTCTGTGTGTGTGTGTGGATGGTTGGGTTGGTGTGTGCATGTTTATCTGTGTGTGTGTGTCTGTGTGTGTGTGTCTGTGTGTGTGTGTGTGTGGGTGGTTGGGTTGGTGTGTGCATGTTTATCTGTGTGTGTGTCTGTGTGTGTGTGTGGATGGTTGGGTTGGTGTGTGCATGTTTATTGTCTGTGTGTGTGTGTGTGTGTGGGTGGTTGGGTTGGTGTGTGCATGTTTGTCTGTGTGTGTGTCTGTGTGTGTGTGTGTGGATGGTTGGGTTGGTGTGTGCATGTTTATCTGTGTGTGTGTGTGTGGGCTGTGTGTGTGAATGGGTGGTTGGGTGGGTGTGTGCGTGTGTGTCTGTGTGTGTGTCTGTGTATGTGTGTGTGTGAGTGGGTGGTTGGGTGGGTGTGCATGTGTGTTTCTGTGTGTGTGTGTCTGTGTGTGGCATGGGTGAGTGGGTGTGCATGTGTGTTCCTGTGTGTGTGTGTGTGTGTGTGTGTGTGTCTGTGTGTGTGTGTGTGTGGGGGTGGGTGGGTGGGTGGTTGGGTTGGTGTGTGCGTGTGTGTGTGTGTGCAGCACAGCACACTCCTACTTCCAGAGATTTTTTAAGAGCCCAATTATGATGACGATTGGTTCCGTGTCCTTGCTTTACTCCGTGACCTAAATTCTTAGCTCTTTTCTCTCTCCTTTTTAATTTTAAAATGTTCTGTTCTTCTCCTGACATGAAGCTGCATTCAGTGGTCTGGTGACAAAACAGTGCCCTGTCATGCATTCCAACAGTGATGTGCCCCTTCAATTCTCGTTCACGAGTCAATCGAGTCAATCTCAAACACTAGTTGTCGAGTCATCGAGGGCTCCACTGCTCCCTTCGGAAGCTTCTTTATCGAATGGCCATCGTATGCTGACTCTGCTCCCTTGGCAGCGACTTCTTCTTAATCTTACCATGTTACCTAGCAACAACTGGCACTACTACTGTACGTCACCCTAAAATATTGTCAGATAAATCAAGAAATCTGTCATTCATTTTGAAGTTATTTTCGAGAAGGTCTTACAGTAGTCGTGCGATTTTACATCTAGCTAAGGAATTTAGTTTATTATTAAGCCTGAGCCTGTCCCTTCATATGAAACGAGAGAGAAGCTAACCAACCAGCAAGTGCAACACTAAATGTCTGTCTCCCCCTGTTTGATCCTCACTAAAGCTTAGCGTTCATCTCCAGAAGGAAGTAGCTAGACTCTCTATTTCTTCCTCTCTCTCTCTCTCTCTCTCTCTCTCTCTCTCTCTCTGTCTCCCCCTGTTGTTTGATCCTCACTAAAGCTTAGCGTTCATCTCCAGAAGGAAGTAGCTAAACTCTCTATTTCTTCCTCTCTCTCTCTCTCTCTCTCTCTCTCTCTCTCTCTCTCTCTCTCTCTGTCTCCCCCTGTTGTTTGATCCTCACTAAAGCTTAGCGTTCATCTCCAGAAGGAAGTAGCTAAACTCTCTATTTCTTCCTCTCTCTCTGTCTGTCTCCCCCTGTTGTTTGATCCTCACTAAAGCTTAGCGTTCATCTCCAGAAGGAAGTAGCTAAACTCTCTATTTCTTCCTCTCTCTCTGTCTGTCTCCCCCTGTTGTTTGATCCTCACTAAAGCTTAGCGTTCATCTCCAGAAGGAAGTAGCTAGACTCTCTATTTCTTCCTCTCTTTCTCTCTCTCTGTCTGTCTCCCCCTGTTGTTTTGATCCTCACTAAAGCTTAGCGTTCATCTCCAGAAGGAAGTAGCTAAACTCTCTATTTCTTCCTCTCTCTCTGTCTGTCTCCCCCTGTTGTTTGATCCTCACTAAAGCTTAGCGTTCATCTCCAGAAGGAAGTAGCTTGACTCTCTCTCTTTCTTCCTCTCTCTCGCTCTTCCTCTCTCTCGATCCCTTTCTGAAACAACACTGACCCTTCTTTCCCTTGCTCTCACTTGTTCTCTCGCTCTCTGTTCTATATCTCTTTCACTCGGGGTGAACTGTGAACTTCCGTCTCTCATCCCTCACCCTGTGATGGTCCATCTGCTTCCCAAAGGAGCACCAAAACTGACCCCAATCATTGGAGCGTTTCAATGTGTTCACTCTGAGCTACCTTTATCTAAAGAATGGAGAGACACATTTTTGTAAGTAAAACTAGGGGTGATTGATGAAGGGAGATGACAACAGATGGCAGTTCAAAAGTAAAGCAGAGTGCACTTGAAAGAGTTTCTGTTGTCACACACATGTATAAACACACAAACTCAGAGGTTTTGGTTTTGGCAGAGAAGAGGGGGTAAGCTTGGGGGGTTGGGGGACCGATAGGGGTGCAGAGGTGATGACAGGGTCGTTCTGGTGATGACAGGCAGGCATTCTGGATTCTCCCCCTCCCTCCTTTTATCTCCCTCTTTAAGACTCACTCAGTCATGTGATAATGTCTCTATTGTGGCAGGCTGAAGGCTAAATGGCTGACAGCTTGGAACTGACATTAAGGGCCAGAGAGAAAGACGTCCAGCCCTAATCAGGCTAGTGAGTAGTGATGGGCTGATGGTCTTTAGCAGGCTAGTGAGTAGTGATGGGCTGATGGTCTTTAGCAGGCTAGTGAGTAGTGATGGGCTGATGGTCTTTAGCAGGCTAGTGAGTAGTGATGGGCTGATGGTCTTTAGCAGGCTAGTGAGTAGTGATGGGCTGATGGTCTTTAGCAGGCTAGTGAGTAGTGATGGGCTGATGGTCTTTAGCAGGCTAGTGAGTAGTGTTGGGCTGATGGTCTTTAGCAGGCTAGTGAGTAGTGATGGGCTGATGGTCTTTAGCAGGCTAGTGAGTAGTGATGGGCTGATGGTCTTTAGCAGGCTAGTGAGTAGTGATGGGCTGATGGTCTTTAGCAGGCTAGTGAGTAGTGATGGGCTGATGGTCTTTAGCAGGCTAGTGAGTAGTGTTGGGCTGATGGTCTTTAGCAGGCTAGTGAGTAGTGATGGGCTGATGGTCTTTAGCAGGCTAGTGAGTAGTGTTGGGCTGATGGTCTTTAGCAGGCTAGTGAGTAGTGATGGGCTGATGGTCTTTAGCAGGCTAGTGAGTAGTGATGGGCTGATGGTCTTTAGCAACAACTGCTGCCTGGGTCGGGGTAAGAACACCAGTGTTGGTCTCTCTCAATTCAATTTCAATTCAATTTAAGGGGCTTTATTGGCATGGGAAACATATGTTTGTATCACCAAAGCAATCAAATTAGATAAACAAAAGTGAAAGAAACAATAAACAATAATATATTAACAGCAAGCATTACAAGTGTCACATCCTGACCAGTATAAGGGGTTATTTGTTATTCTAGTTTGGTCAGGACGTGGCAGGGGTGTGTTTGTTTTGTGTTGTCGGGGTTTTTGGGTTGTGTTCTATGTTTTGTATTTCTATGTTCTATTTTCTAGTTTTTCTATTTCTATGTCTAGTTTATTGTTTTGACCTTCAATTGGAGGCAGCTGTTCCTCGTTGCCTCTAATTGAAGGTCCTATTTAGTAGGGGTGTTTTTCTATGGGTTTTGTGGGTAGTTGTTTCCTGTTTAGTGTTTGTTGCACCTGACAAGACTGTTTTCGTCGTTCTTTTTGTTCGTGTGTTTTTTTGTTTCATTTTTTCAAATAAAGGAGAAAAGGAGCATACACATTCCCGCTGCATTTTGGTCCAATTCATACGACGCCCATGACAACAAGAATAAAGACATTTCAAATGTCATATTTTGTATATACGTAGACAGTGTTGTAACGATGTGCAAATAGTTAAAGTACAAAAGGGAAAATAAATAAACATAAATATAGGTTGTATTTACAATGGTGTTTGTTCTTCACTGGTTGCCCTTTTCTTGTCACAAATCATGCTGCTGTGATGGCACACAGTGGTATTTCACCCAATAGATATGGGAGTTTATCAAAATTGGATTTGTTTTCGAATTCTTTGTGGATCTGTGTAATCTAAGGGAAATATGTGTCTCTAATATGGTCATACATTTGGCAGGAGGTTAGGAAGTGCAGCTCAATTTCCACCTCATTTTGTGGGCAGTGTGCACATAGCCTGTCTTCTCGAGAGCCAGGTCTGCCTATGGCGGCCTTTCTCAATAGCAAAGCTATGCTCACAGAGTCTGTACATATTCCAAGATTTCCTTAATTTTGGGTCAGTCACGGCAGTCAGTTATTCTGCCACTGTGTACTCTCTGTTTAGGGCCAAATTGTTTTTTTCTTAATTCTTTCCAATGTGTCAAGTAATTATCTGTTTGTTTTCTCATGATTTGGTTGGGTCTAATTGTGTTGCTGTCCTGGGGCTCTGTGGGGTCTGTTTGTGTTTATGAACAGAGCCCCAGGACCAGCTTGCTCTCTCTCTCTCTCTCTGCTTAATTTCACTCTCTTTCTCTCACAAACACACTCTATATATCTTTCACACACACACTTTTTATATATCTCTAGACACACACATACTTTAGAAAACTCACTCTTTGTCTTGCTCACTCTCGCTCTTTCCCCCCGCCCGCACACGCACACACACACACACACACACGCACACTCGCACACGCACACGCACACGCACACGCACCACGCACACACACACACACACACCCGAAGACAGGATGATTCGTCATGTCAGTGAAGGTCATAGTGCCGCCACACAAAAGGTGAGTTGGAGTGTGGGAAAGGGCCAATGCACAAAGCCAACCCTGCCCCTTTCTGCCTCCTCTTGGCTGGGGCAGACACAACCCTCAGCCCCCCTAACCCTCATCCACGTTCCCCAGCTCCCCAATACAGTACCCCAATCCCCAGCCCCTCAACCTTTAAGTCCTCTGGACAGACAGTTATCCAGCCTCCTCCAAAAAGACAGAGGATATGTCCCAAATGTCACCCTATTCCCTATGTAGTTCACTACTTTTGACCATGGCCCATAGAGGAAAAGGGTGCCATTTGCGACGCATACAGAGACCACTCCTCTCCAACTGCTCTGGCAGAGACATATAGAGTCTGCTCTAATCTCATCATGCTGCTATTCACAAAGACAGAAAGTGAAGAGAGACAGATCTCTACTCTTCGCCAGCGCAGCTGTCCCTACAAAGGCAGAAAGAAAAAGAAAGACAGTCTCTTCCAAGTGTCTTCGTCTCCCATCATTCTCTTTTTCCTCCATTTTTCAGTGTGCATCTGTCTTTCTGTCTCTACCTATACTGCAGTTGTGTGGTCTAACTGCGGGTCTAGATTAGCTTTATATGAAGAGTTCTATATGATTGAGATATTGGTCAAAAGTGACCTTCCTTTCCTGTACCATGTTCCTGATCATTGAGGAGTAAAGAAATAAAGATTGTACACCCTAGAAGCAAGGTGGACTGACTGGCAGAGCTACAGTGTCATTTAATTAAAGAGGTGGACAGATGTAACTGCCGTAAATGAGCCCTGCTGATGGACACCATTTTGTGCCTGTAATCTCCCCACATGTCTCTAACGGCCTGAGTGACATGCAGTTGGCAATGCAGACTGTTGAGTCAGGGGAAACTGCACTCATATCCTGACTGGTAAAATACCTATCATTGGGTGGGATGTCCAGAACCAGATTAAAATTCATTTAATTGGATGTCACTCAATCATTCCATCTCTCACTTTCCAATGCACTCCTCTTCCCCAGTGACTTATCCTCTCTTCACCAATATAGCTGATATATCTTAAAGGTGCATTATGCAGAAATCGCTCCTCCATTTCCTGGTTGCTAAATTTCTAATAGTTCACCTAATTTATATTTATTTGACAAAACAAGCAAGTATAGTGTACAGAATTATTGTACCATTTAAACCGCTGTGAAATACATTTTATATAACCAAAAATATTATATTTTCAGCAGTTTGAAGCTGGTGTAAAAAAACTGAAAGTAAAAAGACGCAGAAACTTGCTTTCAATGGGAATGACAGATCTATAATGCAAACTTTTTTGTGAATTTGGTTGGGTTGCACAAAAAGTTACATATTGCAGCTTTAACAAATACATTTTGAACAAGGACAGAACATGCAAGATGAAATGGTTTAATATGTTCAACAGCTCACCTCTCTTCCATCTTATCCCTGGGCAGACCTAACTGAGGGAGATATATATCTAGCCAGACACACACACACATGATTTGTCACCATCTCTCGGCACAGACAAGCCTGGACTAATGGACACACACTCTGTGTGTGCTAAACAAATTAGACCCATTACTGAGAGAGAGAGAGGCAAAGGGACAGAAGAGAGGGGAAATGATACAGAAGAAGAGGGAGGGATGAGAGAGAGAGAACAATAGAGAGAAGGAGATAGAGGAACACAAAATAGAGTGAAAGATACAGTGAGAAAGGTGAAAGGTCATACAGTGAGGAAGAGGGAAGGGACACAGAGAGAGAGATTTATGAGAGCTAATACAGTGAGGGCTAGAGACATGAATTGAGAGAGAGAGAGAGAGAGAGAGAGTCAGAAATCAGCTCAATATAATTGAAGAATCCATAGACTCTAACCACTTCTGGGAAAATTAGAAAACATAAACAAACAGCAACACGAAGAATTATCTATCCAAAATGGAGATGTATGGGTAGATCACTTCTCCAATCTTTTTGGCTCTTTAACAAAGAACAAACAGCAAAACATATACATGATCAAATACAAATCTTAGAATCTGTAATGAATACTCAGGGAGAAAAAGGTGTAGATTCATGTGCACAGCGCGTCAGGTGTTTATTTCGCCTTCGCAGAAGGCAGGAATCGTGGTCACAGGCAGGCAATGGTCATACTCAGGTAGGCAAACAGGCAGGTGAATCAAAACTAGGACTGAATGCTATAACTGGTTCTCACAAACGAGCTATGAAAAGGCTTAGTAGACTCAAAACGAACAAAACCTCACAAAGGCACAAACAGAATGAACTGAACTAGCCCAAGGACTACCTGGCCTGATGACTTCTTGCTGTCCCCAGTCCACTTGGTCGTGCTGCTGCTCGAGTTTCCACTGTTCTGCCTGCAGCTATGGAACCCTGACCTGTTCACCGGACGTGCTACCTGTCCCAGACCTGCTGTTTTCAACTCTCTAGAGACAGCAGGAGCGGTAGAGATACTCTGAATGATCGGCTATAAAAAGCCAACTGACATTTACTCCTGAGGTACTGACCTGTTGCACCCTCTACAACCACTGTGATTATTATTATTTTACCCTGCTGGTCATATATGAACATTTGGACATCTTGGCCATGTTCTCTTATAATCTCCACCCACCCCTCATAGCCTTTATCAAATGCCTTTTCAAAATCTGTTAAAAATACCAGGCCTGGCTTCTTAGATGTTTCATGATGATGTATTATTTCTAGTAGTTGTCGTATATTATCTCCAATGTATTGTCCATGTAAAAAACCTGTCTGATCAGGATGAACAATACCTGGTAAACCTTTTTAATTCTGTGCTATGCATTTCGCTAGTATTTCTGCATCACAACTTGAAGTGTAAGAGGCCTCCAGTGATCTTTATATTTGCCATCTGGGTGTTGTTTTAATAATAGTGAAATCAGACCTTCCTGCTGAGTACCTGACAGACTACCATTTCTATAGGAGAAGTTAAAACAAGCTGACGTTTGAACTTTTAGTATATCAAGTAAAGGCTTGATATTCCTCTACCAGTATGCCATCAAACCCTGGGGTTTTTACACACTGAAAGGATTTAATAGCCAAACTTTTGTTTGCGCACTATTCTTGCGGGGACTGCTGGTCCCACACACACACACACACACACACACACACACACACACACACACACACACACACACACACACACACACACACACACACACACACACACACACACACACACACACACACACACACACCATTGACAGTGAGCCAGACCCATCTATCTCAATTCTTACATGTGTGTGTGTGGTGTAATTCATTTAACCTGGCAGGGTTGGGAGTATGAGAGCCAGAGTGATTCCCTCTCACATCTGATTGTACCATAATCACATTAACACACAGTCAGACAGAAAGATGTACACCCTCTCCTCTCCTATCGCACCCTTCTCCTTTTTCTCACCACCTCACTCATTTTTAAATTTCTTTCTCCATACTTACACTTCCTCTCCTCCCTGCTCCTTACACCCTCTTTTACACAGCCTCATCCTCCATCCTCCTCTCTCTTTCGGCCCCCTCTCTCTCCCCCATGGAGAAATAAACACATCATCATGTCTGAGTGCAGATCACATTACCTGTGTTAATGTAGCCAATAACCACAGCACCCACTGTGTGTGTGTGCATGCATGCCTGTACAGGCCTACCAGCTGTCTTAGGTCTCCAGTGATCTATACAGCTATCTCACATATTGATCAATATCTCTATCTCAGAGAACACACACACACACACACACACACACACACACACACACACACACACACACACACACACACACACACACCACACACACACACACACACACACACACACACACACACACACACACACACACACTCTGTCAAGAAGAATCCTTCATATCGGAAAACATATGATCAGGCAGATATGGTTGAGTGGCTGCAGTTAAGGGCCAGATCACAGATTGGGCCCTGTGCACCTGTTTTTCTAGAGAGGATTGGGACACAAAGAAAGACCTTAGAGAAAGCATAACATTTGACTGACACTACGGATTGTTAGTAAGCTGCAATTCTACATTTTTGGTGGTGTCAGAATCCATAGTTTCTCGAACTCAAAGTATTCTCTGATAGTCAATTCCTCCTTCTTTATCGTTGTGCTGCCATCTGTTCACAGCCATGTCCCCACTGTGTACCCCGCTGGACCTTCAAACAAGAGGAACAGCAGGCTGGGCCCATCCAGGGTATCGCCTAAGGACACAGCCCTCTGCTGGGCCAGAGGGACACAGTGGTTGCCTGTGTTTCCAAACATGGGCCTCTCAACACCCAGAGGTCAGGACCTCAGTATGATCTAGGCCAAACAGGAGGGCCCTCACACTTTTATAGACACACACACACACACACACACACACACACACACACACATACACACACACACACACACACACACACACATTCATAGAGCATAGAGCTTTGATTCTGACCCTATTTAACCCCACAAAAAGAGAGAGAGGAGAGAGAGGAGAGAGAGAGGAGAGAGATAGGAGATAGGAGAGAGAGAGAGAGAGAGAGAGAGAGAGAGAGAAAGAGAGAGACAGAGAGGAGAGAGAGAGGAAAGAGAGAGACAGAGAGGAGAGAGAGAGGAAAGAGGGAGGAGAGAGAGAGAGAGAGAGAGAGAGAGAGAGAGAGGGGGAGGGAGAGATAGAGAGATGGAGAGAAAGAGAGAGAGAGAAAGAAAGAAAGAAAGAAAGAGAGAGGAGAGAGAAAGAGAGAGAGAGCACTTAGCTCTGTTGTTGGTCAACTAGAAGCACTCTGTAGAGCGGAGAATCAAATAAAACAATAGAAAAGTGAAAGTTGGAGAGAGAGATATTTAGCCTAGATGCACAAAGAATGAGTTAAAAGAGTCCTAAGAGGGCAGGCACATAATGTCAGAGAACTGTCAGAGAACAGTGTGCGCCATCTAGTGGTATTGCACTGAAATATCATGGAGCCCTGTGTGCAGTCGAGGACATTGACATGACTGAATTCACAACTGTTTTGATATTATTCTGGAAAGGTCTTCTGAAGATGTGAACTAAGAAAACATTAGTTTGTATTCTGTAAGAGGTGTAATGGTAGGTAAATCTAGATCTGAGTACTGTATTTACATTTCATAGTCAGGCAAAAATAAAAAATAAATAGCAACATAGCCTACAAGAAGTAACCATGTGTATGCATCTGCTCCCCCTACTCCTTTTAACAACTGAAAGAGGAGGAGAGAGCCAGAGAGGGCAGTTTGTGAGCTATTGAAAGGCTTGTGACCAGAAAAACCACTGAGGTGGTAAAGACCCCTCTATCTAAGTTGATAGCTTCTGGATCAGCTGACGCCATTAAGCTGAACTGAACCGTGAAGAGCCATGAAGCCGTGCGCTCTCCCATAATTAAACCGCTTATTGATTACCTCAGCGTGCCATGGACTGGGAACGCAGGCCTCCAGGCAGGTTGTCAACCTGACAGGATACTTAAAGAAAAATTCCACCCCAAAAAATGTAATTTGGTATTTACTGCATTAGTCCACTGTTGATCTACACTACCGGTCAAATGTTTCACAACACCTACTCATTCACATTTTAGTAGATGCTCTTATCCAGAGCAACTTACAGTAGTGAATGCATACATTTCATTTTTTTTTTTTTCCCCTGTGCTGACCCCCCGTGGGAATCGAACCCACAACCCTGGCGTTGCAAACACCATGCTCTACCAACTGAGCTACAGGGAAGGCTAGCACAATTCACTATTGTTTCTTTATTTTTACTATTTTCTATATTGCAGAATAATAGTGAAAAATTCTAAACTATGAAATAACACACATGGAATCATGTAGTAACCAAAAAAGTGTTAAACAAATATATTTTATATTTGAGATTCTTCAAAATAGCCACCCTTTGCCTTGATGACAGCTTTGCACACTCTTGGCATTCTGTCAACCAGCTTCATAAGGAATGCTTTTCTAACAGTCTTGAAGGAGTTCCCACATATGTTGAGCACTTGTTGGCTGCTTTTCCTTCACTCTGTTGTCCGACTCATCCCGAAAAATCTAAATTTGGTTGAGGTCAGGTGATTGTGGAGGCCAGGTCATCTGATGCAGCACTCCATCACTCTCCTTCTTGGTCAAATAGCCCTTACACAGCCTGGAGGCGAGTTGGGTCATTGTCCTGTTGAAAAACAAATGTCCCACTAAGCACAAACCAGATGGGATGGCGTATCACTGCAGAATGCTGTGGTAGCCATGCTGGTTAAGTGTGCCTTGAATTCTAAATAAATCACAAACAGTGTCACCAGCAAAGCACCCCCACACCATAACACCTCCTCCTCCATGCTTTACGGTGGGAAATACACATGCGGAGATTATCCATTCACCCACACCACGTCTCACAAAGACACGGCGGTTGGAACCAAAAATCTACAATTTGGACTCCAGAACAAAGGACAGATTTCCATTTGTCTAATGTCTATTGCTTGTGTTTCTTGGCCCAAGCAAGTCTCTTCTTCTTGTTGATGTCCTTTACTTTAGTTTCTTTGCAGCAATTCCATGAAGACCTGATTCACACAGTCTCCTCTGAACAGTTGATGTTGAGATTTGTCTGTTACTTGAACTCAGTGAAGCATTTATTTGGGATGCAATTTCTGAGGCAGTTAACTCTAACTTATTCTCTGCAGCAGAGGTAACTCTGGGTCTTCCATTCCTGTGGCGGTCCTCATGAGAGCCAGTTTCATCATAGCACTTTGATGGTTTTTGCGACTGCACTTGAAGAAACTTTCAAAGTTCTTGAAATGTTCCGTATTGACTGAACTTCATGTCTTAAAGTAATTATAGACTATTGTTTCTCTTTGCTTATTTGAGCTGTTCTTGCCATAATATGGGACTTGGTCTTTTACCAAATAGAGTTATCTTCTGTATACCCCCCTACCTTGTCACAATACAACTGATTGGCTCAAACGCATTAAGAAGGAAATAAATTCCACAAATTCACTTTCAAGAATTCACATTCCAGGTGACTACCTCATGAAGCTGGTTGAGAGAATGCCAAGAGCGTGCAAAGCTGTCATCAAGGCAAAGGGTGGCTATTTGAAAAATCTCAAATATAAAATATTTTGATTTGTTTAACACTTTTTTGGTTGCTACATGATTCCATATGTGTTATTTCATAGTTTTGATGTCTTCACTATTATTCTACAATGATTCGATTCCAGGCTGTATCACATTTGGTCGTGATTGGGAGTCCCATTAAGCGGCGCATAACTGGCCCAGTGTTGTCCGGGTTTGGCCGGTGTAGGCTGTCATTGTAAATAAGAATTTGTTCTGACTTGCCTAGTTAATGAAGGTTAAATAAAAATCTATTTAAAAAACTAAGGAGAGGAGATGGATTGGTGTGAATTCCACTTCAAGTCCATCAATTCAAGAGAACTACATTTTAAAAGTAATCTCTAATAAATGAATGGCACTTGGGGATTCTTCAATTGGGACTTCATTCCATCTACAGAATGTACTGCATTGAATTGAAATTGAGCCCAACACAGATAGCTAGGCCTTCTTCTGAAGAGGGATAATTGGCCCTGATGACAGAACGTTACATGCCACTAAAGTAGACAAGAATTATGTTAGGGAGACTTCAATTTGATCAACCATCATCAATTCACTGAGACAATAACATTGAAACAACTGTGTGTGTGTGTGTGTGTGTGTGTGTGTGTGTGTGTGTGTGGTGTGTGTGTGTGTGTGTGTGGGCATGCTTTCTTTGTGTTTTTGTGAAGAACACTGGAACCATAGAGAGAGAACAATATCTATGGTCTATCACTGGAATCAGGTCATTTTGTGCAGTCAGAAGTGTTCAGGTTTGGAGTGATGTTTTGATTTGTCACAATGGAGACACTACACAGATTGATACACAGACCTTTCAAGGATTGATCGGTGAAGACTCTGTTCTCTGTCCTCTGGCCGGCTGTCATCTTTCTACAGTGTCTCCTCTATTCATAAATACTAGATATGAGTGCCTCTCTCTCTCTCAACAATTGATTCCCATTCAAAATCATATTTTCCCTAAACCTAACCCTAACTCCTAACCCAAATTCTAACCCTAACTCCTAACCCTAACCCTAACTCCTAACCCTAATTCTAACTCTAACCCTAAGCCTAAATAGTATTTTTACAAGTGAGAACAGGCAAAATATCCTAAATTCCCTGAATTTTTGTTGGTTTACTATTCTTGTATAGTAAAATGTTAACACACACACACACACACACACACACACACACACACACACACACACACACACACACACACACACACACACACACACACACACACACACACACACACACACACACACACACACACACACACACACACACACACACACGCACACACACACACACATAAACATATACACATAGTCAATGCACCTGACACCAGCTATGGGGCCTGACCAAAATATTGATTTAAATACTATAATTAAGTGATAATGCCCAAGAAGCCGGTGTTTGGAGGATATATTGGCACGGTGTTGTTAGGCCCGAGACGATGTCAGGCCCCATAGCTGGTGTCAGGTGCATGGGCTGTGTGTATTCGTATGTGTGTGTGTGTTAACAACATATTCAAATAATGATTGACATATTTTCATTAAAAACATTATTTTGATTAATTTTATTCATACTATTTCATCCTTCCACAAGTTATATTCCCGAAAGAAATCTAGGGTTGCTACCCAAGCCGGCTGGTCGTTAGTTCCATTGGTTCGGTTACTAGAGACGCGACCCAGTCGTTCAGTCTTTTTGTTCTGTATCTATGGATGCGACCCAGTTGTTCGTTCTAAATGTTCCGTTGCCAGCCTTATCCATTGCTTGCTAGCTAGCCAACTACGGCTAACTTATAGTCACGTCAAACAGTGCAGACAGAATAACAACAGTAGCTGCATCTGTTTAAGCTGTTTTCTTGTGACATTTATTTGGATACATCCATAACAATGAGCTAATGAGGCATGATTTTGCCTGGAATAGAAAATGTCCTCTCTCGTCAGGACACTGTTGTTAGAGTGCTAGCCAACAACACAGCTAACACAATCACTACAAACTGAAGCTGGAAAGACAGAAAACTAGCTGCACTTCATTTTGTTTTACCTTTTTTCAATGGACATTTCTTGTCAGAGAGACATACAGCAAGGTTTATACACATCTCTGCTGTTGAAAACTAAATGTTAGTAAAAAAGAAATGTGAGATAATGTTTAGATACTTTTTATAGTGGAGATCAAGTTCATAAAGTGCCTGTCTGGGCTGATGAGGCAGTGGATTGCGCAGTCAGATGGAACAGAGTAAATAGGCATTTCAACGTCATAGATTCAGCGAGTGGTAACTTGTGGAATAGACACCAGCTGGATTGTGCTTTCAACCAATCAGCATTTAGGATTAGACCCACCCGTTGTATGAATAAAAATATACACCATTCAGCAGATATTTTATCCAAAGCGACTTACAGTCATGCGTGCGTACATTATAAGTATGGGTGGTCCCAGGAATCAGACACACTATCCTGGCGTTGCAAGAACCATGCTCTACCAAACATTCAGTCAAGGATCAAATCATCTCAGATAGTACACTACACATATCATTAATGAAATAGATATGGATGGTTTTACCACAATACCTGACAGCCAATGTTGATTGCCTTTACAAATCTGCCCAGGCCTCAGGCACCTGAAACAATCTAAGCCAATGTTCTCTATTTCTCTAACTTCATACACTCATCAATAAAATAAAACAGTGATCACCTCTATAAGGGAATAGGGTAGAAGGCTCAAACATTGGCTGCCCAGTCTACCAAGGTGCTATATTACCTTATGCATGAGGCACAGGTCAATGTTCTACTGATTAGAGCCAGACACACACTGGCTCTCAGGGACTCATTAGCTATTCACCAGGCATCCAGGCGATGTGTGCGTTGTGTGTGTCAAAGAGGTGAGGCAGTGGTGTGTTTAGCCAGAAGCCAGGAAGCAGGCAGCGGGCTGGTGAATAACAGACAGATCTGCTGATTCTCAGAACAGACAGACAGACAATCATCTCTCCATCTTACGCTGCCTTGCTAGCCACTAATCATATCTCCCTCTGCACCTGATAAAGGCCAGACAGACAGACAGACATGCAGAGCTGGGGGAGTGAAGAGGGGATTCAGAGAGGGATAAAGAGATAAAGAGATACAATACAGATGGACAGAGAACAAGCAAGAGAGAAAATGAGAGAGAACATCCAGAGAGTGAAGGAGACTATAACAACGATCATCAGGGTGTTGTCTGTCTGTCCTTGAGTTTTCACAATAGTAGTCTTGGTAACAACAGCAAATTAAGCTAACAGCATATCAGCTTTCAAAATGTTCTTTAGAAATGAAAACTCCTAGACTAACTATATCAGTTTTGTGGAAAGGTCAGAGCCATCAAAATATGACTCTAAAGTTAGTCTAGAAGTTTTCATTTCTAAAGAACCTACTCCAGCTCTCTCTTGCTTTCTCTAGCTAATGGATTATCTACTTCTCCTTCCCTCCTTACCTCCCTCTTCCCCTCTCACTCCCCCTCTCACTCCCCTTCTCCCACTCCCTCTCCCCCTCTCACTCCCCCTCATGCCCTTTCGCCCCCTCCCTCTCCCCTCTCACGCCCCCTCTCACTCCCCTTCTTCACCTCCCTCTCCCCTCCTCCTCTCACTCCCTCTCCCATTCCCCCTCTCACTCCCCCTCTCACTCCCCTTCTCCCCCTCTCCCCTCCCCCTCTCACTCCCCCTCCCTCTCCCGTTCCCCCTCTCACTCCCCGTCTCAAATATCTACTCCTCTCTCTGACCCTTTCCATAAAATCCTGCTGTGCTCTCTCTCCTTCTTCCTCTTTCTCTCTCAAACGTTGTAATGACTCCTTTCTACCAGGGGTAATAGAGCGCTCTGAAGGATCAAGGTCACCAATATAAGGAAAAACAACTTTAATTGGGAATACTTCCATGCACATTACATCCACAGATGTACACACATACACACTACAGTATGGGCATCACATTGTACCACCACAGCCTCTCTCTTTTATTGGGGTGTAGTCATTGGGCAGGAGACTGCCAGTGCTGTGTTACAATATCATATTTAACGCTTGGCTGCTCTACAGAAGTGTAATTACCTCTGCAGTGTTATTAAACACTGTTTTATTACACACAGTCACACTGCCAGCCCTCTTGCCTGTCCACCCTCCTGTCTGCCCGTCTTCCTGCCTGCCCACCCTCCTGTCTCCTGTCTCCCCACCCTCCTGTCTGCCCACCCTCCTGCCTGCCTGCCTGCCTGCCTGCCTGCCTGCCTGCCTGCCTGCCTGCCTGCCTGCCTGCCTGCCTGCCTGCCTGCCTGCCCGCCCACCCTCCTGCCTGCCCATCCTCCTGTCTGCTCACCTGTCACCCCACCCTCCTGCCTGCAAACTCTCCTGTCTGCTCACCCTCTAAACTATTCCAAGATGGCGTAGCAGTTAGATGTCTTTGTCGTGTCCTGTGTATATATATATTTACTTTCTTCACATATCTTTTTACATATTTTTTCTTCTAAAAACTCAATCTCAAAACAGTCTCCTGCAACCTGCCTCACCAATAAAAAAAAAAAAGTATTATTTACCTCAAATCTGAAATCCACAACAGAAGCTAGCCAGAGGTTAGCCAGTTCACTGGCTAACGTTGGAGATCAGCTAGCCATGGTTAGCGGTCATCAGCTATCCATTAGCTCGAAATGCTATCGCCAGTTTTTTGTACAGCGCGACTCAGACCAGAGCATACCGGACCTATTTCTCTCTCCATATCCCCAGATTTCTACCGCAGGCTCTGGACATTTACACCTGGATCTTGCAGCTAGCTAGCTGCTACCTGAGTGACTATTGGCAAACGTCGGTCCCGGAGCTAACATAAATTATTCCAGAGCTAGCCAGCTGAAGAGTTCCATCAGCCACTCCTGGGCTACAATCACCTATCCGGACCCGTTTTACTGCCGATGCGGAGCCCCATCGGGCCTTCACGACTGGACTACCGACGTTATCTGCCCGAGGGAGTTATCCAACTGGCCCCTCCGTCTCGACATATCCTGAACGCCCATCTGCAGCCTGCTAATCGTTAGCTGTCTTATCGGCTGCTATCTGAATAGGTCTATCGGACAATTTTCTTGGGCCACTATCACTATAACTATTTTGCCAATTGGACTGGTCCCCCCACCACACGGAACCCCACTACTCTACAGACGGAAACGCACGAGGTGGCTAAAAACAGACCTCCCTCCATCTTCTACCAGCTTGCTACCTATGGCTCGGCTAGCTGTCTAATTCTCACTGGACCCTTTGTTCACTCGGCTAAGCATGCCTCTCCTTAACCTGTTGGGGGTAGGGGGCAGTATTGACACGGCCGGATAAAGAACGTACCCAAATTAATCTGGTTACTACTCCTGCCCAGTAACTAGAATATGCATATAATTATTGGCTTTGGATAGAAAACACCCTAAAGTTTCTAAAACTGTTTGAATGGTGTCTGTGAGTATAACAGAACTCATATGGCAGGCAAAAACCTGAGAAGATTCTGTACAGGAAGTGGCCTGTCTGACAAGTTGTTGTTCATCTTGGCTCTTTTTATTGAAGACTGAGGATCTTTGCTGTAACGTGACACTTCCTACGGCTCCCATAGGCTCTCAGAGCCCGGGAAAAAGCTGAATGATATCGAGGCAGCCCCAGGCTGAAACACATTTACGCTTTTGGCAAGTGGCCAATCAGAGGACAATGGGCTTAGGCGCGTGCCCGAGTCGACCCCGTGCTTTATTTTCTTTCGTCTGTTTACCTAAATGCAGATTCCCGGTCGGAATATTATCGCTTTTTTACGAGAAAAATGGCATAAAAATTGATTTTAAACAGCGGTTGACATGCTTTGAAGTACGGTAAAGGAATATTTAGAATTTTTTTGTCACGAAATGCGCCGTGCTCGTCACCCTTCTTTACCCTTTCGGATAGTGTCTTGAACGCACGAACAAAACGCCGCTGTTTGGATATAACTATGGATTATTTGGGACCAAACCAACATTTGTTATTGAAGTAGAAGTCCTGGGAGTGCATTCTGACGAAGAACACCAAAGGTAATACAATTTTTCTTATAGTAAATCAGACTTTGGTGAGTGCTAAACTTGCTGGGTGTCTAAATAGCTAACCCTGTGATGCCGGGCTATCTACTGAGAATATTGCAAAATGTGCTTTCACCGAAAAGCTATTTTAAAATCGGACATATCGAGTGCATAGCGGAGTTCTGTATCTATAATTCTTAAAATAATTGTTATGCTTTTTGTGAACGTTTATCGTGAGTAATTTAGTAAATTTTTTGTAAATTCACCGGAAGTTTGTGGGGGGTATGCTAGTTCTGAACGTCACATGCTAATGTAGAAAGCTGTTTTTTGATATAAATATGAACTTGATTGAACAAAACATGCATGTATTGTATAACATAATGTCCTAGGTGTGTCATCTGATGAAGATCATCAAAGGTTAGTGCTGCATTTAGCTGTCTTCTGGGTTTTTGTGACATTATATGCTAGCTTGAAAAATGGGTGTCTGATTATTTCTGGCTGGGTACTCTGCTGACATAATCTAATGTTTTGCTTTCGTTGTAAAGCCTTTTTGAAATCGGACAGTGTGGTTAGATTAACGAGAGTCTTGTCTTTAAAATGGTGTAAAATAGTCATATGCTTGAGAAATTGAAGTAATAGCATTTCTAAGGTATTTGAAAAACGCGCCACAGGATTCCACTGGCTGTTACGTAGGTGGGACGATTTCGTCCCGCCGGCCCTAGAGAAGTTAATGTCAATATGCCTTGTCCATTGCTGTTCTGGTTAATGTTTATTGGCTTATTTCACTGTAGAACCTCTAGCCCTGCTCATTATACCTTATCCAACCTTTCAGTTCCTCTACCCACACATGCTATGACATCTTCTGGTTTCAATGATGTTTCTAGAGACAATATCTCTCTCATCATCACTAAATGCCTAGGTTTACCTCCACTGTATTCACATCCTACCATACCTTTGTCTGTACATTATACCTTGAAGCTATTTTATCGCCCACAGAAACCTGCTCCTTTTACTCTCTATTCCGGACATCACAGACGACCAATTCTCATTGCTTTTAGCCGTACCCTTATCCTCCTCCTCCTCTGTTCCTCTGGTGATGTAGAGGTGAATCCAGGCCCTGCAGTGCCTAGCTCCACTCCTATTCCCCAGGCGCTCTCTTTTGATGACTTCTGTAAACGTAATAGCCTTGGTTTCATGCATGTTAACATCAGAAGCCTCCTCCCTAAGTTTGTTTTATTTACTGCTTTAGCACACTCTGCCAACCCGGATGTCCTAGCCGTGTCTGAATCCTGGCTTAGGAAGTCCACCAAAAACTCTGAAATCTTCATCCGTTTTCAGACAAGATAGAATGGCCAAAGGGGGCGGTGTTGCAATCTACTGCAGAAATAGCCTGCAGAGTTCTGTCCTACTATCCAGGTCTGTACCCAAACAATTTGAACTTCTACTTTTAAAATCCACCTCTCTAAAAACAAGTCTCTCACTGTTGCCGCCTCCTATAGACCACCCTCGGCCCCCAGCTGTGCTCCGGACACCATATGTGAACTGATTGCCCCCCATCTATCTTCAGAGCTCGTGCTGCTAGGTGACCTAAACTGGGACATGCTTAACACCCCAGCCATCCTACAATCCAAGCTTGATGCCCTCAATCTCACACAAATTATTAACCTGTTAGGGCTAGGCGGCAGTATTGACACGGCTGGATAAAAAACGTACCCCATTTAATCTGGTTACTACTCCTGCCCAGTAACTAGAATATGCATATAATTATCGGCTTTGGATAGAAAACACTCCAAAGTTTCTAAAACTGTTTGAATGGTGTCTGTGAGTATAACAGAACTCAAATGGCAGGTCAAAACCTGAGAAGATTCTGTACAGGAAGTACCCTGTCTGACCATTTCTTCCCCTTCTTGATTATCTCTATCCATTACAAAGGATCTCTGCTGTTACGTGACACTTCCTACGGCTCACATGGGCTCTCAGAAGGCGGCAAAAAGCTGAATCGTGGCTTTGCAGGCTCTGGCTGAAACAAAGTAGTGCGTTTGGGTAGTGGCTGGTTACAGTACTGTGAGACTCAGGCTCGTGCCCGCGTCGACCGAAAGCTTTGTTTTCTTTCCTCTGTTTACCTAAAAGGAGATTCCCGGTCGGAATATTATTGCTTTTTTACAAGAAAAATGGCATAAAAATGGATTTTAAACAGCGGTTGACATGCTTCGAAGTACGGTAATGGAATATTTAGATTTTTTTTGTCACGAATTGCGCCATGCTCGCGATCCTGATTTACCATTTCGGATAGTGTCTGGAACGCATGAACAAAACGCCACTATTTGGATATAACGATGGATTATTTTGGACCAAACCAACATTTGTTATTGAAGTAGCAGTCCTGGGAGTGCATTCTGACGAAGACAACAAAGGTAATCAAACTTTTGTAATAGTAAATCTAATTTTGGTGAAGGCTAAACTTGCTGGGTGTCTAAATAGCTAGCCCGTGATGGCTGGGCTATGTACTTAGAATATTGCAAAATGTGCTTTCACCAAAAAGCTATTTTAAAATCGGACATATCGAGTGCATAGAGGAGTTCTGTATCTATAATTCTTAAAATAATGGTTATGCTTTTTGTGAACGTTTATCGTGAGTAATTTAGTAAATTGTTAGTAAATTCCCCGGAAATACAAAAACTTCAATTTTTCAAACATATGACTATTTCACAGCATTTTAAAGACAAGACTCTCCTTTATCTAACCACACTGTCCGATTTCAAAAAGGCTTTACAGAGAAAGCAAAACATTAGATTATGTCAGCCGAGTACCCAGCCAGAAATAATCAGACACCCATTTTTCAAGCTAGCATATAATGTCACAAAAACCCAGAAGACAGCTAAATGCAGCACTAACCGTTGATGATCTTCATCAGATGACACACCTAGGACATTATGTTATACAATACATGCATGTTTTGTTCAATCAAGTTCATATTTATATCAAAAAACAGCTTTTTACATTAGCATGTGACGTTCAGAACTAGCATACCCCCCGCAAACTTCCAGGGAATTTACTAACAATTTACTAAATTACTCACGATAAACGTTCACAAAAAGCATAACAATTATTTTAAGAATTATAGATACAGAACTCCTCTATGCACTCGATATGTCCGATTTTAAAATATCTTTTTGGTGAAAGCACATTTTGCAATATTCTAAGTACATAGCCCAGCCATCACGGGCTAGCTATTTAGACACCCGGCAAGTTTAGCCTTCAGCAAAATCAGATTTACTATTACAAAAGTTTGATTACCTTTTGTTGTCTTCGTCAGAATGCACTCCCAGGACTGCTACTTCAATAACAAATGTTGGTTTGGTCCAAAATAATCCATCGTTATATCCGAATAGCGGCGTTTTGTTCGTGCGTTCCAGAAACTATCCGAAATGGTAAATCAGGGTCGCGCGCATGGCGCATTTCGTGACAAAAAAATTCTAAATATTCCATTACCGTACTTCGAAGGATGTCAACCGCTGTTTAAAATCAATTTTTATGCAATTTATCTCGTAAAAAAGCGATAATATTCCGACTGGGAATCTCCTTTTCGGTAAACAGAGGAAAAAACACAAAGACGGGGGCGGCCAGTGCACGCGCCTAAGCCCACAGTCCCTTGATCGGCCACTTGAGAAAGGCGATAATGTGTTTCAGCCTGGGGCTGGAATGACGACATTCTGGTTTTTCCCGGGCTCTGAGAGCCTATTGGAGCTGTGGGAAGTGTCACGTTACCGCAGAGATCCTTTGTAAAAGAATGAGATGTTAAAGAAAGACAATAAATGGTCAGACAGGCCACTTCCTGTAAAGGAATCTCTCAGATTTTGACCTGCCATTTGAGTTCTGTTATACTCACAGACACCATTCAAACAGTTTTAGAAACTTTAGAGTGTTTTCTATCCATATATAATAAGTATATGCATATTCTAGTTACTGGGTAGGATTAGTAACCAGATTAAATCGGGTACATTTTTTTTATCCAGACGTGCAAATGCTGCCCCCTAGCCATAACAGGTTAACTAACCTCCAGACGAGCTTCAACGCCATACAACTCTCCTTCCGTGGCCTCCAACTGCTCTTAAATACAAGTAAAACTAAATGCATGCTCTTCAACCGATCGCTGCCTGCACCTGCCCGCCTGTCCAGCATCACTACTCTGGACGGTTCTGACTCAGAATATGTGAACAACTACAAATACCTAGGTGTCTGGTTAGACTGTACACTCTCCTTCCAGACTCACATCAAACATCTCCAATCCAAAGTTAAATCTAGAATTGGCTTCCTATTTCGCAACAAAGCATCCTTCACTCATGCTGCCAAACATACCCTCGTAAAACTGACCATCCTACCGATCCTCGACTTCGGCGATGTCATTTACAAAATAGCCTCCAATACCCTACTCAACAAACTGGATGCAGTCTATCACAGTGTCATCCATTTTGTCGCCAAAGCCCCATATACTACCCACCACTGCGACCTGTATGCTCTCGTTGGCTGGCCCTCGCTTCATAATCGTCGCCAAACCCACTGGCTCCAGGTCATCTACAAGACCCTGCTAGGTAAAGTCCCCCCTTATCTCCGCTCACTGGTCACCATAGCAGCACCCACCTGTTGCACGCGCTCCAGCAGGTATATCTCGCTGGTCACCCCCAAAGCCAATTCCTCCTTTGGCCGTCTCTCCTTCCAGTTCTCTGCTGCCAATGACTGGAACAAACTACAAAAATCTCTGAAACTGGAAACACTTATCTCCCTCACTAGCTTTAAGCACCAACTGTCAGAGCAGCTCTCAGATCACTGCACCTGTACACAGCCCATCTATAATTTAGCCCAAACAACTACCTCTTCCCCTACTGTATTTATTTATTTATTTTGCTCCTTTGCACCCCATTATTTCTGTTTCTACTTTGCACTTTCTTCTTCTACGCCCTCCTGTCTGCTACATACCCTCCTACCCACCCACCCACCCACCCTCCTGCCTGCCCGCCCTCCTGTCTGCCGCATACCCTCCTACCCACCCACCCACCCACCCTCCTGCCTGCCCGCCCTCCTGTCTGCCGCATACCCTCTTACCCACCCACCCTCCTGCCTGCCCACCCTACTGTTTCCCGCATACCCTCCTACCCACCCTCCTGCCTGCCCGCCCTCCTGTCTGCCGCATACTCTCCTACCCACCCACCCTCCTGCCTGCCCGCCCTACTGTCTGCCGCATACCCTCCTACCCACCCACCCTCCTGCCTGCCCGCCCTCCTGTCTGCCACATACCCTCCTACCCACCCACCCACCCTCCTGCCTGCCCGCCCTACTGTCTGCCGGCCGCCTGCTTGCCCACCCTCCTGTCTGCTCACCTGTCTGCCTGCCCTCCTGCCTGCTCACCTGTCTGCTCACCCTCCTGTCTGCCCACTCTCATGTCTGTCTGTGGATTTGTGTGTTGTACGCTGGAGATTTGTCTCGCTCTCGTGCTCATCTGACTCTCCCCAGGGTTCTATAAAACAATAAGCCTATTTAATGCATCTCTTCATTTGTGCGTTTGTATGTGTCAGTGTGTGCATAAATACATGCATTTGTGTGTTTGTGCATTGTTCTATCTCTGCCATGTTTGTTTTGCTGTCTGTTTAAGATGCGTCTCTCATCCCAGCTCCCAGATCGATGGCGGCTGAGGATATAAGAGGCAGTATTGATTGTAATTTCCTGCAACGCTCATTCCTATCGCCTTCTTATCACCAATCTAACTTCTATCTGCCACGCTGTCAGCAATCCAACATCCACACCGCCAAAAAGAACCAGGGAATAACCAATTAATGAATAACAAATTAATGAATTGCCAGTACATGAATAATCAAATAAATGAATAACCAATAAATGAATAATCTAGCAAGGCATTCTAAATCCTGCAGAGATAAGCAGGGGGCTTTAATAGAGAGTTGATAATTACTCTCAAGGTGTATGTGTTTGTGTGTGTGATGGAGAGTTGATAATGACTCTCAAGGTGTATGTGTTTGTGTGTGATAGAGAGTTGATAATGACTCTCGAGGTGTATGTGTTTGTGTGTGATAGAGAGTTGATAATGACTCTCAAGGTGTATGTGTTTGTGTGTGATGGGGAGTTGATAATGACTCTCAAGGTGTATGTGTTTGTGTGTTGATGGAGAGTTGATAATGACTCTCAAGGTGTATGTGTTTGTGTGTTGATGGAGAGTTGATAATGACTCTCAAGGTGTATGTGTTTGTGTGTGATAGAGAGTTGATAATGACTCTCAAGGTGTATGTGTTTGTGTGTGATGGAAAGTTGATAATGACTCTCAAAGTGTATGTGTTTGTGTGTGTGTGTGTTTTTGGCTTTACCAGAAGTCCTCTCAAGGATAGTAAAACAAGGAACATTCGGACAAGTGGGAACATTTCGCCAGCCACCACAAGGAAAAAGGCTATTTTAGGCGTAGGGGTTAGGTTTAGAGTAAGGTTAGAATTAGGGTTAGGGGTTAGTAGTTAAGGTTTGGGTCCCACAAAGATAGTAAAACAGCAGGTGCCAACTCCTGATCTAAATAATGGGTGCTTGTGATTTAGGCTTTTGTGTTGCTGGAGAGTTGATGTTACTAAAGGACAAGAAAGGAAAGTAATAATTGGGATGTGTTTATCCGTATCCCACAAGGGATAAGATTCACGTGTTTACTCCTCATATCAGACAAGCATTAGAGTTATGGCTTGAGCCTACAAATGTGATGATCATCTCTTTTCTCCAGTTATTTTCCTCCCTCCTTACTATACCTCTCATTCTTGCCCTCTATCTCTCTACCCTTCTTCATCCCTCTCCTTCTGCTTCCATCCCTCATTTTATTTCTCTCTACATCTCCTCATTCACTGTCATCCTCTCCCTATCTATCTTTCTTTGTCTTTATCCTATAATTCCCTTTGTCTCTCTGTGCAGTCTGTGCAGTCTGTTTTGTTCTGTTAGATGTGGTTAAAGCAGACATCTGTTATAGTGCCACTCAGACTGGCACTAAGTACTTATTTCCTGAGTGGTTATACTGCTGTGTAAAAGTGTGAATATTTGGGTCTCTGCCCTTTTCTCTCTCTCTCTCTCTCTCTCTCTCTCTCTCTCTCTCTCTCTCTCTCTCTCTCTCTCTCACCTTCTCTATCCCTGTCTCTCTAGTGCTGTATTAAAGTGGATATGTGGCCTCCATTTAAAAGTCAAATCTCAACAAGTACAGCTGCCATGCCCCCTTGGCCAGAGTAAAACACATTCGCTGTCTGTCACAGAGAAACCCCATGCCACACAACTAGACTCAATCGTAGTTTAACTGGTCTGAGCTAAGGACATAATGACATTAACATTAACTGCACTGCATGGGACAAAGACAGACAGAGAATGCAGCTATTGCAACTATACAGATCCCATTACCTGTGGCGCTGATGCCTCTCTCTCTCTCTCTCTCTCTCTCTCTCTCTTTATCTCGCTCTCTATCCCTATCTCTCTATGTCCCCCCTCTCTCTCTCTCTCTCTCTCTCTCTCTCTCTCTCTCTCTCTCTCTCTCTCTCTCTCTCTCTCTCTCTCTCTATCCCTATCACTCTCTCTCTCCCTACCTGGCTGGGAAGGTGAGCAATAGATGATGTTGAGAAAAACAATGGTTGTGTTTGAAATGGCACCCTATGCATGAAGTGCACTACTTTTGACCAGGGCCCCTATGGTGGACTAAATTATCAGCTTCGTTGAGAAAAACAATGTTGATGCATAAAATCTGTGCTACTGTCACCCAGCCAGAACCACTGAAAACCTCACTCTTTTTTCTCCACTTCAGGGGGTGTTGCAAGAAATCCACACACTACCACTGCACGTTATACACCAGAATATCACATATTCCTATTGTGCAGCATGTAATATCATCTGGGCTGTAAGAATTAATCGCATTGTCTGAAAAGTGTTCAAAATACACTGAAAACATTCAAAATACATAATCTATACAGCTTAAAACAATTTGATGTCAAAACAAGTTGACATTGAAGTTAAAGAAAGCTGCTTTATACATTTACATGATTTTGCTTTTCGTTACTTCGGACAAAATCAAGACATCAATATTCTTGTAATGCTTTTTGTATAAAGAATCTTAAATTACAGCTAAATTTGAGCAAATTCGTAATTTGAAAATAATCATTCAACAGTTTGACAGCCCTAACTAACAGTTGACTCATGTCTCTTCCATCTCTTTAAAGAGAGACTTGTGGCTTAGCATGAGAGGTTTGGTGAGTGATGTGTGTGTGTGTGTGTGTGTGTGTGTGTGTGTGTGTGTGTGTGTGTGTGTGTGTGTGTGTGTGTGTGTGTGTGTGTGTGTGTGTGTGTGTGTGTGTGTGTGTGTGTGTGTGTGTGTGTGTGTGTGTGTGTGTGTGCGTGTGTGTGTGTGTGTGTGTGTGTGTGTGTGCGTGCGTGTGTGTGTGTGTTGATGCGCTTGTGGTGAGGGGTCTTTTTGTGATGATCTTCCGTTCATAGTAAACTCTCATATTTTCCACTCTAAGCCATGACAGAGTGACTCTGCTAGCCACGGACTGGGTGACAAGCCAAAGGGTGGGTGTGAGAGGGGTGGGGAGGAAGAAGAGGAGGAAGAGGAAAGAGGGGGGCTATCAGACCTAAATGTGTGGGTGGGACTTCCTCTACCAATAAAGTCAGGGCTAGGAGATAGCCTATCAGTCAAAATAGCACATTAATTAAGACTTCTAAACCAAAAAACTTTCAAATCTGAGCACTTTCACCAGCTGAAGATGAGCTTGAGTCTGGTGTTCTGCACTTGGCTCTGTGTAGCCTCATGGATGGCCGGGGGCTGTGCAAGTCAGTTCTTACCTATAGTTCTATGAATGAAAGTGTGTGTGTCTGTGTGTACCTATGTAATATGTACCTGTGTGTAAACTAGTAATGTGTAACCATAATAGATTATTATTTTTCTCTCCCCTGTATAGATGTTGGACCCATCAAGAGCTGTTGTCTTCAGCTGTCACAGACAAGAGTCCACCCTAATAACGTAGTGGACTACACCGTACAGACTACAGTGCTGTGTCCCATCGACGCTATAGTGTCAGTACCCTACAATAATATTTCCTACACTGTCATACTACACCGTAAAGATTAGGATGTGTCCAACGATGCTATTCTAGGTATCCTACAATATCATACAGAACCACTGTCACGTCCTGACCAGCAGAGGGAGTAATTGTATTAGTTTGGTCAGGATGTGGCAGAGGGTTTGTGTTTTGTATGTTTTCTACGTTCTATCTAGTTTAGTTTTTCTATGTTTAGTTTTGGGTGTTGGACTTTCAATTGGAGGCAGGTGTTGCTAGTTGCCTCTGATTGAGAGTCCTATATATAAGTGTGTGTTTGGTTTGGGTTTTTGTGGGTAGTTGTATTTGCACTGCTAGTTGTAGCCAGTTCTTTGTTTTGTTGTTAAATATAAAGATGAGCATCGACATTCCCGCTGCGTATTGGTCCTCCCTTCAACACAACGACAGTTGTGACAACCACTGGTTTTACTCCACTACCAATGTCTTCACCAGGAAATGACAAAGTAAATAAAAATGACCTCACCGAAGTGGAAAGATTGACATCTTGATCTATTCCAGGTTACACACCATAGGCAGGAAGAGGATCTGCGCTGACCCAGGAAGTGATTGGGTGAGGAAGGCCGTGGGAAAGGTGGATGAAGCCAAAATGATTAAGAGAGAGGAGGAGAAGGGAAAGGAGAGAGAGACAGTGACCAAGGGACCGGCAGTGCCAAGCAAACACGGAATAGGACAAAAGAATGGAGGCAAAAAGGGAAAGGGGAAAGGAGGGAAGAGGGGAGGAAAGAGAGAGGGAAGAGGGCGCAAGAGAACTGGTAGGCTAACGGAGAACATTGATGTTAGGTCTAAAAGGTGGACTTCTGCGTCTAGGAGACGATCACAATAAGATCAAAACAGTATGGTGACAAGGACGTCTACCTATGATGGCACGTTATAAGTGCAATTTTATCCATGACAAATTTTTATTTTCAATGTGGACACAAAGTTGTTTTTGTCACTGATAAGTGGGACCAATGCTAATTAAGTTTAAAAATAGTTCATAGTTAAAGCAAGAATCCTTAGTTTCTAAATACATTTTGGACTAAATTAATGATATATACTCAAACATTTTTTATAAATATAACTTATAAATGCTTATAAATGCTTATAAGTACCCAAAATATAAGCTGGTAAATATGACAATATAAATGTAAACACACACTGTATAGACTCAAAACATGGTTAATACTATATATTTGAAATCATGGATGGTCAGTCCTTGCATCCATCCTGTAGCTCTGTCTATGAATTTGAGACCGGTTACATTTCTCCAGCGCTTTCCCTTTTTATATATATATTTTTAATTTAGGGGTTGGATCAGCTTTAATATTGCGGATAGATTGTTATAATGTAATTGTCTGCATAATTTCCAATCCCCCACATTTGTTTGGTAAGTATATATATATATACAGTATATACACTACCGTTCAAAAGTTTGGGGTCACTTAGAAATTTCCTTTTTTTTTTTAAGAAAATCAAAAAATTTGGTCCATTAAAATAACATCAAATTGATAAAAAATAGTGTAGACATTGTTATTGTTGGAAATGACTATTGTAGCTGGAAACGGCTCATTTTCAATGGAATATCTACATAGGCGTATAGAAGCCCATTATCAGCAACCATCACTCCTGTCACGAGTGCTGTCTTCGAATTCCCTGTCATAAATCAGCCAAGGCGCAGCGTGCCGGTAGTTCCACATATTTATTTAGTTAACCCGAACCAAACAAGAAACAGGTGAAACAGAAACAAACGTGACGTTCTGGGGCTGCAAAAACACAGCTGCACAAAAACAAGATCCCACGAAAACACATGGAAAAACAGGCTGCCTAAGTATGGCTTCCAATCAGAGACAACGATAGACAGCTGCCTCTGATTGGAAACCATACCCGGCCAAAGCATTGAAACAAAAACATAGAATGCCCACCCACCTATCACACCCTGGCCTAGCTAAACAGAGAAAACACAGCTCTCCTAGGTCAGAGCGTGACAACTCCTGTGTTCCAACGGCACATTGTGTTAGCTAATCCAAGTTTATCATTTTAAAAGGCTAATTGATCATTAGAAAACCCTTTTGCAATTATGTTAGCACAACTGAAAACTGTGGTTCTGATTAAAGAAGCAATAAAATGGGCCTTCTTTAGACTAGTTGAGTATCTGGAGCATCAGCATTTGTGGGTTCGATTACAGGTTCAAAATGGCCAGAAACAAAGACCTTTCTTCTGAAACTCGTCAGTCTATTCTTGTTCTGAGAAATTAATGCTATTCCATGCGAGAAATTGCCAAGAAACTGAAAATCTGGTACAACACTGTGTACTACCTTGTTCACAGAATAGCGCAAACTGGCCCTAACCAGAATAGAAAGGCCCCGGTGCACAACTGAGCAAGAGGACAGATACAGTAGAGTGTCTAGTTTAAGAAACAGATGCCTCACAAGACCTCAACTGACAGCTTCATTAAATAGTACTCACAAAACACCAGCCTCAATGTCAACAGTGAAGAGGCGACTCCAGGATGCTGGCCTTCTAGGCAATTCCTTTGTCCAGTGTCTGTGTTCTTTTGCCCATCTTAATCTTTATTTTATTGGCCAATCTGAGATATGGCTTTTTCTTTGCAACTCTGCCTAGAAGGCCAGCATCCCTGATGCTTGGATTAGCTAACACAACATGCCATTGGAACACAGGAGTGATGGTTGCTGATAATGGGCCTCTGTACATCTATGTAGATTTTCCATAAAAAATCTGCAGTTTCCAGCTACAATAGTCATTTACAACATTAACAATGTCTACACTGTATTTCTGATCAATTTGATGTTATTTAATGGACAAAAAATGTGCTTTTCTTTCAAAAACAAGGACATTTCTAAGTGACCCCAAACTTTTGAACGGTAGTGTACATACATACATACATACACACACACACACACACACACACACACACACACACACACACACACACATATATATATATATATATATATATATATATATATATATATGTATAATGGTACAGGAAGCCTGTATATATACATATATATATATATATATATATATATATATATATATATATATATATATATATATATATATATATATATATATATACTGTATACATAAACATAAACATTCATACATATACACATGTTTACATACATACACATACATATATAGATATATACACATACACACTTTTTTTTAGAATATACCTTTATATTCCCCGCAAACCCTATCACCCTTCCCCCAATAGGAGTAAACTGATAAACGATAACACTTTGGCTTCTACCTTTAGTTTATACACACTATATACATTTTACAGACACAATCTATTTTACAATAGTTATATTTTGTTTGTTTTTAGTCCTTCCTCTATTTCTTATGTCCATCATTTGATTTCTATTTGTAACTGTGCTATTTCACAAAAGTTCAGAACCTACATACATTTTACAGACAGCGTATGTTTTAGATTTGTTATCTTGTTGTTATTAGTCCCACCCTTCAGCTCCATTCAACCCCTCCCATATATATCTTAACACCATCCATTTTGGAATTCTATTTGCCATATATTTTTCTACTGCTCTGTGATGCTTCACAAAAGTACTGAACCTTTCTATTCTCATAGTTTCTACAGATTGTAAATTAAGGATAAACATTTTTGCTAAAATAATTATTAAATTATTGATCGATTGACTATGACTTTTCAAATCACCCAGTATTGCTATCTGCAGCGTTAGTTCTAAGTAAATGTTGCAATTTTTCAGCCATTCTTGGACCTGTAACAAAAAACAAGCTACCAATGGACAGTACCAAAATAAATGATCTAATGACTCTGCCTCCTCGCAGCAATATCTGCAGAGCTGGGAAGATTGTATCCCCCAGCCCTATCCCTTAGCTTTTTAGCTAAGGTATGTTATTGTTTCACTTAAGGTTTCTATAGAAATTATAGCACATAGTGGAATTATGTTTCTAGACATTTTTATTAATTCATTAAAATGAAAAGCTGAAATGTCTTAAGTCAATAAGACAAGTATTCAATCCCTTTGTGATGGCAAGCCTAAATAAGTTCACAAGTAAAAATGTGCTTAACATAATAAGTTTCATTTTTTTGTTGATGGTATTTTAACCTCTTTTATTCCCCAATTTCGTGATATCCAATTGGTAGTTACAGTCTTGTCCCATCGCTGCAACTCTACTACGGATTTGGGAAAGGCGAAGGTCGAGAGCCATGCGTCCTCCGAAACATGACCCTGCCAAGCCGCACTACTTCTTGACACACAGCTCGCTTAACCCGGAAAGCCAGCCGCACCAATGTGTCGGAGGAAAGGAACGGGGTCAGCTTGCAGGAGCCCAGCCCACCACAAGGAGTCGCTAGAACGCAATGGGACAAGGAAATCCCCGTTGGCCAAACCTTCCCCTAACCCGGACGACGCTGGGCCAACTGTGAGCCGCCTCATGGGTCCCTGGTCTCGGCCGACTATGACAACGCCTGGGATCGAACGGTTTGTAATGATGCCTCAAGTACTACGATGCAGTGCCTTAGACCGCTGCGCCACTCGAGAGGTTTAACATGATTTTTGAATGACTACCTCATCTCTGTAGCCCACACATACAATTATCTGTAAGGTCCCTCAGTCGAGTAGTGAATTTCAAACACAGATTCAACCACGAAGACCAGGGAGGTTTTCCAATGCCTTGCAAAGAAGGGCACCTATCGGTAGATGGGTACAAAAAAAGACATTGAATATCCCTTTGAGCATAATGAAGTTGTTAAACTTTGGATGGTGTATCGATACACCCAGTCACTACAAAGATACAGGCATCCTTCCTAACTCATTTGCCAGAGAGGAAAGAACCTACTCAGGGATTTCACCATCAGGCCAATGGTGACTTCAAGATAGTTACAGAGTTTAATGGTTGTCATAGGAGAAAACTGAGGATGGATCCACAGCATTGTAGTTACTCCACAGTGCTAACCTAAATGACAGAGTGAAAAGAAGGAAGCCTGTACAAAATGCAAATATTCCAAAAAGTGCATCCTGTTGCAAAATAAGGCACTAAAGTAAAACTGCAAAAAATGCCCTGAATTCAAAGTGTTATGTTTTTTGTGGCAAATCCAACACATCACTAAGAACCATTCTTATATTTTGAAGCATGTCGGTGGCTACGTCATGTTATGTGTATGCTTGTTATCAGCAAGGACTTGGGAGTTTATTAGGATAAAAAGAAACGTAATAGAGATAAGCACAGGCAAAATCCTTGATGAAAACTTAGTTCAGTCTGCTTTCCAACAGACACTGGGAGATTAATTCACCTTTCAGCAGGACAATGACCTAAAACACAAGGCCAAATAGACACTGGATTTGCTTACCAAGATGACATTGAGTGGTCTAGTTACAGTTTGAACTTAAATCATCTTGAATATTTATGGCAAGACTTAAAAATGGCTGTCTAGAAATGGTCAACAACCAACTTGACATAGGTTGAATACATTTTTAAAGATAATGTGCATATATTGTACAATCCAGTTGTGCAAAGCTCTTAGAATCTTACCCAGAAAGACTCACAGCTGTAATCACTGCCAAATGTGATTCCAGCATGTATTGACTCAGGGGTGTGAATACTTATGTAAATGGTACTTCTGTATTTTCTTTTGAATACATTCGCAAAAAAAATCTAAAAACAAGTTTTCACTTTGTCATTATCGGGTATTGTGTGTAGATGGGTGAGAATTTAAAAAAGATGTAATCCATTTTGAATTCAGGCTGTAACGCAACAAAAAATTGAATAAGTCAAGGGGTAAAGGCACTGTATCTACTCGTTTGTTCTCAGGAAAACAAAACAATGACATACTTTTTGTGCCAAACACGAGATGCAAGATCAAGACAGCCTGACACAATAAAACTTTTTCTTTCAGAAGCATTTTTCATTAACAATTAACTAGGCCTACAGTCTTAGAAAAAAAGGTGCTGTATAGAAAATAAAGGGGTCTTCGGCTGTCTCCAAAGGATAACCCTTCGATGAAGTCTTCTTGGTTCCAGGTAGAACCTACAGCTCTTTAATGGGCTACTAGCTTATATCACAACATTCATGAAAATGTGTTAATTTAAGATATATATAAAACGGGACTTGCACGCAGGACATTAAAATGGTAGAGGAAAATATAAGATGCTCCCAGAGTTTTACTGCAATAATGTTTCCACTATTGTGGATTTTGTCAGGTTTACACATGTAACCCAACTACTTAAATAAAATAAAATAAAATAAAATGTTATTTGTCACATGCGCCGAATACAACAGGTTTAGACCTTACAGTGAAATGCTTACTTTCAAGCCCTTAATAACAACAATGCGCTTTTGAGAAAATACAAAAAAGTAGGAGACAAGAACAGCAAATAATTAAAGAGCAGCAGTAAATAACAATAGCAGGGCTATATACAGTGGGAACCAGTACAGAGTCAATGTGCAGGGGGCACCGGTGTTAAGGTAATTGAGGTAATATGTACATGTAGGTAGAGTTATTAAAGTGAAATAGATAAGGCAAATAGTCTGGGTAGTCTAGGTAGCCATTTGATTAGATGTTCAAGAGTCTTATGGCTTGGGGGTAGAAGCTGTTTAGAAGCCTCTTGGATCTAGACTTGGCGCTCCGATACCGCTTACCGTGCGGTAGCAGAGAGAACAGTCTATGACTAGGGTGGCTGGAGTCTTTGACAATTTGTAGGGCCTTTCTCTGACACCGCCTGGTATAGAGGTCCTGGATGGCAGGAAGCTTGACCCCGGTGATGTTCTGGGCCGTACGCACAGCTCTCTGTTGTGCCTTGCGGTCGGAGGCCGAGCAGTTGCCAAACCAGGCAGTGATGCAACCCGTCAGGATGCTCTCGATGGTGCAGCTGTAAAACCTTTCGAGGATCTGAGGACCCATGCCAAATCTTTTCAGTCTTCTGAAGGGGAATAGGTTTTGTCGTGCCCTCTTCATGACTGTCTTGGTGTGCTTAGACCATGTTAGTTTGTTGGTGATGTGGACGCCAAGGAACTTAAAGTTCTCAACCTGCTCCACTACAGCCCTATCGATGAGAATGGGGGAGTGCTCGGTCCTCCTTTTCCTGTAGTCCACAATCATCTCCTTTGTCTTGATCAGGTTGAGGGAGAGGTTGTTGTCCTTGCACCACACAGTCAGGTCTCTGACCTCCCTATAGGCTGTCTCATCGTTGTTGGTGATCAGGCCTACCACTGTTGTGTCATCAGCAAACTTAATGATGGTGTTGGAGTCGTGCCTGGCCGTGCAGTCATGAGTGAACAGGGAGTACAGGAGGGGACTGAGCACACACCCCTCATGGTGGCTAACATTGCATATCTAACCATGGTAGCTAACATGTTGCCAACCTACCCGTGATGGCTAACGTGTAGCCGACCTACCCATGATGGCTAACATGTAGCCGACCTACCCATGGTGGCTAACATGTAGGCTACCTACCCATGGTGGCTAACATGTAGCCTACCTACTCATGGTGGCTAACATGTAGCCTACCTACCCGTGGTTGCTAACATGTGGGTACCTACCCGTGGTGGCTAACATGTAGTCTACTTACCCATGGTGGCTAACATGTAAAATCAAATCATATCAAATTTTATTGGTCACATACATGGTTAGCAGATGTTAATGCAAGTGTAGCGAAATGCTTGTGCTTCTAGTTACATCAATGCAGTAATATCTAACAAGTAATATCTAACAATTCCCAACAACTACCTAATACACACAAATCTATAGGAATGAATGAAAATATGTACATATAAATGTACGGATGCGATGGCCGAGCTATGCAGCGATGGCCGAGCTGCATAGGCAAGGTGCAGTAGATGGTATAAAATACAGTATATACATATGATTTAAGTAAAGTAAGATATGTAAACATTATTGAAGTGGCATTATTTAAAGTGGCATTGTTTAAAGTGACTAGTGATCCATTTATTAAAGTGTCCAGTGATTGGGTCTCAGTGAAGGCAGAAGCCTCTCAATGTTAGTGACGGCTATTTAACAGTCTGATGGCCTTGAGGTAGAAGCTGTTTTTCAATCTCTCAGTCCCAGCTTTGATGCACCTGTACTGACCTCTCCTTCTGGATGATAGCGATGTGAACAGGCAGTGGCTCGGGTGGTTGTTGTCCTTGATGATCTTTTTGGCATTCCTGTGACAACAGGTGTTGTAGGTGTCATGGAGGGCAGGTAGTTTGCCTCCGGTGATGCGGTGTGCAGACCGCACCACCCTCTGGAGAGCCTTGGGGTTGAGGGCGGTGCAGTTGCCGTACCAGGCTGTGATACAGCTCGACAGGATGCTCTCGATTGTGCATCTGTAAAAGTTTGTCAGGGTTGTGATTTGACAAGGCGCTGTTGCGCCTTCTTCACTATACTGTCTGTGTGGGTGGACCATTTCAGTTTGTCTGTGATATGTGCGCCCAGGAACTTAAAACATTCCACCTTCTCCACTGCTGTCCCTTCGATGTGGATAGTGGGTGCTTCGATGTGGGTGCTCCCTCTGCTGTTTCCTGAAGTCCACGATCATCTCCTTTGTTTTGTTGACGTTGAGTGAGAGGTTGTTTTCCGGACACCACACTCCGAGTGCCCTCACCACCTGTCTTCACCACAGTAGTTGATACATTTAGTGGGAGCATCTGATTCTGACACTGTGGTGGAGAAAGGAACACTAGTAGGAGTCCTAACCTATCCCCCTCTGACTGACAGACCACAGAGAACTTCTACATCGCTTCCTACTGAACCACAAGCACGCACAGACACCCTCACTCACACAAACAGGATACTGTATGTGTGACACGAATTCCAAGGTTAGCACACTGATAAAAAGCTCTTGGAGTTCCTGGATTCCAATAAGAATTACACATCACTTTGTAAGCCATTATAATGTGACTTGCAGGCCTGATGTGGCCTGTAAACCAGGCGTTTCAGACCACTGAGTTAGGTTGTAAGTAGGCCCTCAAAGAAAGGCCTTATGATGTATATAATGTATAGTTTATTTGCCACATGTACAGGATGCAACAGGTATAAAATAGTACAGATGAATTCTTACATAAAGAAAATATGCAAATAAGGTAGAATAAATTCTAAAGTTGAATTGTATGTTCACTAAACCAAAAATTCTAAGTTGAGTGAACATACAATTCAACTTGAGAATGTGTGTTGGTTCAGCTATATGCTCAAATGTTGAGCAAACTCTTAATCCTACTGCAGCTGGTTGCCTTATAATTGTACGTTGAATCAACATACTGTATTATTTTGTACAGTGCACTGTTCACAGAGATTTAATCTGAGGTTATTCTTTGACTGGCACCTTTTCCCTGTACTGGAGATGAGACAGGCCTGGCACCCCAGTCACAGATGATGACGACAAAGCAGAACTAAAGATACAGGTACAGTAGCAACAAAGACTCAGAATCAGACACTCTCATCCCTTCGGAGAACAGACCAGTCTCAAACAAACTCTTGTGGCCTAATTGTGGCCTAATCACTTAGAAAAAGCAATGAAGGCAGTCCAAATCATTGCTACCAGGGATATAGTATCAACAAGTGATTGTTTTCTAATATCCCTCCAGAGTGAGTGGCTTTATGTAAATGTCTTTCATTAATAATAAAAGTCAAAATGAAAGTACAGTTTACTTTAAGTGCCTTTCAAGACACCCAAGGAGGGTACTCTGCATACAAGTGGCATTATACAATACAATAATATGGTAATATTAGCAGATGCTTTTATCCAAAGAAACTCATAGTTAACACATACACTACGTTAACGTACAGTTCATTCGGAAAGTATTCAGAACCCTCAACTTTTTTCACATTTTGTTACATTACAGCCTTATTCTAAAATGTATTAAAACATATATATCCTCCTCAATCTACACACAATAAATGTTTTGCAAATGTTTTAAAAATAAAAAACTGAAATAGCTTCTTTACATATGTATTCAGACCCTTTGCTATGAGACCCAGAATTGTGCTCAGGTGTATCCTGTTTCCATTGATCATCTTTGTGATGTTTCTACAACTTCATTGGAGTCCACCTGTGGTAAATTCAGTTGACTGGAAATAATTTGGAAAAGCACACAGCTGTCGATATAAGGTCCAACAGTTGTCAGAGCAAAAACCAAGCCATGATGTCGAAGGAATTGTCTGTAGAGCTCCGAAACAGGATTGTTCGAAGGCACAGATCTGGAGAAGGGTACCAAAACATGTCAACAGCATTGAAGGTCATCAAGAACACAGTGGCCTCAATTATTCTTAAATGGAAGAAGTTTGTAACCACCAATACTCTTCCTAGAGCTGGCCGCCTGGCCAAACTGACAAACCCGGGGAAAAGGGCCTTGGTCAGGGAGGTGACCAAGAGTACAATGGTCACTCTGACAGAGCTCCAAAGTTCCTCTGTGGTGATGGGAGAACATTCCATAAGGACAACCATCACTGCAGCACTCCACCAATCAGGCCTTTATGGTAGAGTGGCCAGACAGAGAGACCTGAAAATAGCTGTGCAGCGACGCTCCCAATCCAACCTGACAGTGCTTGAGAGGATCTGCAGAGAAGAACGGGAGAAACTCCCTAAATACAGGTGTGCCAAGATTGTAGTGTCGTACCCAAGAAGACTCAAGGCTGTAACCGCTGCCAAAGGTGTTTCAACAAAATACTGAGTAAAGGGTCTGAATACTTTTGTAAATGTATTTATTTTGTATTTTTATTTTATACATTTGCTAACATTTCTAAATAGCTGTTTTTGCTTTGTCATTATGGGGTATTGTGTGTAGATTGATAAGGGGGCAAGAAACATTTTAATCAATTTTAGAATAAGCCTATAATGTAACAAAATGTGGAAAAAGTAAAGTCGTCTGAATACTTTCCACTGTATATTTCACTATGTTGTGTGACTTACACACAACCATACACATAATATACTGCTAAAAAAAATGAAGGGAACACTTAAACAACACATCCTAGATCTGAATGAAATAAATAATCTTATTAAATACTTTTTTCTTTACATAGTTGAATGTGTTGACAACAAAATCACACAAAAATAATCAATGGAAATCCAATTTATCAACCCATGGATGTCTGGATTTGGCATCACACTCAAAATTAAAGTGGAAAACCACACTACAGGCTGATCCAACTTTGATGTAATGTCCTTAAAACAAGTCAAAATGAGGCTCAGTAGTGTGTGTGGCCTCCACGTGCCTGTATGACCTCCCTACAACGCCTGGGCATGCTCCTGATGAGGTGGCGGATGGTCTCCTGAGGGATCTCCTCCCAGACCTGGACTAAAGCATCCGCCAACTCCTGGACAGTCTGTGGTGCAACGTGGCGTTGGTGGATGGAGCGAGACATGATGTCCCAGATGTGCTCAATTGGATTCAGGTCTGGGGAACGGGTGGGCCAGTCCATAGCATCAATGCCGTCCTCTTGCAGGAACTGATGACACACTCCAGCCACATGAGGTCTAGCATTGTCTTGCATTAGGAGGAACCCAGGGCCAACCGCACCAGCATATGGTCTCACAAGGGGTCTGAGGATCTCATCTCGGTACCTAATGGCAGTCAGGCTACCTCTGGCGAGCACATGGAGGGCTGTGCGGCCCCCCAAAGAAATGCCACCCCACACCATGACTGACCCACCGCCAAACCGGTCATTCTGGAGGATGTTGCAGGCAGCAGAACGTTCTCCACGGCGTCTCCAGACTCTGTCACGTCTGTCACGTGCTCAGTGTGAACCTGCTTTCATCTGTGAAGAGCACAGGGCGCCAGTGGCGAATTTGCCAATCTTGGTGTTCTCTGGCAAATGCCAAACGTCCTGCACGGTGTTGGGCTGTAAGCACAACCCCCACCTGTGGACGTCGGGCCCTCATACCACCCTCATGGAGTCTGTTTCTGACCGTTTGAGCAGACACATGCACATTTTGCTGGAGGTCATTTTGCAGGGCTCTGGCAGTGCTTCTCCTGCTCCTCCTTGCGCAAAGGCGGAGGTAGCGGTCCTGCTGCTGGGTTGTTGCCCTCCTACGGCCACCTCCACGTCTCCTGATGTACTGGCCTGTCTCCTGGTAGCGCCTCCATGCTCTGGACACTACGCTGACAGACACAGCAAACCTTCTTGCCACAGCTCGCATTGATGTGCCATCCTGGATGAGCTGCACTACCTGAGCCACTTGTGTGGGTTGTAGACTCCGTCTCATGCTACCACTAGAGTGAAAGCACTGCCAGCATTCAAAAGTGATCAAAACATCAGCCAGGAAGCATAGGAACTGAGAAGTGGTCTGTGGTCCCCACCTGCAGAACCACTCCTTTATTGGGGGTGTCTTGCTAATTGCCTATAATTTCCACCTGTTGTCTATTCCATTTGCACAACAGCATGTGACATTTATTGTCAATCAGTGTTGCTTCCTAAGTGGACAGTTTGATTTCACAGAAGTGTGATTGACTTGGAGTTACATTGTGTTGTTTAAGTGTTCCCTTTATTTTTTTGAGCAGTGTAGTATTCATAATGCACATAGTGATGTGACTTGTAATGGAGCGGTGGAAACAGTAATGGAGGTGTTCGTTAATGTCTGTTCAGAGGGGAGGGGAAAACCCGCTGTGGCATGTAAGAACATCCACTATACCTCAAACAGTCATATTAACTCCACAATGGCCAATCACCCAAAACCCCCACGGATAACAGAGATAGACCTATAACTTTCTCTCCTCCCACATGTAGTAACCTATTTACAGATACATGTTAGTAAGTACACCACATGCTAACCGATTGCTCCATTGGAGCTCCAACCACATGTAAGTGTACATGGTGATATGGTGGAAACAACATCCAGACTGTAATTATGTTAGTCCCCCATAGCTTTCCCTCTGTGACCCACTGACCAATTTTAGATTTTTTTCTGAACTGATGAGCAAGTACTTGAGAAACTTGCCCTGTTTCAAATTCGGTAAAAAGCTCAGATTCAGGGTAAAGTTAAAGTTCAAGTTATGGGTTAAAAGCATTTGTGTAACATTTGCGTCTATCCTTCTGTCCATTGTAGCATGGCCAGTGTGATGTCCATTGAACTTATGGGTCTTGTGGGTCATCAGTGAAACAAGCAAAGTGACTAATATACCTACAGCAGTCACCTGCAGTAGCCAGCATTGTACAGTGCGCATCCATTGCTAACGTCTGGCAACCATCTGGGTGATGTTTGGCAGCCATTTTGCACAAGAACCATCACCAGATGGACAACAAGTCAACCCTTATAAGGAAACATTATACATTATTCAGGCATACTGGCAAATAGTCAGCAAGTTAACACAATCACAATCATTAAATTCACTATGGAAGTGAATTTAATTGATTAATTTATAAATATATTAAGATACTCGGTAACACTTTATTTGGATAGTCCATCCGTAGATGCTCTATATCTAACCCTTATTCTAACCCTAAACTTAACCCTTACCTTAACCCTAGCCCTAACCTTAACCCTTATTCTAACCCTAAACTTAACCCTTACCTTAACCCTGTTTTGTGAGCGTTGTGTTTTGCTGGTTGTGCGGTGGTGGTCGTAGTAGTAGTAGTTGATGTGATGTGATGTTTTTTCAGTGTGTGAGGCTTGTTCTTATTGTCCAGGTACTGCATGGTTTTCTTTGCCCAGGGGTTTGAAGGGTCAGAGCAGATTCGTATGCCTTTCACTGTGACAAACCTGGGGGGGTGTAACGAGAATGGTCACAACAGAGACACACAATCAGGACTTTAACACTTTCCTTGAACTTGGTGAACCTGTATGTTATGCATTATGAATGCATCAAAGTGTCTTCTATCCCCATAGTGCATTTATATACTGTTCACTGCTTTACTTGATTGACACATTCACAGCAGCTCAAATAAACACCTATGAACGGTTATGAGCACTTACGTGACTGCCTTGATGTTACACATGGCTGTGTCTTGTATGTAGTAGCGCTTGATCAGGTCACGACGCACCATAGTGCCTTTAATCTCCATACAGCACAGAGTTACTGCTCCACTGGCTACAAGCAAGAGAAGAGTTTCATCATCATCATCATCATCATCATCATCATCCTCCATTTACATTGTAGTTAAAAAGCATTATTTTCAAGGATTTTAACATAATCATCACCATTATCATCAATTTGAATCATACATTTACGTCATATGCTAAAACAAAACAGCATCTTAAGTGAAATCTGACACGATCTGATACAATGCATGATAAGAGAATGCACACGCACCATGAGAAGAAGAAGTGGACATCAGTAGAGTTGTGCTGAAGAGGAGCAGGAGAGAGAGGAGGCCCATCATTCTGTCTGAATCGCTCACTCTGAGAGTTTACAGATGTGTGACTTTCCCCAGAACTGCAGCTCTTTTTAAGCCCACCAACACCACACACTCATACGCAGAGAGACACATGCCATACACAAATACTTTCCTACACTCAGACAGCATCACAGTCTGGTTTCCTCCCACAGACCCCCCTAACTCTCTCCCCCCACTCTCACTCTCTCTCATCACTGGTGACAGGACAGGTTTCCATAGTGGTGGTGAGTGACATTCCTGTAGCAATAGATTTATAGTTATATGACTGTAGCACTGAGAGACTGGTTTAATGCATGTGCAGAAGGAAAAACAGAGAGAAGTGCTGTTTTGGTAAGAAATGGCATGACAAAATGCATGACTGTGTCTTAGGTGTTGGTAAGAGGGTTGAATGAAAGCCCCATGTACTGTAGCATTTGAGGCTCAGCACAAGGTAAGGTGAGAACACAATTTTAAGAGGTGTCACACACCCAAATGGAAAATTGGGGTTGAGTGGGACGTTAAACATTTCACACCCCAACCCTGACTAACTGAAAAGATTAAGGGAGATTTAATAGTGTACAGTAGTAGTGTTAGTTTCTACTGCGGCAGATGACAAAAACTGAAACTTCACTCACTGCGTGAGTGTCAGTGACTTACCACAACCGTAAAACAAGATGTCAGGAGTTGCCAATTACCTTTTCTCTTCATATCACCAGTTTGCAGCAGTGAAAATACATGTAATCAACTCATATCCACCCAAATTCAGTATGCTACAATTGTAGGATATTAATTTGAGCACTTCTGTTTCAGAGAATTTTTGCTGCACAGCAGGAAATGAAAACTTGTAGTGTATTCAATGTTTAAATTATTAAAAAGCCTTTTAAAAATGTCTAACTTGATTTGCCATAACAAAACATTTAATAATTTTAATCCACATAAATAATTGACATTTCCTTTTGCTGCAGGATTATTTTCCGACTGTAGCAAACTGGCTCAAATGAAGAGATTATATCTGTACTGTTACAATATAAACCGTTTACCAATAGCTAATTTACTATTTCATAATGGTTTATCAAATCAAAGTGTATTTGTCACATGTGCCGAATACAAGAGGTGTAGACCTTACAGTGAAATGCTTACTTACAAGCCCTTAACCAACAATGCAGTTGTAAGAAAATACCCCCCAAAAAGTAAAAGATAAGAATAACAAATGATTACAGAGCAGTAGTAAATAACAATAGTGGGGCTATATACTGGGGGTACCGGTAGAGAGTCAATGTGTGTGGGCACTTTCAAGCCCTTAACAACAATGCGCTTTTGAGAAAATACAAAAAAGTAGGAGACAAGAACAGCAAATAATGAAAGAGCAGCAGTAAATAACAATAGCAGGGCTATATACAGTGGAAACCAGTACAGAGTCAATGTGCAGGGGGCACCGGTGTTAAGGTATTTGAGGTAATATGTACATGTAGGTAGAGTTCTTAAAGTGAAATAGATAATAACAGAGAGTAGCAGCAGCATGGGGGGGGGCAATACAAATAGTCTGGGTAGCCATTTGATTAGCTGTTCAGAAGTCTTATGGCTTGGGGGTAGAAGTTATTTAGGAGCCTCTTGGACCTAGACTTGGTGCTCCGGTACCACTTGCCGTGCGGTAGCAGAGAGAACAGTCTATAGCTGGTGTCTGACAATTTTTAGGGCCTTCCTCTGACACCGCCTGGTATAGAGGTCCTGGATGGCAGGAAGCTTGGCCGTGGTGATGTACTGGGCCTTACGCACTACCCTCTGTAGTGCCTTGGGGTTGGAGGCTGAGCTGTTTCCATACCAGGCAGTGATGCAACCAGCCAGGATGCTCTCGATGGTGCAGCTGTAAAATCTTTTGAGGATCTGAGGGGAAATAGGTTTCGTTGTGCCCTCTTCATGACTGTCTTGATGTGGTTGTTGGTGATGTGGACGCCAAGGAAGTTGAAGCTCTCAACCTGCTCCACTACAGCCCCATCAATGAGAATGGGGGTTTGCTCACTCCTCCTTTAACTGTAGTCCACAATCATCTCCTTTGTCTTGATCACATTGAGGTAGAGGTTGCTGTCCTTGCACCACACAATCAGGTCTCTGACCTCCTCCCTATAGGCTGTCTCATCATTGTTGGTGATAAGGCCTACCATTGTTGTGTCATCAGCAAACTTAATGAGGGTGTTGGAGACGTGCCTGGCCGTGCAGTCATGAGTGAACAGGTAGCAAAGGAGGGGACTGAGCACACACCGCTTAAGAGCCCCCGTGTTGAGGATCAGTTTGGTGGATGTGTTGTTACCTACCACTACCACCGGGGGGCGGCCCGTCAGGAAGTCCAAGTCCAGATGCAGACGGAGGGGTGTAGTCCCAGGGTCCTTAGCTTAGTGATGAGCTTTGAGGGCACTATGGTGAAGAACGCTGAGCTGTAGTCAATGAACAGCATTCTCACATAGGTGTTATTTTTGTCCGGGTGTGTAAGGGCAGTGTGGAGTGCAATAGAGATTGAATCATCTGTGGATATGTTGGTGTGGTATGCAAATTGGAGAGGGTCTAGGGTTTCTGGGATAATGGTGTTGATGTGAGCCATGACCAGCCTTTCAAAGCATTTCATGGCTTCAGACATGAGTTCTGGGGGTCGGTAGTCATGTAGGCAGGTTACCTTAGTGTTCTTGGGCACAGGGACTATGGCAGTCTGCTTGAAACGTGTTGGTATTACGAGGTTGAAAATGTCAGTGAAGACACTTGCCAGTTGGTCAGCGCATGCTCGGAGTACACGTCCTGGCAATTCATCTGGCCCTGAGGCCTTGTGAATGTTGACCTGTTTAAAAGGTCTTACTCACATCGGCTGCGGAGAGTGTGATCACACAGTCGTCCGGAACAGCTCATGCTCTCATGCATGTTTCAGTGTTACTTGCCTCGAAGTGAGCATATAAGTTATTTAGCTCGTCTGGTAGGCTCATTTCACGTGGGCAGCTTTCGGCTGTGCTTCCCTTTGTAGTCTTTAATAGTTTGCAGGCCCTGCCACTTCCGACGAGCGTCGGAGCCGGTTTAGTACAATTCGATCTTAGTCCTGTATTGATGCTTTGCCTGTTTGATGGTTCGTCAGAGGGCATAGCGGGATTTATTATAAGCTTCCGGGATAGAGGCCCGCTCCTTGAAAGCGGCAGCTCTACCCTTTAGCTCAGTGCGAATGTTGCCTGTAATGAGTAATCTATAAGCAGCTCTTAATGTTATGTTAGCAATATGTTCAGTTTGATTACATTCCAGGCTGTTCTGCAAGGGCTTTGATAAGAAAACTCCCCCACAGATTCTGTCTGGCCATACAGATACTATGATGATAGGTCAACTGATGACGTTATGCACCACACTTTTAGAAAAAAAAGGTGCTATCTAGAACCTGAAATGCTTCTTCGGCTGTCCCCATAGGAGAAACCTTTGAAGAACCCTTTTAAGTTCCATGTAGAATGCTTTTGGTTCATGGTAGAACCATTTTGGGTGCTTTGTAGAACCCTTTCCACTGAGGGTTATACATGGAACCCAAAAGGGTCCTACCTGGAACCAAAAAGGTTTCTCCTATGGGGACAGCCGAAGAACCTTTTTGGAACACTTTTTTCTAAGAGTGCAAGGTGGCCAGGAAATAACTTTGAAAGTAAACTGACATTGATAACTCTGGTCATAATATCTGAAAATTAAGATTATTACTGACCTGATGAATCATTGGTTATTATTAGAGATGTGTTTTGTGTTGCTGTGGGTTCTGAGGTAGGTTTTTATCTGACAAGTGATCTAGCTACTCATCTTGTCAGCCACAGGTTATGTAGACCTCTCTGCGTGCACACACACAAACACATAAAAGATGGTGCTGCAGTGATACATTTTGTGTGTGTTTTTAAACTGATCCTAATGTCTTTTGTACATAATGTCTCCTCCATCATTTCATATGACCAAAAATAGTTTCTGGACATCAGAACAGTGATCAATAACCTTGATTTGGATGACAATTTCTACTTCAACGAGTCGACAGCTCTGCACATTCTGCTAACTCCGTACCATGCCCTAATCCATGGGATTTGAAAGAGGAATCAACAGCAGAAGCGAGACGGATGAGCCGGCAACCTGACGAATCTACACTGGTGAGCAAATAAACCACCTTTACCTTCCGTTCTATTGGCGAATCTCTAGACAATAAACTGGACGAGCTCCATTTGAGACTATCCTATCAAAGGGACCAGAAGAACTGTAATATTCTGTTTCTGGCTGAATAAGGACATGGACAATATAAATGTACTGTTTTTCCCATGCATAGTCAAGATCGGTCGGCAGCCTTGGGTAAGAAGGGGTAGGGGTTTGTCTCTTTATTAACAACAGCTGATGTGCGATCTCTAATGTTAAGGAAGTCTCACGTTTTTTCTCATCTAAGTTAGAATACCTCATGATAAGATGCAGACCATACTATTTAGGAAAGAGTTTTCATCTATACTTTTCATAGCTGTCTATTTACCACCACAAACTGATGCTGGCACTAAGACTGCAATCAGTGAGCTATATAGGGCCAAAAGCAAATGCAGAAAATGCACATCCAGAAGCGACGCTTCTTGTGGCCAGTGATTTTAATGCGGTGAAACTGAAATCTGTTTTACCTCATTTTTACTAGCATGTCACCTGTGCAACTAGATGCAACAAAACTCTAGATCAGCTTTACTCCAAACACAGAACAATACATGGCTCTCCTTCACGCTCCCTTTGGCAAATCTGACCATAACTCGATCCTCTTGATTCCTGCTGACAAGCAAAAACTCAAACAGGATGTACCAGTGACAAGCTCAATACAGAAGTGGTCAGATAAAACGGATGCTAAGCTATGGTACGGTTTCGCTAGCACATTCAATAACACTGAGGGGTTTACCACATCAGCCACGTGCTTCATCACGTGCTTCTTAATAAGTGCATCAATAACATCGTACTCACAGTGACCATACGCACATATCACAACCAGAAGCCATGGTTTACAGGGAACATCCACACTCAGCTAAAGGCTAGAGCTGCCGCTTTCAAGGAGCGGGAAACTAATCCGGACGCTTATAAGGAATCCAGCTACAACCTCTGACGAGCAATCAAAAAGGCAAAATGTCAATACAGGACTAAGATTGAATCCTACTAAAGCTCTAAAGCGCATTGGATGTGGCAGGGCTTGCAAGCTATCACGGATTACAAAGGGACATCCAGCTGTGAGCTGCCCAGTGATGCCAACCCAACAGACAAGCTAAATGCCTTCTATGCATTTAGCAAGCAAAACTGAACCATGCCTGAGAGCACCAGCTATTCCGGACGACTGTGTGATCTCGCTCTCCGTAGCCTTTAAAGTAAGACCTTTAACATTCACAAGGCTGCGGGACGAGACAGATTACTCAGAGCATGCCATGACTAGCTGGCAAGTGTCTTCACTGACATTTTCAAACTCTCCCTGACCCATTCTGTAATACCTACATGTTTCAAGCAGACCACCATAATCACGAACCGGCTCAAAGTTCGTAACAAAAAGGGAGACAATGTGGAGAAAAATATATTTATTAACTGAAGTAAACTAAATACATCAAATCAAATGTATTTGTCACATACACATGGTTAGCAGGTGTTAATGCAAGTGTAGCGAAATGCTTGTGCTTCTAGTTCCGACCATGCAGTAATATCTAACAAGTAATATAACCTAACAATTTCACAACAACTACCTTAAACACACAAGTGTAAATGAATGAATACGAATATGTACATAAAAATATATAAATGAGTGATGGCCGAACGGCATAGGCAAGATGCAGTAGATGGTATAGAGTACAGTATATACATATGAGATGAGCAATGCAGTGTATGAAAACATTATATGAAGTGACATTGTTTAAAGTGGCTAGTGATACATTACATCAAGATGGCAAGATGTAGTAGATGGTATAGCGTACAGTATATACATGTGAGATGAGCAATGTATGGTATGAGAACATTATATAAAGTGGCATTGTTTAAAGTGGCTAGTGATACATTTAATTACAACAGATGGCAAGATGCAGTAGATGGTATAGCGTACAGTATATACATAAGAGAAGAGTAATGTAGGGTAAGTAAACATTATATAATATAAAGTGGCTAGTGATAAATTGATTACATACATTTTTCCATTATTAAAGTGGATGGAGTTGAGTCAGTATGTTGGCAGCAGCCACTCAATGTTAGTGATGGCTGTTTAACAGTCTGATGGCCTTGAGATAGAAGCTGTTTTTCAGTCTCTCTACATTTAACAATGGTGTGTGTAGTCAGTAATCAATAGTGTAAATGAGTGTTTGCGTGCATAAATGTGATAATGAGGGGTGTTGAAAGGTGCCAAAGCAAACAAACGGCCACAAAAATGCCACAACCAAAATCTATAAGTGTGTCTGCATGGAAAGTCTCCTCAATAGATGTGGAAGAGGTATATTTCTCCTGGGACACACCCGAGCCCAGGTGTGTCCATTTCGCTGACAACCCTCCCACCTCCTCCCACCGACATCCTATTAAGGAAAACAAGAGCAAAGAGAAAGAATATGGCAGACAGAGTGGGAGGGTTGTCACACTGTGCCAAAGTACGCCAAGGTAACCTGTCTAAATGACTATTGTACTTTAGCACTCCCATCTGTAGCCATGAAATGCTTTGAAAGGCTGGTCATGGCTCACATCAACACCATCTTTCCCAGACACCTTGGACCCACTCCAATTTGCATGCCACCGTAACAGATCTACAAATGACGCAAACTCTATAGCACTCAACACTGTCCTCTCAAACCTGGACAAGAGGATCACTTCGGTGAGAATGCTGCTAATTTACTACAGCTCAGCATTCAACACCCTAGTGCCTTCCAAGCTCATCATTAAGCTCAGGACCCTGGGACTGAAGACCTCCCTCTGCAACTTGGTCCTGGACTTCCTGATGGGACGCCCCCAGGGGGTGAGGGCAGGCAACAACTCATCTGCGACACTGACGCTAAACACAGGGGCCCCTCAGGTTGTGTGCTTAGTCCCCTCCAGTACTCCCTGTTCACCCATGACTGCGTGGCTGCGTATAACTCCAACACCATCGTTAAGTTTGCCTTCAAACGGTGGTAGGCCTGATCACAGACAATGATGAGAGCCGACAGGAAGGAGGTCAGAGTCCTGGCAATATGATGCCAAGATAACAACCTCTATCTCAATGTCAGCAAGAAAAGGGAGCTTATTCTGGACTACAGGAAACGGAGGGACGAGCATGCCCCCATTCACATCAAAGGGGCTGTAGTGGAGTGGGAAGAGAGCTTCAAGTTCCTTGGCGTCCACATCACTAAGGAATTAACATGGTCCACACACACCAACACAATCGTGAAGAAGGCACAACAACGCCTCTTCCCCTCAGGAGGCTGAAAAGATTAGGCATGGGCCCTCAGATCCTCAAAAAGTTCTACAGGTGCACATTTTGAGAGCATCTTCACTGGCTGCATCACCGCTTGTTTGGCATGGCAACTGCTTGGCATCCGACCACAAGGCGCTACAAAGGGTAGTGCGCACGGCCCAGTACATTACTGGGGCCATGGTCCCTGCCATCCAGGATCTTTACACCAGGTGGTGTCAGAAGAAGGCCATACAAATTGTAAAAGACTCCAGCCACCCAAGTCGTATAGTGTACTCTCTACTACCGCACGGCAAGCTGTACCGATCCACCAAGTCTGCATCCAACAGAACCCAGAAGAGTTTCTATCCCCAAGCCATACGACTGCTAAATAGCTACCCAGACTATCTCTTTGGACTCGTAAAATATGCTGCTGCTACTGTTTATCATCTATCCTTTTGCCTAGTCATTTTACCCCCACCTATATGTACATACACTATACAGTATATACAAAGTATGTGAAAACCCCTTGAAATTAGTGGATTCAGCTATTTCAGCCACACCCGTTGCTGACAGGTGTATAACATTGAGCACACAGCCGTGCAATCTCCATAGTAACACATTGGCAGTAGAATGGACTTACTGAAGAGCTCACTGACTTTCAATGTGGTACCGTCATAGAACACCACCTTTCCAACAAGTCAGTTTGTCAGATTTCTGCCCTGCTAGATCTGCCTCGGTCAAATGTAAGTGATTTTATTGCGAAGTGGAAACGTCTGAGAGCAACAACGGCTCAGCTGCAAAGTGGTAGGCCACACAAGCTCAGAGAATGGGACTGCCGACCGCTGAAGCGAGTAGCGCGTACAAATCGTCTGTCCTCGGTTGCAACACTCACTACTGTAGTCTACCTAAATACATATTCTTCCGGTTCTTCACGGCTGAGGCAATCTGACTGTGTTGCAGGATGCAACCCAGCATATTTTACGGCCTTCAGGTTTTCAATGGTGTTGATGCTTTGCCTCCAGTCATTGCTGACTTCTGCCAGGGAGTTCTGGATGTTCTTCACATCCCCCAGGGCATTGTGGAGCTGATGGAGGCCTAATGGACCCCATCTAACTGGGAGTGGATTGCTGCCTGGAGAGTGGGGACGGACAATTGTAAATGGTTTAGATAGGGCTTTAAATTAATCAAAGGGCAGTGCAGATTCATAGAATACAGCCAATGTCAAAGCTAAACAAATTATTTTCTACCTTCAGTCGTGCTTCCACTAAAACACCATAGCTTGCTATTCTGTATGGATCCATACAGAATAAAGCTAGCTAGTTAGCTTAAAAATAGCTTGCAAAATAACTTGACTTGGCTAATCGATTTCGGTAGCTACTATCTGACTACAATGTTAGAGTTATAAACACTTAATAACAATGACTTAGACAATAGCTTCCAATAACATATTACAAAGAAGAAAAAAGTTTGCTACGTAGCCATAAAATGAACACATTTAAACATACTAGCCATGACAGCTAACAGTTGGGGTTTGGTGGACATTGCACGTTCAGTCTCAGTGGTAACCTGGTAATGTTCGTCGTGATTGACCAGCGGTTGTGCCAGACAACATGGACCATGTGAGCTGTCACCAACCAACCAGTGCAGAGTATGCTGGTGTACTGAAAGCCTCATCTGATTGGTTAGAAAAAAGAGGTCCCACCTTCCAGAGCTCCTGCTTACTCTCTCACTCTCTTTGCTTGCAAATTGCTGTTTTCACATCTACAAATCTTTTTGTCATGGTAGGGTGTTAAAGTACAACCGAAGTCTTAGCACACAAAATTGACATGCGCAGGTGTACAGATGCAATTATTGCTCGGAAATGTTAAGTTACAAGTTTACGAATACAATTATATCTACAAATTAGTTTTTTTCATGTTCACAGCTCACCAGTTACAGGTTTGAGAATGTGTTTACAACTAAAAATATATTGTACATGCTCAAATCATTATTAACTTCATAATTCTCACATCAAATTCCATTTTTATATATACCAACTTTTGTGTAAAAACTGGCGCTCGCATGTTTTGGGGTATATTTCTTATGTACACAATGTTTAAAAATGAGTCTCCTGAATGCAGAACCTTTACCCTCACACCTTAGTGTAGGTTACAATGTAGGTGTTTTAGTCAATCATGTCCCTTAGTTTTATGCTACTTATCATTTTATCTATACAACATCTCGCACAACTAGCTACATTTATTTGTACTACTTTGAACATTTATTTTGGGATTCCACCCCTGTAAACATAATTTGCATGATGACGTGGAAGTTCAAGCGCATTTGTTTCCACATTTCCTCTCCTCCCCACCCCACCTCAATTACCTTTAACCTTTTTCAAAAGAATGCAAGGAGAGGATGGAGGAGTCAAGCAAAACCACTTGAGAATCTGCCAAGGAAATACAAGTGAGATTCACCCACAGAGAATGTTAAAGGACTCTAGCGCCAAAAAGCCCATTTAGGCATGGGCAGCACCATTGAGGACTTTCATCATTTTAATGTAGTCAACTGGGTGGGACTTCCAATCAGTTAAGGGAGAATCACATAATTCCCTCCAGGTCATCAGGAGGGTTCAGCCAATTAATTATACTAGTGAGTAAACATTCCTTAACTACAGGTGGCAGTAAATCTCCAACCTTGGCTTTTACCTGTTTAAACAACACACTACAGGTGGCAGTTTGCACTCCTTCAGTTTGTTTAGCAACTCATAGAAGTAGTAGATGAAAAAATGTACTACTTCAAAATGGAGATGGTCACAACTGCGCTTCCAATGTGCTCACAGACACACAGGGAGACCTACAGGACAGCTACAAAGATGAGTCCTCTATTATTCTCTATGGATTCACCCTTTGTCTTTCCCGCAGGGAGGGAGTAGAGCAAGCCTACAGTGCACCCTGGTGGCGGTGGTGCAATTCCCAATTACCCTCTCCTGCCCAGTCCTCCACCTCCAAGGCCAACAAACAGTGAATGGAGCAAGAGAGAGTTAGGGCAGCTTTGACGCTGTGGCAAATATTAAAGGAGAGGTCCTCTTTCTTTAAGGGTAAGACAAATACAACACTAGTGACACTAGCATTGACAATGTGTTTACACAATTACACAAACATACATGCTTAGTTGAATGGCTTATTTTGTCTGCAGAATTACCTTCTTAAAAAAACAAAATCTATATTGTATTGACAATGAAGAGGTTATATGGAAGTATTGCCTCTGGGTGTGCTCATTAGCTAAAAGGGGTTGCCTACATGGGCAGAAATATTGCCCAGAAATTAACTCATTGGACAGAAAGGGGCACACCTACCCATGCCTATTAGCAAAATCATATTATTGGCCTAATAACTAAGGATTTTGCAGTTTCATGATTTGAAACATAGATTTTTGTTAAATTATATATGAAACACACAGGCAACACTCAAGCCCAATTGACGTAAACAATTAGCCGTTAAAATTTCCACACAGCTTCTTTAATTATTGTGTTGCTTGTTTCAGGTCCACATCCCTGGAGGATCCAGAAGACTAGTTATCTGTCCTCCCTCAACCCAGCCCTGATTAGACATTTCTGGATGGGGCTCCCACTGGAACCAACAAGATCGATGCCTTTTACGAGATGAAGAGCAACAGCTGGTAGTCCCTCCCTGTTTCAGTCTGTTCTCTTCCATTTGGTGCCTAATGAACATGTCTCTAGTTAGAGTTAAAAAAACATCAGAACTAAACCATACTACAGTGGCTAATATCCTTATAAATGTGGTTGTTCTTGTGTTGTAAATCAAAGGTTTTTCCTCCTCCTTTCTATGCCTGTGGAGGCGCTCAGTACTGGGTGTTCAAAGACGCGGTGGCCCTCCCGGGCTACCCCAGGCCTCTGGCAGAGTAGGGGATGAGGTTCAACGATGGCAGGGTGGTGGAGAGAGTGGAGGCTGCCTTCGTGTGGGCCCACAACAGGAAGACCTACCTGTTGAGCATGGGTGAGTTCTGGAGGTTCCAGGAGAGTCGCAAGGAGGAGAGGAGGAAGCCGGAGAGGGGCTACACCAGAGCTGCCGGCCTCTGGAGATGAGTGCCCATGGACCCTGATGACAGCATCAGTTGGAGAAAGACTTGAGACTTGGTGAGATGGTGGGCTCAAGTGTTAATATTGAGAAAGTGACACCCCCACACGTGCCCACACCCCACCTTCTAGCAAATCATAATCTATGTGGAAGAGATTACAGCTGTGCCTTGAGCAGAGCATCTGCACTGCCATTTGCATTTGGCTGATCTGATATTGATACAGTATCTCTCACCTTAGTATTCACCCACTGGATTTGTTTTAAAGGTGCAACAAGCAGAAATTGCTGCGGCATTTCGCTTCTTGCTAACATAGTTAATAATAATAGTGTTCCTAATTTCAGTTTATGTGACAAAACAAGCAATGTATAGTGTAGAGAATCACTGTACCATCTGAACTGCTGTAAAATATATTTATAACCAAAAATATTGTATTTTCAGCTGTTTGAACCTGGTGTATAAAACTGAAAGTAAAAGACACAAAAATGAAACTCAAGAATGTGAACCATAGAAATAGTGCACACAGAACATATCTTCTTAGACTTACTTTCAATTAGAATGACAAATCTATAACTCACATTTCTATGTGAATTTGGTCGGGTCATCCCAAAAAGTTACATATTGCAGCTTTAAATTAAAGAGTTGGTAGTGTAACACAGTCATGTCTGCTCCTTTGGGAAATGTTGAATGATCATTTCAAATTGATGTTTTCAATAAAGAGGGATTCTCTCTCTCTCTTCTGTAGTCCTGCCCTTATACCACTGGAGGGTAACATTGTCCTTCAAGGTAAAACATAGGCAAATGTGCAAATGTTGATAATAATGATTTTTGAACGTATCCTGTCCTGGGGTGGGTTTCCCAAATGTATAAAAATCATCTTTAGCACTATTCATCTTAAGAGATCTTTTAAAGTTCCAAAAAAACATCTGAACCCTATGTTAACCCTATTTCATTTAGAAAAAAAAACATTCATGCTTCATGCCACATCATGCTTATATGGTTTCACTCTCCTACTGTGAAGGACAAGCATTTTATTATATTGTGTGTAAAAGGCAATGTTTTGAAACAAGACAGAAACACTTGTCACGACTTCCGCCGAAGTTGGTCCCTCTCCTTGTTTGGGCGGCGTTCGGCGGTCGACGTCACCGGCCTTCTAGCCATCGCCGATCCAGTTTTCATTTTCCATTTGTTTTGTCTTTGTCTTACACACCTGGTTTCAATCCCCCAATTACTTGTTCATTATTTAACCCTCTGTTCCCCCATGTCTGTTTGTGAGTAATTGTTCATTGTAAATCGGTCCGTTATTGTGACTCTCTACACCAGCTACACACAGGACCTTTACAGAATTACTCACCTGAAATGGAGTCAGCAGGAGCAGACGGCCCCACTTTCTCACTCGAAGAGTGCGTCCAACAACACACGACCGAGTTACAACATCTGGGCACCGCCATGGATCGTTTGCTGCAGACGATGGATAGATGGGAGAGAGAAGGAGGTTTTCCAACGTCTCCACCAGCCCCACAACAGCAGGCTCCACGGTCCACCCCTCCTTCACACGGTCCCAGCGGGATCTGGCTCGCACTTCCGAGGGAGTATGATGGGACGGCTGCCAGATGCCAGGGGTTCCTACTCAAGCTGGAGCTCTACTTGGCGACCGTCCACCCGGCTCCCTCGGGACATGAGAGTGTTTCCTGCTTCTCAGGCAAAGCCCTGGAGTGGGCCGTATGGAGTTTGGGATACATGGACCATTACGCAGAGTTCACCTGCCGCTTTCGGGCAGTGTTCGACCACCCACCTGAGGGTCAAGCGGCGGGTGAACGTCTGTTCCACCTGAGGCAGGGGACGAGGAGCGCGCAGGATTCCCTTTGGACTTCCGGACCCTGGCCGCCAGCGCGGGATGGAACGACAGGGTCCTGATCGATCACTACCGGTGCAGTCTATGCAAGGACGTCCGTCGGGAGTTGGCCTGCCGAGACACCACCCTCATGTTGGACCAGCTGGTGGACCTGTCCATCCGGCTGGACAACCTGCTGGCTACCCGCGGACGTCCGGATCGGGGCCTGTCAGTTCCATCCCCCAGCACCTCCGCTCCGACGCCCTTGGAGCTGGGAGGTGCTGCGCTTAAGGCGACTGGAGGAGGGGCCATTCCCTGCACCATCTGTGGCCGCAGAGGGCATACTGCTGGTCGGTGCTGGGGGGGTTCCTCAGGGAGTCGAGGCAGCAGGCAGGGCACTATTGTGTCACCCCAGGTGAGTCGGCACCAGGCTCACGCAGAGCCCTCTGTTGCTCACATGTTTTTGTTTATACAATTTCCTGAATTTTCCCCACATTCCCAGCATAAGGCGCTCGTAGATTCAGGCACAGCTGGGAATTTTATTGACCGTTCATTTGCCCATAGTTTAGGGATCCCCCTTGTTCCTGTGGATATGCCCTTCCCTGTGCACGCCCTAGATAGTAGACCATTAGGGTCAGGGCTGATTAGGGAGGCCACCGCTCCACTAGACTTGGTTACGCAGGAGGGTCATAAGGAGAGAATCAGCCTCTTCCTTACTGATTCTCCTGCATTTCCCGTGGTGATGGGCCTACCCTGGTTGTGCTCGGGGAGGTGTGTAGGAGTTTCCATCGGTGCGACTACGGTGGAAAGTCCAGACCAGGTCTTCACCGTGCGCATCCCCTCAGAATATGTCGATTTGGCTCTCGCCTTCTGTAAGAAGAAGGCGACTCAATTACCACCCCATTTACGGGGGGATTGTGCGATAAATCTCCTGGTAGACGCAGCACTTCCCACGAGTCATGTGTATCCTCTGTCACAGGAAGAGACGGCGGCTATGGAAACATATGTCTCTGAATCCCTGGGGCAGGGATACATTCGGCCCTCCACTTCACCTGCCTCCTCAAGTTTCCTTTTTGTGAAGAAGAAGGATGGAGGTCTGCGCCCGTGTATTGACTATCGGGGTATCAATCAGATCACAGTGAGACGAGTGGAAGACGGCATTTAGTACCACCTCAGGGCACTATGAGTACCTCGTCATGCCGTACGGGTTAACCTGTTAGGGCTAGGGGGCAGTATTGACACAGCCGGATAAAAAACGTACCCGATTTAATCTGGTTACTACTCCTGCCCAGTAACTAGAATATGCATATAATTATTGGCTTTGGATAGAAAACACCCTAAAGTTTCTAAAACTGTTTGAATGGTGTCTGTGAGTATAACAGAACTCATGTGGCAGGCCAAAACCTGAGAAGATTTCAAGCAAAGTGGCCTGTCTGAGAAGTAGTGTTTCATCTTGGCTCTTTTTATTGAAGACTCAGGATCTGTGCAATAACGTGACACTTCCTACGGCTTCCATAGGCTCTCAGAGCCCGGGAAAAAGCTGAACGATATCGAGGCAGGCTCTGGCTGAAACACTTTATCGCTTTTGGCAAGTGGCCACTCAGAGTACTATGGGCTTAGGCGCGTGCCCGCGTCGACCGAATGCTTTCTTTTCCTTTGTCTGTTTACCTAAACGGGACTGCTACAGGACTGCTACTTCAATAACAAATGTTGGTTTGGTCCAAAATAATCCAACGTTATATCCGAATAGCGGCGTTTTGTTCGTGCGTCCCAGACACTATCCGAAATGGTAAATCAGGGTCGTGCGCATGGCGCAATTCGTGACAAAAAATGTCTAAATATTCCATTACCGTACTTCGAAGCATGTCAACCTCTGTTTAAAATCAATTTTTATGCAATTTATCTCGTAAAAAAGCGATAATATTCCGACCGGGAATCTCCTTTTCGGCAAACAGAGGAAAAATCACAAAGACGGGGGCGGCCAGGGCACGCGCCTAAGCCCACAGTCCCTTGATCGGCCACTTGAGAAAGGCGATAATGTGTTTCAGCCTGGGGCTGGGATGACGACATTCAGGTTTTTCCCGGGCTCTGAGAGCCTATGGAAGACGTAGGAAGTGTCACGTTAGAGCAGAGATCCTTTGTAAAAGATAGAGATGGCAAAGAAGTTCAAGAAATGGTCAGACAGGCCACTTCCTGTAAAGGAATCTCTCAGGTTTTGACCTGCCGTTTGAGTTCTGTTATACTCACAGACACCATTCAAACAGTTTTAGAAACTTTGGAGTGTTTTCTATCCAAAGCCAATAATTATATGCATATTCTAGTTACTGGGCAGGAGTAGTAACCAGATTAAATCGGGTACGTTTTTTTATCCAGCCGTGAAAATACTGCCCCCTAGCCATAACAGGTTAAAATCAGGTATGACACAGAGGAGCGGTCCATGGATCACACTCCCATACTTCCGTCCGCTTGCCTGGTGGCACTGGTGGTGTGGGAGTTGGACGCGGACATCGAGCGGACGTTACGCACAGAGCCCACTCCCCCCCAGTGTCCAGCAGGGTGCCTGAACGTTCCGTCTGCTGTCCGCGACCGTCTGATCTATTGGGCCCACACGTCTCCCTCCTCTGGTCATTCTGGCATTGGTCGGACGGTGCGTTGCCTTAGTGGGAAGTACTGGTGGTCCACCTTGGCCAAGGACGTGAGGGTTTATGTTTCCTCCTGCTCGGTGTGCGCCCAGTGCAAGGCTCCCCGGCACCTGCCCAGAGGGAAGTTACAACCCCTACCCGTTCCACAGGTCGCACCTGTCGGTGGACTTCCTGACGGATCTTCCTCCCTCACAGGGCAACACCACGATCCTGGTCGTTGTGGATCAGTTTTCTAAGTCCTGCTGTCTCCTCTCTTTGCCCGGTCTCCCTACGGTCCTACAGACTGCGGAGGCCCTGTTCAATCACGTCTTCCGGCACTACGGGGTGCCTGAGGACATAGTCTCTGATCGGGGTCCCCAGTTCACGTCCAGGGTCTGGAGAGCATTAACGGAACCTCTGGGGTATCGGTCAGCCTCACCTCAGGTTTTCACCCCGAGAGTAACGGGCAGGTGGAGAGAGTAAACCAGGATGTGGGTAGGTTTCTGCGGTCATATTGCCAGGACCATCCAGGGGAGTGTTCGGCGTTCATCCCCTGGGCAGAGATGGCCCAAAACTCACTCAGACACTCCTCCACTAACCTCTTTCCCTTCCAGTGCGTACTGGGGTATCAGCCAGTTCTGGCACCTTGGCATCACAGCCAGATCAAAGCTCTAGGGGTACGTTCCGGAGGAGAGAAGCTGGGTGCCGGTGGAGGACGTCTTGGACCCTTCGTTGCTGCGGGAGTTCCACCGTCTCCACCCAGATCGGCCTGCGCCTCATCCTCCGGGTCGTCCCCGAGGTCGGTGTTGGAGTGCTGCTGGAGCCACGCGTCAAGGGGGGGTACTGTCACGACTTCCATCGAAGTCAGTCCCTCTTCTTGTTTGGGCGGCATTCGGCGATTGACGTCACCGGCCTTCTAGCCATCGCCGATCCACTTTTCATTTTCCATTTGTTTTGTCTTTGTCTTACACACCTGGTTTCAATCCCCCAATTACTTGTTCATTATTTAACCCTCTGTTCTGTGAGTAATTATTCGTTGTAAATCGGTCCGTTATTGTGGGTTCGCTATATTGCTTTGTATTTGTGTATTTTGAGTAAAATACGTTGATTACTCATATCTGCTGACCTGCGCCTGACTCTCTACACCAGCTACACACGACCTTTACAACACTCTCACAACTCCTTAACAACAGTATGGCCTGATGTTTGGGGCCTGATATAGCCATGTAGGACAGGTCTCACATTCTTTTCACACTATTGTGCAAACCTGAACCAAACTGTGCTGGCTAAGGTTCATCCAGCAACCATTTATTTACTTTTGTTATTTGACCCAGTTTGCTGTCCCAGTCTCTCTCCTAATCTCTATTTTATTTTATTTAACCTTTCTTAGACAGTTAAGAACAAATGCTTATTTACAATGACAACTTACCAAAAGGCAAAAGGCCTCCTACGGGGACAGGGTGTCACGTCCTGGCCAGTAAAAGTTTTTTTTTGTCATTGTAGTTGGTCAGGGGGTGTTTGTTTTGTGTGGTTGGGTATTGTGGGTTTAGGTTCTAGTTTTCTTATTTCTATGTTTAACTAGCTTTTCTAGTTCTATGTGAGTTTTGTCAATGACCTCCAATTAGAGGCAGCTGGTTGTTGTGGTCTCTAATTGTAGGCCATATTTAGTTGTGATTGTTTTCACTGGGTTTTGTGGGTGGCTGTTTCTAGTATAGTCTATGCACCTTACTGGACTGTTTTCGGCATTTGTTTTGTATTGATTAAGTGTTTTCTTTAACCTCTCTGGGCTAGGCGGGACGAATTCGTCCCACCTACGCAACAGCCAGTTGAATTCCGTGGCGCAATTTTCAAATACCTTAGAAATACTATTACTTCAATTTCTCAAACATATGACTATTTTACACCATTTTAAAGACAAGACTCTCATTAATCTAACCACACTGTCCGATTTCAAAAAGGCTTTACAACGAAAGCAAAACATTAGATTATGTCAGCAGAGTACCCAGCCAGAAATAATCAGACACCCATTTTTCAAGCTAGCATATAATGTCACAAAAACCCAAACCACAGCTAAATGCAGCACTAACCTTTGATGATCTTCATCAGATGACAACCCTAGGACATTATGTTATACAATACATGCATGTTTTGTTCAATCAAGTTCATATTTATATCAAAAACCAGCTTTTTACATTAGCATGTGACGTTCAGAACTAGCATACTTCCGGGGAATTTTCTAACAATTTACTAAATTACTCACGATAAACATTCACAAAAAACATAATTATTTTAAGAATTATAGATACAGAACTCCTCTATGCACTCGATATGTCCGATTTTAAAATAGCTTTTTGGTGAAAGCACATTTTGCAATATTCTAAGTACATAGCCCAGCCATCACGGGCTAGCTATTTAGACACCCAGCAAGTTTAGCCTTCACCAAAATCAGATTTACTATTACAAAAGTTTGATTACCTTTGTTGTCTTCGTCAGAATGCACTCCCAGGACTGCTACTTCAATAACAAATGTTGGTTTGGTCCAAAATAATCCATCGTTATATATCCAAAAAGCGGCGTTTTGTTCGTGCGTTCCAGACACTATCCGAAATGGTAAATCAGGGTCGCGAGCATGGCGCAATTCGTGACAAAAAAAATCTAAATATTCCATTACTGTACTTCGAAGCATGTCAACCGCTGTTTAAAATCCATTTTTATGCCATTTTTCCCGTAAAAAAGCGATAATATTCCGACCGGGAATCTCCTTTTAGGTAAACAGAGGAAAGAAAACAAAGCTTTCGGTCGACGCGGGCACGAGCCTGAGTCTCACAGTACTGTAACCAGCCACTACCCAAACGCGCTACTTTGTTTCAGCCAGAGCCTGCAAAGCCACGATTCAGCTTTTTGCCGCCTTCTGAGAGCCCATGTGAGCCGTAGGAAGTGTCACGTAACAGCAGAGATCCTTTGTAATGGATAGAGATAATCAAGAAGGGGAAGAAATGGTCAGACAGGGTACTTCCTGTACAGAATCTTCTCAGGTTTTGACCTGCCATTTGAGTTCTGTTATACTCACAGACACCATTCAAACAGTTTTAGAAACTTTGGAGTGGTTTCTATCCAAAGCCAATAATTATATGCATATTCTAGTTACTGGGCAGGAGTAGTAACCAGATTAAATCGGGTACGTTTTTTATCCAGCCGTGTCAATACTGCCCCCTAGTCCTAACAGGTTAATAAATGAGAGGATGAGCACTTTACCCGCTGCGTTTTGGTCCCCTTTCAACGACGAGTGTTACACAGGGGCTGGGATTAAAAAGAAAAAGAAATTAAAGAAAAATATAGTACAAAACACACATCACGACAAGAGAGACAACACAACATTACATAAAGAGACCTAAGACAACAACATAGCATGGCAGCAACACATGACAACACAGCATGGTAGCAACACAACATCACAACAAAATGGTAGCAACACAACATGGCAGCAGCACAACATAGTAGCAGCACAAAACAGGGTACAAACATTATTGGGCAAACACAACAGCACAAAGGGCAAGAAGGTAGAGACAACAGTACATCACACAAAGCAGCCACAACTGTCAATAAGAATGTCCATGATTGAGTCTTTGAATGAAGAGATTGAGATAAAACTGTCCAGTTTGAGTGTTTGTTGCAGCTCGTTCCAGTCGTTAGCTACAGCAAACTGAAAAGACGAGCGACCCAGGGATGTGTGTGCTCTGGGGACCTTTAACAGAATGTGACTGGCAGAACGGGATTTGTATGTGGAGGATAAGGGCTGCAGCAGATATCTCAGATAGGGGGTAGTGAGGCCTAAGAGGGTTTTATAAATAAGCATCAACCAATGGGTCTTGCGACAGGTATCAGAGATGACCAGTTTACAGACGAGTATAGACTGCAATGATGTGTCCAATAAGGAGCATTGGTGGCAAATCTGATGGCCGAATGGTAAAGAACATCTTGCCGCTCGAGGGCACACTTACCTGCCGATCTATAAATTACGTCTCCGTAATCTAGCATGGGTAGGATGGTCATCTGAATCGGGGTTAGTTCGGCAGCTGGGGTGAAAGGGGAGTGATTACAATAGAGGAAACAAAGTCTAGATTTAAATTTAGCCTGCAGCTTTTATGTTTTATTTAACTAGGCAAGTCAGTAAAGAACAAATTCTTATTTACATTGACGGCCTAGGAACAGTGGGTTAACTGCCTTGTTCATGGGCAGAACGACAGATTTTTACCTTGGCAGCTCAGGGATTCAATCTATCAACCTTCCGGTTACTGGCCCAACGCTCTTACCACTAGGCTACCTGCCGCCCCGCTAGGCTACCTGCTGCCCCACTTTGATCTGTGCTGAAAAAACAGTGTACCGTCTTGCCATACTTCCAAGTACCGACACTTACTGGGTAAGTAACGTGCTTTCTTCAGTGACCTACTGGTAATACAGGCTTGCAATTAGCTTAAAAGTACAATGTTAGTACCTTTGTGTTGTTTTTTCTTTTCTTTGTTACAGTAAGTGCCTTCATCAGGGTTGGGGAGTAACTGATTACATGTAATCAGTTAAATGTATTCTGATTATGATTATGAAAAAAGAAGGGGAGGGAGGTTGGAATGGTTTACAGGGAGGGTTTTCTGGGTGGGGAACGACCAATGGGTGAGTTTCCCTGTGGGTCCTGTTTTTTGCCACACATCCATGGGCTTATCAACACTAAAGATAGCAATTATACAGTTGAAGTCGGAAGTTTACATACACTTAGTTTGGAGTCATTAAAACTCATTTTTCAACCACTCCACAAATTTCTTGTTAAATTTCTACATTTCTTGCCAAACATACCCTCGTAAAACTGACCATCCTACCGATCCTCGACTTCGGCGACGTCATCTATAAAATAGCCTCCAACACTCTACTCAACAAATTGGATGTAATCTATCACAGTGCCATCCGTTTTGTCACCAAAGCCCCATACACTACCCACCACTGCGACCTGTACGCTCTCGTTGGTTGGCCCTCCCTTGATTCTCGTCGCCAAACCCACTGACTACAGGTTATCTACAACATTTACAGTTACATTTAAGACATTTAGCAGACGCTCTTATCCAGAGCGACTTACAAATTGGTGCATTCACCTTATAATATCCAGTGGAACAACCACTTTACAATAGTGCATCTAAATCTTTTAAGGGGGGGGGGGTTAGAAGGATTACTTTATCCTATCCCAGGTATTCCTTAAAGAGGTGGGGTTTCAGGTGTCTCCGGAAGGTGGTGATTGACTCCGCTGTCCTGGCGTCGTGAGGGAGCTTGTTCCACCATTGGGGTGCCAGAGCAGCGAACAGTTTTGACTGGGCTGAGCGGGAACTGTGCTTCCTCAGAGTTAGGGAGGCGAGCAGGCCAGAGGTGGATGAACGCAGTGCCCTTGTTTGGGTGTAGGGCCTGATCAGAGCCTGAAGGTACGGAGGTGCCGTTCCCCTCACAGCTCCGTAGGCAAGCACCATGGTCTTGTAGCGGATGCGAGCTTCAACTGGAAGCCAGTGGAGAGAGCGGAGTAGCGGGGTGACGTGAGAGAACTTGGGAAGGTTGAACACCAGACAGGCTGCGGCATTCTGGATGAGTTGTAGGGGTTTAGTGGCACATGCAGGGAGCCCAGCCAACAGCGAGTTGCAGTAATCCAGGCGGGAGATGACAAGTGCCTGGATTAGGACCTGCGCCGCTTCCTGTGTGAGGCAGGGTCGTACTCTGCGAATGTTGTGGAGCATGAACCTACAGGATCGGGTCACCGCCTTGATGTTAGTGGAGAACGACAGGGTGTTGTCCAGGGTCACGCCGGGGCTCTTAGCACTCTGGAAGGAGGACACAAGGGAGTTGTCAACCGGGATGGCGAGATCATGGAACGGGCAGTCCTTCCCCGGGAGGAAGAGCAGCTCCGTCTTGCCGATGTTCAGCTTGAGGTGGTGATCCGTCATCCACACTGATATGTCTGCCAGACATGCAGAGATGCGATTCACCACCTGGTTGTCAGAAGGGGGAAAGGAGAAGATTAATTGTGTGTTGTCTGCCTAGCAATGATAGGAGAGACCATGTGAGGATATGACAGAGCCAAAAGACTTGGTGTATAGCGAGAATAGGAGAGGGCCTAGAACAGAGCCCTGGGGGACACCAGTGGTGAGAGCGCATGGTGCGGAGACAGATTCTCGCCACGCCACCTGGTAGGAGCGACCTGTCAGGTAGGACGCAATCCAAGCGTGGGACGCGCCGGAGATGCCCAACTCGGAGAGGGTGGAGAGGAGGATCTGATGGTTCACAGTATCAAAGGCAGCAGATAGTTCTAGAAGGATGAGAGCAGAGGAGAGAGAGTTAGCTTTAGCAGTGCGGAGAGCCTCCGTAACACAGAGAAGAGCAGTCTCAGTTGAATGCCCAGTCTTGAAACCTGACTGATTAGGATCAAGAAGGTCATTCTGAGAGAGATAGCAAGAGAGCTGGCCAAGGACGGCACGTTCAAGAGTTTTGGAGAGAAAAGAAAGAAGGGATACTGGTCTGTAGTTGTTGACATCGGAGGGATCGAGTGTAGGTTTTTCCAGAAGGGGTGCAACTCTCGCTCTCTTGAAGACGGAAGGGACGTAGCCAGCGGTCAAGGATGAGTTGATGAGCGAGGTGAGGTAGGGGAGAAGGTCTCCGGAAATGGTCTGGAGAAGAGAGGAGGGGATAGGGTCAAGTGGTTAGGTTGTTGGGCGGCCGGCCGTCACAAGACGCGAGATTTCATCTGGAGAGAGAGGGGAGAAAGAGGTCAAAGCACAGGGTAGGGCAGTGTGAGCAGGACCAGCGGTGTCGTTTGACTTAGCAAACGAGGATCGGATGTCGTCAACTTTCTTTTCAAAATTGTTGACGAAGTCATCTGCAGAGAGGGAGGAGGGGGGGGGAGGGGGAGGAGGATTCAGGAGGGAGGAGAAGGTAGCAAAGAGCTTCCTAGGGTTAGAGGCAGATGCTTGGAATTTAGAGTGGTAGAAAGTGGCTTTAGCAGCAGAGACAGAAGAGGAAAATGTAGAGAGGAGGGAGTGAAAGGATGCCAGGTCCGCAGGGAGGCGAGTTTTCCTCCATTTCCGCTCGGCTGCCCGGAGCCCTGTTCTGTGAGCTCGCAGTGAGTCGTCGAGCCACGGAGCAGGAGGGGAGGACCGAGCCGGCCTGGAGGATAGGGGACAGAGAAAATCAAAGGATGCAGAGAGGGAGGAGAGGAGGGTTGAGGAGGCAGAATCAGGAGATAGGTTGGAGAAGGTTTGAGCAGAGGGAAGAGATGATAGGATGGAAGAGGAGAGAGTAGCGGGAGAGAGAGAGCGAAGGTTGGGACGGCGCAATACCATCCGAGTAGGGGCAGAGTGAGAAGTGTTGGATGAGAGCGAGAGGGAAAAGGATACAAGGTAGTGGTCAGAGACTTGGAGGGGAGTTGCAATGAGATTAGTGGAAGAACAGCATCTAGTAAAGATGAGGTCAAGCGTATTGCCTGCCTTGTGAGCAGGGGGGGGAAGGTGAGAGGGTGAGGTCAAAAGAGGAGAGGAGTGGAAAGAAGGAGGCAGAGAGGAATGAGTCAAAGGTAGACGTGGGGAGGTTAAAGTCACCCAGGACTGTGAGAGGTGAGCCATCCTCGGGCAAGGAACTTATCAAGGCGTCAAGCTCATTGATGAACTCTCCAAGGGAACCTGGAGGGCGATAAATGATAATGATGTTAAGCTTGAAAGGGCTGGTAACTGTGACAGCATGGAATTCAAATGAGGAGATAGACAGATGGGTCAGGGGAGAAAGAGAGAATGTCCACTTGGGAGAGATGAGGATTCCAGTGCCACCACCCCGCTGGCCAGATGCTCTCGGGGTATGCGAGAACACGTGGGCAGACGAGGAGAGAGCAGTAGAAGTAGCAGTGTTATCTGTGGTAATCCATGTTTCCGTCAGCGCCAGGAAGTCTAGGGACTGGAGGGTAGCATAGGCTGAGATGAACTCTGCCTTGTTGGCCGCAGACCGGCAGTTCCAGAGGCTGCCGGAGACCTGGAACTCCACGTGGGTCGTGCACGCTGGGACCACCAGGTTAGAGTGGCAGCGGCCACGCGGTGTGGAGCGTTTGTAGGCCTGTGCAGAGGGGAGAGAACAGGGATAGACAGACACATAGTTGACAAGCTACAGAAGAGGCTACGCTAATGCAAAGGAGATTGGAATGACAAGTGGACTACACGTCTCGAATGTTCAGAAAGTTAAGCTTATGTTGCAAAAATCTTATTGACTAAAAATGATGAAAATGATACAGTACTGCTGGCTGGTGGAGTAGGCTAGCTAGCAGTGGCTGCGTTGTTGACTTTGAACGTGTAGCTGGCTCGGTAACCTCGATAGTTTCAGTACTACACCTTGTCATGATACAAAAGCAACTTTGTAGCTAGCGAACATAACACTAATCAAGACGTTCCTTTGTAATGTATTTAGTTTCTACAATGCTGCTCGTCGGTAATAGTTGGCTGGGTTTGGAAAAATGGCGTCGCGGGGGACGGAAATAGCTGGCTAGCTAACCTCGATAATTACTAAACTACACAATTATCAAGCTATGACAAAGACAACTATGTAGCTAGCTAGCTAACACTGCACTTGTCAAATCGTTGCGTTGTAAAGTATTAGTATCTACAGCGCTGCTAGTCGGTAATGGTTGGCTAGCTAGCAGTGGGTTAATGATGACTAGGTGTGTTGACTAAGTCTGGCGTCGCGGCTGGCTAGCTAGCCTCAATAATTACTCTAAACTACACAATTATCTTAGATGCAAAGACAGCAAAGACAACTATGTAGCTGGCTAACTAACACTAACACTACACTAATCAAGTCGTTCCGTTGTAATGTAATAGTTTCTACAGTGCTGCTAGTCGGTAGAAGTTGGCTGGTTCGCTAGCTAGCAGTGTTGACTACGTTAGGAGGACGAAGATAGCTAGCCTCGATAATTACTCTAATTACTCTAAACTGTACAATTATCTTTGATACAAAGACGGCTATGTAGCTAGCTAAGAAAAATTGCTCAGATCAAACAAATCAAACCGTTGTAATGTAATGAAGTGTAATATTACCTGTGGAGCGAAGCGTGGTGCGACTGCTCGCTCCAAACCGGAGAGAAGTCTCTGCTAGGTAAAGCCCCGCTTTATCTCAGCTCACTGGTCACCATAGCAGCACCCATTCGTAGCACGCACTCCTGCAGGTATATCTCACTGGTCACCCCCAAAGCCAATTCCTCCTTTGGTCGCCTTTCCCTCCAGTTCTCTGCTGCCATTGACTGGAACGAACTGCAAAAATCACTGAAGCTGGAGACTCATATCTCCCTCACTAGCTTTAAGCACCAACTGTCAGAGCAGCTCACAGATCACTGCACCTGTACATAGCCCATCTGTAAAAAGCCCATCTATCTACCTCATCCCCTTACTGTTTTTATTTGATTTATCTTGCTCCTTTGCACCCCAGTATCTCTACTTGCACATTCATCTTCTGCACAGTGTTTAATTGTTATATTGTAATTACTTCGCCACCATGGCCTATTTATTGCCTTATCTCCCTTATCTTACCTCATTTGCACTCACAGTATATAGACTTTTTGTTTTCTTTTTTCTACTGTATTATTGACTGTATGTTTTGTTTATTCCATGTGTAACTCTGTGTTGTATGTGTCGAATTGCTATGCTTTATCTTGGCCAGGTCGCATTTGCAAATGAAATAAGGTGAAAAGGTGAAATATATATATTTTTTAACTATAGTTTTGGCATGTCGGTTAGAACATCTACATTGTGCATGACACAAGTAATTTTTCCAACAATTGTTTACAGACAGATTATTTCACTTATAATTCACTGTACCACAATTCCAGTGGGTCAGAAGTTTACATACACTAAGTTGACTGTGCCTTTAAACAGCTTGGAAAATTCCAGAAAATGATGTCATGGCTTTAGAAGCTTCTGACAGGCTAATTGACATAATTTGAGTCAATTGGAGATGTACATGTGGATGTATTTCAAGGCCTACCTTCAAACTCAGTGCCTCTTTGCTTGACATCATGGGAAAATCAAAAGAAATCAGCCAAGACCTCAGAAAACAATTGTAGACTTCCACAAGTCTGGTTCATCCTTGGGAGCAATTTCCAAACACCTGAAGGTACCACGTTCATCTGTACAAACAATAGTAGGCAAGTATAAACACCATGGGACCGTGCTGCTGTCATACCACTCAGGAAGGAGATGCGTTCTGTCTCCTAGAGATGAACATACTTTGGTGCGAAAAGTGCAAATCAATCCCAGAACAACAGCAAAGGACCTTGTGAAGATGCTGGAGGAAACAGGTACAAAAGTATCTATTTCCACAGTAAAAGAAGTCCTATATCGACATAACCTGAAAGGCCGCTCAGCAAGGAAGAAGCCACTGCTCCAAAACCACCCAAAAAAGCCAAACTACAGTTTGCAAATGGGGACAAAAATCGTACTTTTTCGAGAAATATCTTCTGTTTTGATTAAGCAAAAATAGAACTGTTTGGCCATAATGACCATCGTCATGTTCGGAGGAAAAAGGGGGAGGCTTGTAAGCCGAAGAACACCATCACACCAACAAACTGGCTGGTTTTTCATCAGCCCCATACAAAACTGAAGGTGTAATCATAATCATACATAAGAAACTATACTGCTCAAAAAAATAAAGGGAACACTTAAACAACACAATGTAACTCCAAGTCAATCACACTTCTGTGAAATCAAACTGTCCACTTAGGAAGCAACACTGATTGACAATACATTTCACATGCTGTTGTGCAAATGGAATAGACAACAGGTGGAAATTATAGGCAATTAGCAAGACACCCCCAATAAAGGAGTGGTTCGGCAGGTGGTGACCACAGAACACTTCTCAGTTCCTATGCTTCCTGGCTGATGTTTTGGTCACTTTTGAATGCTGGCAGTGCTTTCACTCTAGTGGTAGCATGAGACGGAGTCTACAACCCACACAAGTGGCTCAGGTAGTGCAGCTCATCCAGGATGGCACATCAATGCGAGCTGTGGCAAGAAGGTTTGCTGTGTCTGTCAGCGTAGTGTCCAGAGCATGGAGGCGCTACCAGGAGACAGGCCAGTACATCAGGAGACGTGGAGGAGGCCGTAGGAGGGCAACAACCCAGCAGCAGGACCGCTACCTCCGCCTTTGTGCAAGGAGGAGCAGGAGAAGCACTGCCAGAGCCCTGCAAAATGACCTCCAGCATGCCACAAATGTGCATGTGTCTGCTCAAACGGTCAGAAACAGACTCCATGAGGGTGGTATGAGGGCCCGACGTCCACAGGTGGGGGTTGTGTTTACAGCCCAACACCGTGCAGGACGTTTGGCATTTGCCAGAGAACACCAAGATTGGCAAATTCGCTACTGCTGCCCTGTGCCCTTTATTTTTTTGAGCAGTGTATAAATCACCATATTGGATAAAGGCGAGGACCAAGAAGGCAAAATGCCTTGTTTTCAATGTATCCATAATACAAAGAAAGTTGACTTTATTCATGTGTATGCTCCAAATGTTTATGAAGTTTTTGAATTCTCTGAAAAGTATGTTGTTAGAATGACGTGAATTCCATCTGGTTATTGGGACAGACATGAATAGCATTTCTAATAAGACCAACTACAATCCACATGCAACCAAGGCTCTCCAACATATACTCTTATATACTGTACATCAAGGTCATTGATGCCTGGCGAGCCTACATTCTGCCAAAATCCTACATTCTATGACAAATTTAAATTGAACTAAATGAATTCGTAATGATCAATACAAATTCAGTCTGACCCTAGATTCTATGGGATGCCACCAAAGGCTTTATTAAAAATAATGCAAATGCATTTGCATCTGGGTGAATAAATCACAATTAACCTGTTATGGCTAGGGGGCAGTATTTTCACGGCTGGATAAAAAACGTGCCCGATTTAATCTGGTTACCACTCCTACCCAGTAACTAGAATATGCATATACTTATTACATATGGATAGAAAACACCCTAAAGTTTCTAAAACTGTTTGAATGGTGTCTGTGAGTATAACAGAACTAATTTGGCATGCAAAAACCTGACAAGGTTTCAGGCAGGAAGTGGCCTGTCTGACAAGGTGACGTTCTTCTTGTCTCTGTTTATTGAAGAGTGAGGATCTTAGCTGTCCCGTGACACTTCCTACGGCTGCCATAGGGTCTCAGAAGGCGGTAAAAAGCTGAATCGTGGCTTTGCAGGCTCTGGCTGAAACAAAGTAGCGTGTTTGGGTAGTGGCTGGTTACAGTACTGTGAGACTCAGGCGCGTGCCCGCGTCGACCGAATGCTTTGTTTTCTTTCCTCTGTTTAGCTAAAAGGAGATTCCCGGTCGGAATATTATCGTTTTTTTACGAGAAAAATGGCATAAAAATTGATTTTAAACAGCGGTTCACATGCTTCGAAGTACGGTAATGGAATATTTCGATTTTTTTTTGTCACGAATTGCGCCACGTGCGCGACCCTGATTTACCATTTCAGATAGTGTCTGGGACGCACGAACAAAACGCCGCTATTCGGATATAACGATGGATTATTTTGGACCAAACCAACATTTGTTATTGAAGTAGTAGTCCTGGGAGTGCATTCTGACGAAGACAACAAAAGGTAATCAAACTTTTATAATAGTAAACCTGATATTGGTGAGTGCTAAACTTGCCGGGTGTCTAAATAGCTAGCCCGTGATGCCTGGGCTATGTACTTAGAATATTGCAAAATGTGCTTTCACCAAAAAGCTATTTTAAAATCGGACATATCGAGTGCATAGAGGAGTTCTGTATCTATAATTCTTTAAATAATTGTTATGCTTTTTGTGAACGTTTATCGTGAGTAATTTAGTAAATTCTTAGTGAATTCGCCGGAAGTTTGCGGGGGGTATGCTAGTTCTGAACGTCACATGCTAATGTAAAAAGCTGGTTTTTGATATAAATATGAACTTGATTGAACAAAACATGCATGTATTGTATAACATAATGTCCTAGGGTTGTCATCTGATGAAGATCATAAAAGGTTTGTGCTGCATTTAGCTGTCTTCTGGGTTTTTGTGACATTATATGCTAGCTTGAATAATGGGTGTCTGATTATTTCTGGCTTGGTACTCTGCTGACATAATCTAATGTTTTGCTTTCGTTGTAAAGCCTTTTTGAAATCGGACAGTGTGGTTAGATAAAGGAGAGTCTTATCTTTAAAATGCTGTGAAATAGTCATATGTTTGAAAAATTGAAGTTTTTGTATTTTTGAGGAGTTTGTATTTCGCGCCACGCCCATCATTGGATGTTGGAGCAGGTGTTCCGCTAGCGGAACGTCTAGATGTAAGAGGTTAAATAAGATATCACAATTGGAAATGTTGTTAACTGCTTTAGAGCATTCTCAAAAAATACTTTTTTTTCAGACCACGTAGAGTAGCTATTACTCTTTCCAAAGTCAAGACAGAACTTAATTTATTGATAAGACAGAGAACAGAATTTGCCATCCATCGAGTTTGATCCAAACATTACTTCCACGGTAATCGTCCTGTCGTTTACTGATCAACAAGCTACGCAGTAATGATCAATTAGCTAATATAGCAATTATTGTAACTGAAACAGAGGAATTACAATCAGAACCCAAATTAATCAATCAAAGATTCTCCTGCTTCTATAAATAACTGTACACCTTGATTTTATATCCGAACCAAGCCAGACTGTCCTTTCGAAAATACAGTGAAAACAAAATATAAACGCAACATTAAACAATTTAAAAGATTTTACTGAGTTAGAGTTCATATAAGGGAATTAGTACATTTTAAATACATTCATTAGGCCCTATTCAATGGATTTCACATGACTGGGAATACAGATATGCATCTACTGGGTACAGATACCTTTAAAAAACAAGGTAGGGGTGTGGATCAGAAAACCAGTTAGTATCTGGAGTGACCACCATTTGCTTCTTGCAGCGCGACACATCTCCTTCCCATAGAGTTGATCAGGCTGTTGATTATGGCCTGTGGAATGTTGTCCCACTCCTCAATGGCTGTGCAAAGTTGCTGGAAATTGGCGGGAACTGGTACATGCCAATCCAGAGTATCCCAAATATGCTCAATGGGTGACATATCAGGTAAGTATGCAGGCCATGGAAGAACTGGGACATTTTCAGCTTCCAGGAATTGTGTACAGGTCCTAGCGACATGGGGCTATGCATTGTCATACAGAAACATGAGGTGATGGCTGCGGATGAATGGCACGACAATGGGACTCAGGATCTCGTCACGGTATCTCTGCGCATTCAAATTGCCATCAATAAAATGCAATTGTGTTTGTTGTCCGTAGCTTATGCCTGCCCATACCATAACCCCACCGACACTCTGTTCACAATATTGACATCAGTAAACCGCTCGCCCACCCGACGCCATCTGTAGCGTAGAGTTGAAACCTGGATTAATCCGTGAAGAGCACACTTCTTCAGAGGGCCAGTGGCCATCGAAGGTGAGCATGTGCCCACTGTTACAACGCAGAACTGCAGTCATGTCAAGACCCTGGTGAGGACGACAAGCATGCTTCCCTGAGACAGTTTCTGACAATTTGTGCAGACATTCTTTAGTTGTCAAACCCACAGTTTCATCAACTGTCCGGGTGGCTGGTCTCAGATGATCCTGCAAGTGAAGATGCCGGGTGTGGAAGTCCTGGGCTGGCGTGGTTACAGGTGGTCTGCGGTTGTGAGGCCGATTGGACGTAGTGACAAATTCTTTAAAACTACCGTGTCTCTAACTGACAATGAATGGGCGACATAAACCAAATAGAAACTGATAATTGAGCACAACTTCAAAATTGAATTTCAATTAACTGAATGATGAGGATGAACAAGGTCATTGATTTTAGAACAATAGTGTAAGAATTGCTATTCATCTGTCCTGCAGCGCACACCCGGAAAAATACACATATGTTTTTGTTACTACTTGTCAGTATTACTTACTAAAACTGTTGTTACACTGAAATGTTGATTCTAAGATAAATTTAGACTACAATTAGGGTGTGTGAATATTAGGATTACTTTGCTCTTACTGTATGTAGTACTGTAGCCTATTCTCAACCGCTCATGTTGTACAGTGCCAGAGTGGTGCAGCGGTCTAAGACACTGCTTCACAGTGCAAACTGCATCGCTACAGATGCTGGTACAATACCTGTCAGGCCGCGACCGGGAGACCCATGAGGTGATGGTAGGCTCTTTACTTCTCTCCCTCTAAAAATAGAAATAAATCATTCTAAATAACAAACTGCCTTTATTTACAAATTAGTAACAATGTCTCACCCCATGTTTAAGAACGGCCTTTTTCTCGCTCACTTTACGTTATTTGAAAACAAAATAATCTCCCAAATATCGTAATTTTTAAAACAAAGCTATTATTGTTATTATTCTTATTCATTCATTTAGAATGATATAAAAGCCCCTTAGATATTCTCACAGATATATTATTTACCCTGTTTTTCAGAAGCGTAGCAGGCTGTGAATTCTGCAAACAACATTTCTAACAGGACAATATATATTGGTCATGTTGGTCATGGCTCTCGAGTGGCTCACAATGGGATTGCCTTGCAGATCTCCAGCTTTATCCACTGAGATAGTGGTAGGCACACGCGGTTCAAGGCATGAGGGCAGGAGGCACCTGACTGGCTGCAGAGCAGCGCACAGAAGACGGACATACCCCATGGAGAAGGGAGGAGGAGGAAGGGGGAGGTGGGTCCCCACCCCGGCCCACTGGGTAGCACAGAGCAACACTTTAAGGGGCATGGCATTAATAATGGCGCTGACTAGAGAAACGTTCCCGCTGTTCTTACTGCCTGTCTGCATGTTCAAACCAAAACAATGTAACTAATAATGGCGCAAAAAATGCCCCTTAGATATGAATTTGGGGCAGAAATGATTAAATATTAAAGCATTAGACCTCTCACTAATGACGTCAATCAAAAGTTATACTTAAATCCGAACTGGTTTTAACAAAAAATGACATGAAAAGTGCACATTTGTAAATCCCAAACTCTAAAAGTAATTGAAAAGATAGACACAAATGATTTATGACATTGTGGTTACAATAAAGAATGTAAACAGGATGTAAACAAGATGCTGTGTTTTATTTACAGTAGTAAGGGAAGATCCCCATGAAATGGACAAAAATAAATGGGGACATATTGGCACCGCACGAATCATACACCCTAATGCCAATACCACCCAATTTGGTCCACATTCATCCAAATCATACTGCAAATTTCATATAGCAAATGCCAAGTGTCACACCCCAAAAATCCTATAGATGGCGAGCGCGCTCCACCGTGGATTTTCTTATTGCAAAAGTAACACAAGTCAACCCCCAAGAGTCAAATATTGCTTTCTGGACCGTTCTTTGAAATTTATTCGATTTTTGGGTCAATTACACATGTGTAAGAGCTGTATGAACATACTTTGGACATATTTTATTGACATCATTTTTTGGGTTGTTTTTGTTTGTGCATAAGGCATATGTTTTGTCCATTTGGAATATGATTTCATAGGAAGTCAAAAGTGACTTTTTTTCCTTTTTTTGCCAAATGCCATAAGAAATGTACAAATGAAATGTACAATAATTTCTTTTGTCAATTATACATGTATGAAAGTATTGAATGTGCCAAATCAGGATGTTTGTCCATTTGCCGTGTACAATCATAGGAAGTCAGTTTCCAAACCCAAAAGTCAGTGAACCATGTCCAAATGGCATTTATACTGCCGAAATGATATATAGCCATATGTTAAGCCATGAATCAACCTAGATGGTCTATTTGTCATGCATGATGAGGGAGAAGTGGGACTCTGTTGTTTTTTAATGATTTTTTGAAAAACGTCCAAAATGACCATTACCATCACCAATTTGACATGCTCAAAAATACTGCAGAAATGCAAAATTAACTGGCCCGATGAACTCAGGATGGCCGGGCAGGGGCTGTGGTTCCTCTCCATCGCTCGTTGTGGTGTTGTCACGTCCTGACCAGTATAAGGTTAATTGGTATTGTAGTTTGGTCAGGACGTGGCAGAGGGTATTCGTTTTATGTGGTTCGGGGTGGTGTGTTTTGTTGAAGGGGCATTTGGTTTAAGTATTCCGGGGTTTTTGGGCACTGTTTGGTTTTCAGGTATTCTATGATTTTGTCTAGTATGTCTGTTTCTATGTTTGGTTAATTGGGGTTGGGACTCTCAGTTGAAGGCAGGTGTTGTCTATCTGCCTTTGATTGAGAGTCCCATATATGAGGGTGTGTTTGTGTTTGTTATTTGTGGGTGATTGTTCTGAGTTTAGCCTTGTGCCTTACCAGACTGTCTGTATTTCGTTCGGTCACTTGTTTTGATATTTTGTACGTTCATTTTGGAAGTTAACCTCTCTAGGCTAGGCGGGACGAATTCGTCCCACCTACGTAACAGCCACGGCTATCCTGTGGCGCGATTTTCAAAACCTTCAAAATCCTATTACTTCAATTTCTCAAACATATGACTATTTTACAGCCATTTAAAGATAAGACTCTCGTTAATCTAACCACACTGTCCGATTTCAAAAAGGCTTTACAACGAAAGCAAAACATTAGATTATGTCAGCAGAGTACCAAGCCAGAAATAATCAGACACCCATTTTTCAAGCCAGCATATAATGTCACCAAAACCCAGAAGACAGCTAAATGCAGCACTCACCTTTGATGATCTTCATCAGATGACAACCCTAGGACATTATGTTATACAATACATGCATGTTTTGTTCAATCAAGTTCATATTTATATCAAAAACCAGCTTTTTACATTAGCATGTGACGTTCAGAACTAGCATACCCCCCGCAAACTTCCGGGGAATTCGCTAACATTTTACTAAATTACTCACGATAAACGTTCACAAAAAGCATAACAATTATTTTAAGAATTATAGATACAGACCTCCTCTATGCACTCGATATGTCCGATTTTAAAATAGCTTTTTGGTGAAAGCACATTTTGCAATATTCTAAGTACATAGCCCAGGCATCACGGGCTCGCTATTTAGACACCCGGCAAGTTTAGCACTCACCATAATCATATTTACTATTATAAAAGTTTGATTACCTTTTGTTGTCTTCGTCAGAATACACACCCAGGACAGCTACTTCAATAACAAATGTTGGTTTGGTCCAAAATAATCCATCGTTATATCCGAATAGCGGCGTTTTGTTCGTGCGTTCCAGACACTATCCGAAATAGTAAAGAAGTGTCACGCGCTTGGCGCAATTCGTGACAATAAAATTCTAAGTATTCCATTACCGTACATCGAAGCATGTCAACCGCTGTTTAAAATCAATTTTTACGACATTTTTCTCGTAGAAAAGCGATAATATTCCGACAGGGAATCTCCTTTTCGGCAAACAGAGGAAAAAATCCCAAAGGCGGGGGCGGTCGGGGTCACGCGCATAAACTAGTGTCTCTTGATGGGCCACTTGAGAAAGGCGATAATGTGTTTCAGCCTGGGGCTGGAATGACGACATTCTGTTTTTTCCCGGGCTCTGAGCGCCTATGGACGACGTGGGAAGTGTCACGTTAAAGCAGAGATCCTTAGTAAATGATAGAGATGGAAAAGAAGTTCAACAAATGGTCAGACAGGCCACTTCCTGTAAAGGAATCTCTCAGGTTTTGACCTGCCATTTGAGTTCTGTTATACTCACAGACACCATTCAAACAGTTTTAGAAAATTTAGGGTGTTTTCTATCCATATGTAATAAGTATATGCATATTCTAGTTACTGAGTAGGAGTGGTAACCAGATTAAATCGGGTATGTTTTTTATCCAGCCGTGTCAATGCTGCCCCCTAGCCCTAACAGGTTAATAAATCTCAAGATGAGCATACACATACCTGCTGCGTTTTGGTCCTCCATTACCGACGACAAGCGTGACAGGTGTTTTCATCATGTCCATTTGGTGATGTTTTTCACTATTGAATCATATTGCAAATATACAATATGTTGCAATTTGTTGCAATATTTTTCAATGGGCATTTACCATCACAAATTTGACATGCTCAAAAATCCTGCAGAAATGCATAATTGACTGGCCCGATGAACTCGGGATGGCTGGGCAGTGACTCTGGTTCCTCTCCATCGCTCGTCACCCAGCAAGTCAGCGTCCATCAGTCAATTAGATGTCATTCTGACACCAAACTGATACCATCTGACACCAAATCCACTTTTTCCAACTCGTTTAGAAGCCAACTATCACATATATCAGAGCAGGCCCCTAATTCACAGCGCCTTCAGTTTAAACCATAAAAAAACATAAAACACGTAGTTAAGTTCTAGCTGCGGGTCCAGCTCTGACATTATATGTAGGCCTATGTGAGGCGACCCTGAATCCCAAGTTTCGGCTTGATAGGTCATTCGGTGCCCGAGCAACGACCTTAATTGGTGCTGAAAATCCACTTTTCCCGTAGCATTGCTACAGGGTCCTTGAATGAGCTATCGGACAGAAACGTTGGGGTCCGTCGAGGCGGTTGAAAATGCACCTAGTCTTGCGACTCTGGGACATTTCTAAATGTTGCCATTTTCGTGATGGTCAAAATGAATTGTACATATTGCAAATGTACAAGGCTGTTTCTCAGTCTGAGAAGCTTCTAGAGCCACATAACTCACCGTGCACTATCGACTTGAGCTCTAGAACAGGTTTCTAAAGTTTCAGAGCTCTAGGTCTGACGGTTCTTTGATCTTTCGAACGAAGGTAACTATTGCAGGCACTGTATATCTCTAAGCCCCACACTGTGTCACTTTGTCCTAGCTGTGTGTGTGTGTGTGTTATTTTTTTAGCAAATCTGATGGGATAAATGACTGATTTACAGTTCATGAGGGTTACCTAGTCACACATATGAAGTTTTGAAATTATCTGACTTTTTTAACCATTTGAAACAGCCCCTGTGACCCATATTTAAGGCACTTCCGGTTGGCACAGGAAGCTATAAGTAAACCCATATCATGATTGGGGTATGCTATTACAGAATCCTGAGTTTAAAGTCTTTACGTTAACCTCTTGGGGCTAGGTGGGACGCTAGCGTGCCACCCGTGGTGCACTCCATCAACAGCAGGTGCATTTCAAGAGCGGCAAATTTGAATCCAAATAAATGTCAAAATTCAAATTTTTCAAAAATACAACTATGTTACACCATTTGAAAGATAAACATCTCCTTAATCTAACCACGTTTTACGATTTCAAAAAGGTTTTACGGCGAAAGCATAAATTTAGAGTATGTTAGGACAGTACATTTACAAGAGTTGTGTGTAATGTTTTGTCAAGTCAAAGACAGGGTCACCAAAACCATAAAACCAGCTAAAATGATACACTAACCTTTTACAATCTCCATCAGATGACACTCCTAGGACATTATGTTAGACAATGCATGCATTTTTAGTTCTATCAAGTTGATATTTATATCCAAAAACAGCGTTTTACTATGGCATTGATGTTGAGGAAATCGTTTCCCTCCAATAACCGGCAGTCAAGTCAGCGTCACAAATTAAATAATTAAAATTAGAAAACATTGGTAAAATATTATATTGTCATTTAAAGAATTATAGATTTACATCTTTTGAACGCAATCAACTTGCCAGATTTAAAAATAACCTTACTGGGAAATCACACTTTGCAATAATCTGAGCACTGCGCCCAGAAAAATACGCGTTGCGATACAGACTAGACGTCATGTTGGGGAGATCTAAAATCGAAAATACTATGTAAATAATTCATTACCTTTGATTCTCTTCATCAGATGTCACTTCCAGGTATCACAGGTCCATAACGAATGTAGTTTTGTTCAAAAAAGCTCATCATTTATGTCCAAAAATCTCCGTCTTGTTAGCACATGATCTAAGCCAGCCGGACTTCTCGTCATGAACGAGGGGAAAAAATATATTTACGTTCGTTCAAACATGTCAAACGTTGTATAGCATAAATCATTAGGGCCTTTTTTAACCAGAACATGAATAATATTCAAGGTGGACGAATGCATACTCTTTTATAACGTATTGGAACGAGGGTACCCAACATGAACTAGCGCGCCAGGTGTCTAATGGGACATCACCGTTCCATGGCTCTTGTTCGGTCAGATCTCCCTCCAGAAGACTCAAAACACTTTGTAAAGGCTGGTGACATCTAGTGGAAGCAATAGGAAGTGCCAAAATATTCCTAAACCCCTGTGTTTTTCAATGGGATAGGTTTAAAGTCAATACAACACATCAGGTATCCACTTCCTGTCAGAAAATGTCTCAGGGTTTTGCCTGCCAAATGAGTTCTGTTATACTCACAGACACCATTCAAACAGTTTTGGAAACTTTAGAGTGTTTTCTATCCATATATAATAAGTATATGCATATTCTAGTTACTGGGTAGGATTAGTAACCAGATTAAATCGGGTACATTTTTTTTATCCAGACGTGCAAATGCTGCCCCCTAGACCCAACAGGTTAAGAATTGACTGATCTACATAGGGTTGAATGCAGTGATTTTCACAATCTGCTGGCAGGTTATAGAAAAACACCTTTAGGGTGTTTTTAACCACTTCCGGTTGCTCCAGGAAGCTTAGAATCGATACACGTAGACCTCATAGTGGCCTGATGGTATGTCAACGAAGACAGGTTCATAAGGCATCCATAACCCCCATAGGCCTCAGGTTGAATTTAGAGGAATAGGCAATGTATTCCTATGGGGAGAAAAGTCATTGCAAACGTTTTGATGTAAACACCTTCTTTTAACTGTTAAGGGTTAATGCCACATGGTCAAGGTTTGCACAGATCGGGAGGACCTCAGGAACATTCCTGAGGTCGAATTGTGCTTCTAACCCTAACGGTTTCGCCGCTGTCACCCAAAAGCACTTGAAATTTAGGGCTTCATTTTGGCTTCATTTTGGGCCTACTTTTTCTCACGGTCGCTGCGCTCAGACCGAGCGAGCTACGGTCAAGCGGGGCATCTTGTTGAACTTGGCACAACCTAGAGATAATGGTAATACCATTGCAGGCTCTGTGTGTTTTTAAGCACCGCACTGTGTCACTCCATCCTTGCTGTGTCTGTGTGTGTGTGTGTGTGTGTGTGTGTGTGTGTGTGTGTGTGTGTGTGTGTGTGTGTGTGTGTGTGTGTGTGTGTGTGTGTGTGTGTGTGTGTGTGTGAGAGAGCTTTTCTTTGACATCTGATGGGATAAATGACTGTTTTACAGTTCATGAGGGTTGCCTAGTCACACATATGAAGTTTTGGAAAGATGTGACTTTTTTAACCCTTCAAAACAGCTGCTGTGACCCCAATTTAAGGCACTTTCGTTTGGCATATGAAGCTTAGAATCAACACACGTTGTCATTGGGGTAGGCTTTCACAGAATCCTGAGTTTTTAAGTCTTTACCTTAAGAATTGACTGACTTACACAGGGTTGAATTGAGTGATTTTCACAATAAGTAGGTTGCATGTTGTTTATGTCGAATAAATTAGCCTTTCAATTTGAACCAAGCAAGCTATTAAAATGTTCAATTTGCATCTTAAAACAAACACTGGCTGCTATATTTAAGAACAAACATGGCAATAGTTTTAAATTATAGTCAAAACAAACATAACTTCGGTTCACATGGGAGGCCACTTTAATTACTCTGTTATCAAATCAAAGTTTATTTGTCTCGTGCGCCAAATACAACAGGTGTAGACCTTACAGTGAAATGATTACTTACAGGCTCTAACCAATAGTGCGGAAAAAAAGATATGTGTGTGTGTGTGTGTGTGTGTGTGTAGGTAAGTAAAGAAATAAAACAACAGTAAAAAGACATTTGAAAATAAGAGTAGCAAGGCTATATACAGACACTGGTTAGTCAGGCTTACTGAGGTAGTATGTACATGTTGGTATGGTTAAAGTGACTATCCATATATGACGAACAGAGAGTAGCAGTAGCATAAAAAGAGTGGTTGGCGGGTGGTGGGACACAATGCATATAGCCCGGTAAGCCAACGGGAGCATTGGTTGGCCGGGCCAATTGAGGTAGTATGTACATGAACGTATAGTTAACCTGTTAGGGCTAGGGGGCAGTATTTGCACGGCTGGATAAAAAAATGTACCCGATTTAATCTGGTTACTAATCCTACCCAGTAACTAGAATATGCATATACTTATTATATATGGATAGAAAACACCCTAAAGTTTCTAAAACTGTTTGAATGGTGTCTGTGAGTATAACAGAACTCATTTGGCAGGCAAAACCCTGAGACATTTTCTGACAGGAAGTGGATACCTGATGTGTTGTATTGACTTTAAACCTATCCCATTGAAAAACACAGGGGCTTAGGAATATTTTGGCACTTCCTATTGCTTCCACTAGATGTCACCAGCCTTTACAAAGTGTTTTGAGTCTTCTGGAGGGAGATCTGACCGAACAAGAGCCATGGAACGATGATGTCCCATTAGACACCTGGCGCGCGAGTTCATGTTGGGTACCCTCGTTCCAATACGTTATAAAAGAGTATGCATTCGTCCACCTTGAATATTATTCATGTTCTGGTTAAAAACGGCCCTAATGATTTATGCTATACAACGTTTGACATGTTTGAACGAACGGAAATATATTTTTTCCCCTCGTTCATGACGAGAAGTCCGGCTGGCTTACATCATGTGCTAACGAGACGGAGATTTTTGGACATAAATGATGAGCTTTTTTGAACAAAACTACATTCGTTATGGACCTGTGATACCTGGAAGTGACATCTGATGAAGAGAATCAAAGGTAATGGATTATTTACATAGTATTTTCGATTTTAGATCTCCCCAACATGACGTCTAGTCTGTATCGCAACGCGTATTTTTCTGGGCGCAGTGCTCAGATTATTGCAAAGTGTGATTTCCCAGTAAGGTTATTTTTAAATCTGGCAAGTTGATTGCGTTCAAGAGATGTAAATCTATAATTCTTTAAATGACAATATAATATTTTACCAATGTTTTCTAATTTTAATTATTTAATTTGTGAAGCTGACTTGACTGCCGGTTATTGGAGGGAAACGATTTCCTCAACATCAATGCCATAGTAAAACGCTGTTTTTGGATATAAATATGAACTTGATAGAACTAAAAATGCATGCATTGTCTAACATAATGTCCTAGGAGTGTCATCTGATGGAGATTGTAAAAGGTTAGTGCATCATTTTAGCTGGTTTTATGGTTTTGGTGACCCTGTCTTTGACTTGACAAAACATTACACACAACTCTTGTAAATGTACTGTCCTAACATACTCTAAATTTATGCTTTCGCCGTAAAAACCTTTTTGAAATCGTAAAACGCTGGTTAGATTAACCTGTTAGGGGCTAGGGGGCAGCATTGACACGGCTGGATAAAAAACATACCCGATTTAATCTGGTTACCACTCCTACTCAGTAACTAGAATATGCATATACTTATTACATATGGATAGAAAACACCCTAAATTTTCTAAAACTGTTTGAATGGTGTCTGTGAGTATAACAGAACTCAAATGGCAGGTCAAAACCTGAGAGATTCCTTTACAGGAAGTGGCCTGTCTGACCATTTCTGGAACTTCTTTGCCATCTCTATCATTTACTAAGGATCTCTGCTCTAACGTGACACTTCCCACGTCGTCCATAGGCTCTCATAGCCCGGGAAAAAAGAGAATGTCGTCATTCCAGCCCCAGGCTGAAACACATTATCGCCTTTCTCAAGTGGCCCATCAAGAGACACTAGCTTATGCGCGTGACCCCGACCGCCCCCGCCTTTGGGATTTTTTCCTCTGTTTGCCGAAAAGGAGATTCCCTGTCGGAATATTATCGCTTTTCTACGAGAAAAATGACGTAAAAATTGATTTTAAACAGCGGTTGACATGCTTCGACGTACGGCAATGGAATACTTTGAATTTTATTGTCAGGAATTGCGCCAAGCGCGCGACACTTCTTTACTATTTCGGATAGTGTCTGGAACGCACGAACAAAACGCCGCTATTCGGATATAACGATGGATTATTTTGGACCAAACCAACATTTGTTATTGAAGTAGACGTCCTGGGTGTGCATTCTGACGAAGACAACAAAAGGTAATGACATTTTTATAATAGTAAATATGATTATGGTGAGTGCTAAACTTGCCGGGTGTCTAAATAGCGAGCCCGTGATGCCTGGGCTATGTACTTAGAATATTGCAAAATGTGCTTTCACCAAAAAGCTATTTTAAAATCGGACATATCGAGTGCATAGAGGAGGTCTGTATCTATAATTCTTAAAATAATTGCTATGCTTTTTGTGAACATTTATCGTGAGTAATTTAGTAAAATGTTAGCGAATTCCCCGTAAGTTTGCGGGGGGTATGCTAGTTCTGAACGTCACATGCTAATGTAAAAAGCTGGTTTTTGATATAAATATGAACTTGATTGAACAAAACATGCATGTATTGTATAACATAATGTCCTAGGGTTGTCATCTGATGAAGATCATCAAAGGTGAGTGCTGCATTTAGCTGTCTTCTGGGTTTTGGTGACATTATATGCTGGCTTGAAAAATGGGTGTCTGATTATTTCTGGCTTGGTACTCTGCTGACATAATCTAATGTTTTGCTTTCGTTGTAAAGCCTTTTTGAAATCGGACAGTGTGGTTAGATTAACGAGAGTCTTATCTTTAAATGGCTGTAAAATAGTCATATGTTTGAGAAATTGAAGTAATAGGATTTTGAAGATTTTGAAAATCGCGCCACAGGCTGGCAGTGGATGTTACGTAGGTGGGACGAATTCGTCCCGCCGGTCCCATAGAGGTTAAGGAGATGTTTATCTTTCAAATGGTGTAAAATAGTTGTATTTTTGAAAAATGTGAATTTTGACATTTATTTGGATTCAAATTTGCCGCTCTTGAAATGCACCTGCTGTTGATGGAGTGCACCACGGGTGGCACGCTAGCGTCCCACCTAGCCCCAAGAGGTTAACGAGAGTCTTGTCTTTAAATAGCTGTAAAATAGTCATATGTTTGAGAAATTGAAGTAATAGGATTTTTAAGGTTTTGAAAATCGCGCCACAGGCTTCAAGTGGCTGTTACGTAGGTGGGACGAATTCGTCCCGCCTAGCCCATAGAGGTTAAACCATGTGAAGGGATGGTGTGACTAATGGGGAACTAATAACTTGTCTCCACAATGTCTGTGCGCAAGTCACTCCCTCCTTTGGCATTGGGGGAAGGTGTATGGCAGTGTCTGGACCCTTGTATGTCCCCTTTGATGTTGCACTTATCTTGGGATAGTGTATGACCTAGAGGCTCACTCCCCTCAGTGAGCTTGTCCAGGAGTGGAGTCAAGAGGGGGTTTACTTAAGATGGGAGTATCTAGAATTTTCAATTGATTTATGCCATTGGATGAGCTAATGGTTCTGTTCTATACCGTACCAGGGAGAGACGGTTCCAGTTTGGGGTAGGAGGACCAGACACTGGTCTATACAATGAAAACTGTTGACACAGCAGTTGCTGTCTGATATGTTTTATAGATATCTTTCATACAAAACCTAACCTTGTGACCCATTCTATGTATCTGTGGTTCGTCATGTACGTTGAGAGGGGTGTATCTTGGCTATAAAAGATCTTTGTACTTTTGTGTAGTCACTTTTCAATGGTTCATTAGAGATTGCGCATCATTGAAAGTCAAGTGCTTTTGCAAAAGCATCTTAATTATTAAAGATGTAGTTTTAAGTATAACGCTGACTGGTGTGTGAAGTTTGTAACTCTCCTCATTTGGTAATGCAGAAATTAGCCACCACACGGCATAGGAACAGTGGGTTAACCTCTATGGGCTAGGTGGGACGCTAGCGTCCCACCCGTGGTGCACTCCATCAACAGCAGGTGCATTTCAAGAGCGGCAAATTTGAATCCAAATAAATGTCAAAATTCTAATTTTTCAAACATACAACTATTTTACACCCTTTGAAAGATAAACATCTCCTTAATCTAACCACGTTTTACGATTTCAAAAAGGTTTTACGGCGAAAGCATAAATTTAGAGTATGTTAGGACAGTACATTTACAAGAGTTGTGTGTAATGTTTTGTCAATTCAAAGACAGGGTCACCAAAACCATAAAACCAGCTAAAATGATGCACTAACCTTTTACAATCTCCATCAGATGACACTCCTAGGACATTATGTTAGACAATGCATGCATTTTTAGTTCTATCAACTTCATATTTATATCCAAAAACAGCGTTTTACTATGGCATTGATGTTGAGGAAATCGTTTCCCTCCAATAACCGGCAGTCAAGTCAACACCACAAATTAAATAATTAAAATTAGAAAACATTGGTAAAATATTATATTGTCATTTAAAGAATTATAGATTTACATCTCTTGAATGCAATCAACTTGCCAGATTTAAAAATAACCTTACTGGGAAATCACACTTTGCAATAATCTGAGCACTGCGCCCAGAAAAATACGCGTTGAGATACAGACTAGACGTCATGTTGGGGAGATCTAAAATCGAAAATACTATGTAAATAATCCATTACCTTTGATTCTCTTCATCAGATGTCACTTCCAGGTATCACAGGTCCATAACGAATGTAGTTTTGTTCAAAAAAGCTCATCATTTATGTCCAAAAATATCCGTCTTGTTAGCACATGATCTAAGCCAGCCGGACTTCTCGTCATGAACGAGGGGAAAAAATATATTTACGTTCGTTCAAACATGTCAAACGTTGTATAGCATAAATCATTAGGGCCTTTTTTAACCAGAACATGAATAATATTCAAGGTGGACGAATGCATACTCTTTTATAATGTATTGGAACGAGTGTACCCAACATGAACTCGCGCGCCAGGTGTCTAATGGGCCATCATCGTTCCATGGCTCTTGTTCGGTCAGATCTCCCTCCAGAAGACTCAAAACACTTTGTAAAGGCTGGTGACATCTAGTGGAAGCAATAGGAAGTGCCAAAATATTCCTCAGCCCCTGTGTTTTTCAATGGGATAGGTTTAAAGGTAATACAACACATCAGGTATCCACTTCCTGTCAGAAAATGTCTCAGGGTTTTGCCTGCCAAATGAGTTTTGTTATACTCACAGACACCATTCAAACAGTTTTAGAAACTTTAGAGTGTTTTCTATCCATATATAATAAGTATATGCATATTCTAGTTACTGGGTAGGATTAGTAACCAGATTAAATCGGGTACATTTTTTTTATCCAGCCGTGCAAATACTGCCCCCTAGCCCTAACAGGTTAACTGCCTTGTTCAGGGGCAGAACAACAGATTTGTACCTTGTCAGCTCGGGGATTGTGAACTTGCAACCTTTCAGGTTACTAGCCCAACGCTCTAACCACTAGGCTACCCTGCCGCCCCAAGTCTGGCCTACACAAGCCTGGCCTCCATTTCCTCAAGGGATATTGGTCTTTGATATCCGGGTTAATTGATTGCGTGTGTTTAAATTGCAGCCTTTTGATTCAAGACAGGTCTGAGTAGAGTGAGGAATACCCAGACAGAGGGCCTGTCCCAAATAACACCCTATTCCCTAAATAGAGGACTACGTTTGACCAGGGCCTAATAGTGCTCTGGTCAAAAGTAGTGAGTATGGTTTCCAATCAGAGGCAGGTGTTTTTCGTTGTCTCTGATTGGAAGCCATACTTAGGCAGCCTGTTTTTTCCTTTGGGTTTGTGGGTGGTTGCTTTCTGTATAGTCTGTGTACCTTGCAGAACTGTTGATTGTCGGTTTGTTGTTTTCGTTTAAGTGTTCACTTTATTAATAATAAAAGAAGATGAGCACTATACCCGCTGCATTTTGGTCACGTTTCATCGACGCCACTGACAGAACCACCCACCAAAAGAAGACCAAGCAGCGGGGTAAGGAGCTGGAGAGGTGGTATCTCGAGTCATGGACGTGGGAAGAGATCCACGGTGGAAAGGGTCCATGGAGCCAGGCTGGGGAGTACCAGCGCCCGAAGGAGGAGCTGGAGGAAGCGAAGAGGGAACGACGGAGGTACGAGGCGTTGTATCCTCCTATTCAGGAGGGGGGGGGGGCATAAGGGGAGTTTTGCAATGTCAGGGGGGAACCCTGACCTAACTTCCCGGGCATTTCGGAGGGAGCCATGGAGGAAACCAGAGCCGGTAGAGGAGTCAAGAGCGGATGACGACGCTGGATTCCGGAGAAAGGGACTGGTGGAAAGCGCATGACGGAGCAGACGCACAGAGGGAGCAGCTAGGCAGTATGGAGGAATGCGCACTGTGTCGCCCATATGCACTCAGAGCCCGGTGCGGTCGATACAGGCTCCTCAACGGTGTCGTGCGACAGCTAGCCGGCAGCCAGGAAAAAGTGCGCCGGCTCAGCGTATGCTGGCCTCCAGTGCAGCTCCTCGGCCCAGGATATCCTACGCCTGCTCCATGCACGATACCCTGCATTCCCCAGCACAGCCCAGTTCGCCCTGTGCCAGCGCTTCGCCCTTGCCGTGCTAGAGTGAGCATTGAGCCTGGACGGGTCATGCTAGCTGTAAGTGGCAGATCTCCAGTGAGAATCCTGGGCCCAGGATATCCTACGCCTGTTCCATGTATGGCGCCCTGCATTCCCCAGCACAGCCCAGTTCGTCCTGTGCCAGCGCTCTGCCCTTGCCGGGCTATAGTCAGCATTGGGCCAGGACGGGTTGTGCCAGCCCTGAGCGCCAGACTGCCAGTGCGCCTCCAAGGCCCAGTACGTCCTGTGCCTGCTCCGTGTACTCTCCGTCCAGCGACGCTCCCCAGCCAGGAGCCTCCAGCGACGCTCCTCAGCCAGGGGCCTCCAGCGACGCTCCCCAGCCAGGGACCTCCAGCGACGCTCCTCAGCCCGGGGCCTCCAGCGACGCCCCTCAGAGCGGGGCCTCCAGCGACGCCCCTCAGCACGGGGCCTCCAGCGACGCCCCTCAGCCCGGGGCCTGCAGCGACGCCTCTCAGACCGGGGCCTCCAGCGACGCCTCTCAGCCCGGGGCCTCCAGCGACGCCTCTCAGCCCAGAGCCTTCTGAAAGGGAGCTACGCCCAGAGCCAGAGCCACCTCCGTAGTGGGAGGATTGGCGAAGAGGGGGTGTAGCACAGGAACCGTCGTTGACGGAGGCCATCCTCCCTTCCCTCCCTTTACGTTTGGGGTTGGTTTTGTGGGGTTTTTTGTTTTGGAGGTGCTGTCGGGTCTGCACCTTCGGGGGTGGTTGCTTTCTGCATAGTCTGTGTACTTTGCAGAACTGTTGATTGTCGGTTTGTTGTTTTCGTTTAAGTGTTCACTTTATTAATAATAAAAGAAGATGAGCACTATACCCGCTGCATTTTGGTCACCTTTCATCAACGCCACTGACAAATCAACATTGTTTTCACATAATTTAGGTTCAAATTAAGTTAGAATAGGCGTTGAATTGACGTCTGTGCCCAGTGGGATACTTGTTGAGCATAGCTATAGCCGTCAATATTGTGTGTTTTCATGATCATCATTCACTCACTGATAAGTTTGTCAAGGTCCCAACATCAGTGTATATCTGTATCTGCTCCGGGGCTTTTGCTGTGAACATGCCACTCCAACGTGACATTTGCTTGTAAACAAAAAAGGGTTCTATAGGGAATACGGTACCATTTGGGACAAAGCAAGATAGAGTATACTCTAAGTGGATAAACCAGTTTGTAACAGGTGAGATGTGAGATGTCCATTGTTTTGGTCGAACTCAGTCTATGGCAAATTACAGTTTAAAGTGACCACAGTTAGAGAAGAGCAAGACGTTGCCTATTGCCTTGAATAGCAATTTAACTTTGAGCTCCCAATTATTTTGTCAGGATGTTAGATGTGCTGAAATTCGTAAAGTAATTTAAATGGTGAATGATATTGAATGGTGTCGAAACCATTTAATTTAGCTGAACATCATTGTTCTTGCTGACTTTTCCTGTTAGAAATGTTCGATAGAAAATTAGCTATAGTATAAAACATACATGCAATAATGTAACAGGGGCTCCCGAGTGGCACAACGGTCTAAGGCACTGCGTCTTAGTGCTCGAGGTGTCACTACAAACCCTGTTTTGATCCTGGGATGTATCACAACCGGCTGTGATTGGGAGTCCCATAGGGCGGCGCACAATTGGCCAAGCGTGGTCTGGGTTAGGGGAAGGTTTGGCCGGGGTAGGCCGTCATTATAAAATAAGAATTTGTTCTTAACTGATTTGCCAAGTTAAATCAAGGCTAAATAAAAAAATAAAGAAACAGCAACATGAATTTACAGTGACTGTCTCCACTTGACAATAAACCCTTTCTCTATCTCTCCCTCATGTTTACTATTCCTGGAGATCTATGTTTCCATTTTTTTGTGCAGATAAACTCTCCATTGTATTACACATATCAGTGTTGTATAATAGTTGTTGCCTGCAGCCTCCTCAAATGTCAAAGATAACAAAACTGCCCAGACAACAAGGAAATTCACATTCTTAACATTGTTCTACAGTGCTGATCAAAGGAGGGTAGAATATCCGGCCTCCCTCGTTGCGTCTGAAAATGTTCTCAACAACTGATAATTTTGTAACTTTCAGTTTTGCGATTAAAGAAATGTACTTGACAGTTCACCCAAATTATATACTGACGTTTTGTTCATTCATGTCCATTTTCAGTTCCATATTATTTTTAAAGAGTTTAATTTCAAATGCCAAACCACATTTTCTCATGAATAAATAAAAGAATTTCACAATGTGGAATGATTTCTAATCCTAAAACAATATATTGTATTGCCAAGCACGAAGCCCAGCTCTGCTCTTTGAGGTGCAAGACTATTAATAAATGTTCTTAACATATAATCCATTCTTATTAATTACACCAAAGGGATCAAGTGCATGAAAAAAAATCCCTTTCCAAGCAAACAAAAACAACAAGGACAAATGAACCACCCACTATTGTCAATATAACAGCAGACAGGAATTTGTTTTCGTGGTTTGAAATTGAACACCCTTTTCTTCACAATATATACCTGGTTGTCACGGGAGCTTTTGTTGAGGCAGTGTTTCATGAACATTTAAAATCCCTTATTTGAAAAGCTTATAGCAAGTATCTGGGTCATCCTGACCTGATGCTGATACTGGCTTGAATAGATTAAATAATGCATTCACATTAACAATGCCATTCAGATTAACAATGCCATCTATTGAAGTTTGGGATCTAACCAGATAGAACCAGAGGGGAATTTCTTCACCACACTGGTATTTTATGATGAGCAGCCATGTTAGAAAACAGGGTTAAGAGCCCTAGTCTTGGTATAAGTGTCATGGGATGTAGAAAGACCAGAGACAGGAACTCAGTTTAATGTCAAATGAGGACTCTCTTTGCAGGGCAGTGTTCCCTGTCAGATAACATTTAGATCAGAGGTATGAGTGCCCCCTACTAGCCCCCCAACACTACTTTCAGAAGCATTTGGGTCGTATTCACTACTACTGTAGTCACCAAACGGAATACAAGTTGAATGAAACAAGGAGGGTCAACCATAAACTTGTCTAAAAGGACCACTTTCATTTAGTACCTGGGACAAATGACAAGACAAGAATCAACAATCAATTACATAATTATTAAATAATTTTTACTTGTTTGTCCACCATAGTAATTGTATACACAATAAAAAACAATAAACAAGTAGTGCTGGTACGGTAAGAAAGATAAAAACAATAAACATCAGCACCAACCTGTCTCTGGCAGGCTCACAGGCATTGCCACCTGACCAGCCCACTGGGCACAGATGTCAATTCATTGTCTATTCCACATTGGTTCAACACAATTTCATTGCATTGACGTGGAAACAATTTTGATTCAACCAGTGTGTGCCCAGTGGGAGGTGACTTAAATGACCCCTCTGAACAACCTGGTTGATCAGTGATTCACATATAAGGGAGGAGAGTCTGAAGGAAAGGATAATAGTAACTCCCTAATGCTGTGTTCATAACCAAAGGGGAAGTAGGAATATCCAACATAGAACTGGGAAAAATCACTTGAACGGCCCTCCAACTGGTAATTACGAGCGAGAAAATCATCTATCATCCCTGGGCTCCAACTTCTCCCACGTGCTGACATCACCTAATATATAAATGTATACCATTTAGCAGACATTTTTAGCCAAAGCAATTTACAGTCATGTGTGCATACATTATACATACGGGTGGTCCCAGGAATTGAACCCACTATCCTGCCATTATAAGCACCATGCTCTACCAACTGAGCTACTGGTAGGAAATTACCTCAATACCAGAAGTTTTAGCAGTTAATTGTAACAAAACATTCTTTATAAAAAGCAATCTATGAATGTTTTTTTACTATATAATTTATTTACAAGCATGATAGATGTTATTTTAGTTTATGGTTGACACAGCTTGTTGGCAATTAGCCAATCGGCATTTCTGAACGAGTTCAAAGCACGTGAATGCATCCAACTGGTATTTACGACTTCACATCTGGTAAATTCCAGCTCCCACTTGGCTACCAACGCAGCATTACTAAATATACATAATTCATGGAGGTAATTGTGCAAACTTGGCAAATTAATTTAGGCACATTGAGGTATAAAACTGAAGTCTACCGCCACCGTAAGGCTTCTTCACTGCTGTTGACATAAGATGACCGTTCATGACAACTGGCAAAACTGCAATGACTAAAGGAATGGCTAAAACCATTTTTGCCCATTCCACTTCACGAGAAATGGCAGTTTTCAAATGTTCATCAATTGGCTTGTCATTCTATGGCAGACATCATTTCAACATCCCTTTAATCCTCAAGCTACCGACTGGGGTCATTTTGACCCAAGAAGCGTATTTATTTTTGATCATAGCCCAAAGGTGGTTTATTAAATTCTTAAAATTTTTCATGACTTTGTCATCAACTTGTTCTTAACAAATCTATATAATTGTATAGTGTTTCTGTATCAAAATTGACTTTTTTAAATTAAAGTGCTTTGGGGTCATTTTGACCCCAGCACAAAACACACTAATTCCGCCAATAGCAATTTGATAAAAAGGAACTTCATTTGCATCAAGGTTTTTCTGGAGACAAACTTTAATTACAAATGATCCATTGCACCAGATGGTGAAAGGGGACATGTATCAGTAAGACTGTGCAGATATACAGTGCATTTGGGAAATATTCAGACCCCTTGATTTTTTCCACAATGTTACGTTACAGCCTTTTAAAACAAATGGATCAAATAACTTCCTCAATCTACACACAATACCCCATAATGACAAAGTGAAAACAGTTTTTTATACATTTGTGCCAAGAAAACATAAAAAAACAGAAATACCTTATTTACATAAGTATTCAGACCCTTTGCTATGAGACTCGAAATTGAGCTCAGATAAATCCTGTTTCCATTGATCATCCTTCAGATGTTTCTACAACTTGATTGGAGTCCACCTGTGGTAAATTAAATTCATTGGAAATGATTTGGAAAGGAACACACCTGTCTATATAAGGTCCAATGGTTGACAGTGCATTTTTGAGCAAAAACCAAGCCATGAGGTCAAAGGAATTGTCCGTAGAGCTCAAAGACAGAATTGTGTCAAGTTACAGATCTGGGGAAGGGTACTAAAAAATGACTGCAGCATTGAAGGTTCCCAAGAACACAGTGGCCTCCATCATTCTTAAATGGAAGAAGTATGGAACCACCAAGACTCTTCCAAGAGCTGGCCGCCCAGCCAAACTGCGCAATCGGGGGAGAAGGGTCTTGGTCAGGGAGGTGACCAAGAACCCAATGATCATTCTGACAGAGCTCCAGAGTTCCTCTGTGGAGATGGGAGAACCTTCCAGAAGGACAACCAACTCTGCAGCACTCCACCAATCAAGCCTTTATGGTAGAGTGGACTGACAGAGCCTACTCCTCAGTTAAAGGCAATTGAAAGCCCACTTGGAGTTTGGCAAAAGGCACCTAAAGACTATCAGACCATGATAAACAAGATTCTCTGGTCTGATGTTACCAAGATTGAACTCTTTGGCCTGAATGCCAAGCGTCACATCTGGAGAAAACCTGTACCATCCCCACAGTGAAGCATGATGGTGGCAGCATAATGCAGTGGGGATGATTTTCAGCAGCAGGGACCGGGAGACAGTCAGGATCGAGGGAAAGATGAACGGAGAAAAGAATAGAGAGATCTTTGATGAAAACCTGCTCCATAGCGCTCAGGACCTCAGACTGGGGCGAAGGTTAATCTTCCAACAGGACAACGACCCTAAGCACATAGCCAAGACAACGCAGGAGTGGCTTTGGGACATTCTCTGAATGCCTCTGAGTGGCCCAGCCAGAGTCTGGACTTGAATCCGATCAAACATGTCTGGAGAGACCTGAAAATACACTACCTTTCAAAAGTTTGGGGTCACTGAGAAACATCCTTGATTTTGAAAGAAAAGCACATTTCTTTTGTGCATCAAAATAACATCAAATTGATCAGAAATACAGTGTAGACTTGTTAATGTTGTAAATGACTATTGTAGCTGCAAACCACAGATTTTTATGGAATATCTACACAGGCGTACAGAGGCCCAATATCAGCAACCATCACTCCGGTGTTCCAATTGCACGTTGTGTTAGCTAATCCAAGTTTATCATTTTAAAATGCTAATTGATCATTAGAAAACCCTTTTGCAATTATGTTAGCACAGCTGAAAACTCTTCTGATTAAAGAAGCAATAAAACTGGCCTTCTTTAGACTAGTTAAGTGTCTGGAGCATCAGCATTTGTGGGTTCGATTACAGGCTCAAAATGTCAAGAAACAAATAACTTTCTTCTGAAACTCATCAGTCTATACTTGTTCTGAGAAATGAAGGCTTTTCCATGTGAGAAATTGTTAAGAAACTGAAGATCTCGTACAACGCTGTGTACTACTCCCTTCACAGAACAGCGCAAACTGGCTCTAACCAGAATATAAAGAGGAGTGAGAGGTCCCAGTGCTAGTGCACAACTGAGCAAGAGGACAAGTACATTAGAGTGTCTAGTTTGAGAAACAGATGTCTCACAAGTCCTCAACAGGCAGCTTCATTAAATAGTTCCCCCAAAACACCAGTCTCAACATCAACAGTGAAGACGTGACTCTGGGATGCTGGCCTTCTAGGCAGAGCTGCAAGGAAAAGCCATATCTCTGACTGGACAATAAAAATAAAAGATTAAGATGGGCAAAATAACAGACACTGGATAGAGGAACTCTGCCTAGAAGGCCAGCATCACGGAGTCGCCTCATCACTTAGGTTGGAGTCATCAAAACTCGTTTTTCAACCACTCCACAAATATCTTGTTAACAAACTATAGTTTTGGCAAGTTGGTTAGGACATCTACTTTGTGCATGACACAAGTCATTTTTCCAACAATTGTTTACAGACAAATTATTTCACTGTATCACAATTCCAGTGGGTCAGAAGTTTACATACACTAAGTTGACTGTGCCTTTAAACAGCTTGGAAAATTCCAGAAAATGATGTCTCAGATTTAGAAGCTTCTGATAGGCTAATTGACATCATTTTAGTTAATTGGAGGTGTACCTGTGGATGTATTTCAAGGCCTACCTTCAAAGTCAGTGCCTCTTTGCTTGACATCATTGGAAAATCAAATGAAATCAGCCAAGACCTCAGAAAAAAATGGAGACCTCCACAAGTCTGGTTCATCCTTGGGAGCAATTTCCAAACGGCTGAAGGTACCACGTTCATCTGTACAAACAATAGTACGCAAGTATAAACACCATGGGACCACGCAGCCGTCATGCCGCTCAGGAAGGAGACGCGTTCTGTCTCCTAGAGATTAACATACTTTGGTGCGAAAAGTGCAAATCAATCCCTGAACAACAGCAAAGGACCTTGTGAAGATGCTGGAGGAAACAGGTTCAAAAGTATCTATATCCACAGTAAAATGAGTCCTATATCGACATAACCTGAAAGGCCACTCAGCAATGAAGAAGCCACTGCTCCAAAATCTCCATAAAAAAGCCAGACTACGGTTTGCAACTGCAAATGGGGACAAAGATTGTACTTTTTGGAGAAATATCCTCTGGTCTGATGAAACAAAAATAGAACTGTTTGGCCATAATGACCATTGTTATGTTTGGAGGAAAAAGGGGGAGGCTTGCAAGCCAAAGAACACCATCCCAACCGTGAAGCACGGGGGTGGCAGCATCATGTTGTGGGGCATAATGAGGTAGGAAAATTACATGGATATATTGAAGCAAAATCTCAAGACATCAGTCAGGAAGTTAAAGCTTGGTCTCAAATGGGTCTTCCAAATGGACAATGACCCCAAGCGTACTGACAAAGTTGTGGCAAAATGGATTAAGGACAAAGTCAAGGTATTGGACTGGCCATCACAAAGCCCTGACCTCAATCCTATAGAAAATGTGTGGGCAGAACTGAAAAAGCTTGTGTGAGCAAGGAGGCCTACAAACCTGACTCAGTTACACCAGCTCTGTCAGGAAGAATGGGCCAAAATTCACCTAACTTATTGTGGGAATCTTGTGGAAGGCTAGCCGAAACGTTTGACCCAAGTTAAACAATTTAAAGGCAATGCTACCAAATACTAATTGAGTGTGTGTGAACTTCTAACCCACTGGGAATGTGATGAAGGAAATAAAAGCTGAAATAAATCATTCTCTCTACTATTATTCTGACATTTCATATTCTTACCCTAAAGTGGTGATCCTAACTGACCTAAGACAGGGCATTTTAACTAGGATTAAATGTCAGGAATTGTGAAAAACTGAGTTTAAATGTATTTGGCTAAGGTGCATATAAACTTCCGACTTCAACTGTAGATATTCCATTCAAAATCAGCCGTTTCCAGCTACAATAATAATTTACAACATAACAATGTCTACACTGTATTTCTGATCAGTTTGATGTTATTTTAAATGGACAAAAAAAATTGCTTTTATTTCAAAAGCAAGGACATTTCTAAGTGGCCCCAAACTTTTGAACGGTTGTGCAGGTAGTGCAGCGATGCGCCCCATCCAACCTGACAGAACTTGAGAGGATCTGCAGCGAAGAATGGAAGAATCTCCCCAAATACAGTTTTGCCAAGCTTGTTGTGTCATACCCAAGAAATCCCAAGGCTTTAATTACTGCCGAAGGTGTTTCAACAAATTACTGAGTAAAGGGTCTGAATACTTATGCAAATTTTAGATTTCAGTTTTGTATTTTTATCAATTTGCTAAAATGTCTACAAACCTGTTTTTGCTTTGTCATTATGGGGTATTGTGTGTAGATTGATGAGGAAAATAAACAATTTAATCAGTTTTAGAATAAGGCTGTAACATAACAAAATGTGTAAAAACCGAATGGGTCTGAATACTTTTTGAATGCACTGTAGCTCCCCATGTAATCACCTAAGATTGTACTTTTATATACCACACATCATAAGACTGTACAAAACCTATGTTATCTTATTTTGTGTATATAAAAATCTCCCAATGGTATACAACATCTGCCAATGATAACGATTTGATAGAAACGCAATACAGAACTCAGATATGCTCTGAATCTACAAAGAGAGCTGTATTAGTGTGTATACTCCGAAAAGTAGCTATTCTAGGGGACATACGTCTTTATTTGAATCCAAGTTTCTCTGGATACATAACATTAAGTTATACAGATCATTAGATGGCGGTGGAACTGTTTCAGTGATTTTGACCAGATAAACAGATCAACTGCAGAGAAGGAGCACCTTATGTACTGACCTATGGTTAGAACTAGGTAAGACTGTGTACAAAATCAGAACAACCTTAGATATATGCTTAGTTGCAGTCAAACCAGCTCATAAATGTCTGTCAGTGTTATGAATACTTAGTAGAACTGTAATACAAAAACCAGCTACCCTCTGAATGGATACATAGTTTGTATTCTCTGAAAAAGTACTTTTCTACTGAAAAGGTTATATAAATACCAGAATTCCTATAATATCCTCCAATATTGTATATGTGCAACATATTTTGACATTGTGGATGCTATGCTATTTGGTTTGAAGTGACTTAGAGGATTCGAGGGTGCTTTCTGAAAAATGCTGCCATAGCACCCACCACTCCCATTGTTTCACCAACAGTGATGCTGGTGCTGGCTGTGGGGTGAGTAAATAAAGAAAATTAAGCAATGTTTTAAGTTAATGTCTCTCAGGATCACTTTTTGAAGTGAATTGAATGACTTTGTGTCAATAAAATTAAGTATATTTAGAATTTTGGTGTACTACTTTTTTAAAGGGCAGTTGTTTTTACCACATAAATATGAAAACATTAATATTTACTTACATTCTGAAAACTAAATTATACTTTTATCAAATTATGGTAAATTAGCCTTGTACTACCATGGAAATAATGTAGACTGTACTTTGGAAAAAAAACTGCACTTTATATAAAGGAACATTTTATATTTTCTTTTAGGAAATGTAGCTAAAATAAGTATTATTTATTTCAGATAACTTATCTAAATAATGATGTTTTAATAAGTTAGTATTTTTCTATGATTGTTGCTTTTTCCAATAGTTTCTCCTCTGGGTAAATTTGACCCTAGTTGGTAATTGGCGTATGTAAAATACGTTGGTAGCTTGAGGGTTAACCTGTTGGGTCTAGGGGGCAGCATTTGCACGTCTGGATAAAAAAAATTTACCCGATTTAATCTGGTTACTAATCCTACCCAGTAACTAGAATATGCATATACTTATTATATATGGATAGAAAACACTCTAAAGTTTCCAAAACTGTTTGAATGGTGTCTGTGAGTATAACAGAACTCATTTGGCAGGCAAAACCCTGAGACATTTTCTGACAGGAAGTGGATACCTGATGTGTTGTATTGACTTTAAACCTATCCCATTGAAAAACACAGGGGTTTAGGAATATTTTGGCACTTCCTATTGCTTCCACTAGATGTCACCAGCCTTTACAAAGTGTTTTGAGTCTTCTGGAGGGAGATCTGACCGAACAAGAGCCATGGAACGGTGATGTCCGATTAGACACCTGGCGCGCTAGTTCATGTTGGGTACCCTCGTTCCAATACGTTATAAAAGAGTATGCATTCGTCCACCTTGAATATTATTCATGTTCTGGTTAAAAAAGGCCCTAATGATTTATGCTATACAACGTTTGACATGTTTGAACGAACTGAAATATATTTTTTCCCCTCGTTCATGACGAGAAGTCCGGCTGGCTTACATCATGTGCTAACGAGACGGAGATTTTTGGACATAAATGATGAGCTTTTTTGAACAAAACTACATTCGTTATGGACCTGTGATACCTGGAAGTGACATCTGATGAAGAGAATCAAAGGTAATGGATTATTTACATAGTATTTTCGATTTTAGATCTCCCCAACATGACGTCTAGTCTGTATCGCAACGCGTATTTTTCTGGGCGCAGTGCTCAGATTATTGCAAAGTGTGATTTCCCAGTAAGGTTATTTTTAAATCTGGCAAGTTGATTGCGTTCAAGAGATGTAAATCTATAATTCTTTAAATGACAATATAATATTTTACCAATGTTTTCTAATTTTAATTATTTAATTTCTGACGCTGACTTGACTGCCGGTTATTGGAGGGAAACGATTTCCTCAACATCAATGCCATAGTAAAACGCTGTTTTTGTATATAAATATGAACTTGATAGAACTAAAAATGCATGCATTGTCTAACATAATGTCCTAGGAGTGTCATCTGATGGAGATTGTAAAAGGTTAGTGCATCATTTTAGCTGGTTTTATGGTTTTGGTGACCCTGTCTTTGACTTGACAAAACATTACACACAACTCTTGTAAATGTACTGTCCTAACATACTCTAAATTTATGCTTTCGCCGTAAAACCTTTTTGAAATCGTAAAACGTGGTTAGATTAAGGAGATGTTTATCTTTCAAATGGTGTAACATAGTTGTATTTTTGAAAAATTTGAATTTTGACATTTATTTGGATTCAAATTTGCCGCTCTTGAAATGCACCTGCTGTTGATGGAGTGCACCACGGGTGGCACGCTAGCGTCCCACCTAGCCCCAAGAGGTTTTAATGGAGACATGGCAGTGCACTTCAGGTAAGGCGTTACTCATAGACACTAAACCATCAGCAGCATCCAGGCCAGGGCCATGAGGCCCAGAGAGGAGCACTTTGTGGAGGCTCCCGACGGTGGCTGGGCTGTGGATGAGCTGCCCTGGGTCGTCACCATCCGGCCATTGACAGGCTGGATGTTCCTGAAGACGTTGGTCATCAAAGCAGAGGTGGAGTTGTGGTCAATGTGCAATGTTGTGCTGAAGAGATCAATCTGAGTGGAGAAGGTTAATTAATTACTAGATCATAGACATAAGTGTGACATCAGGCTGGCCCAATGGTTTTACCCACTGTCAGTTCAACCTCTAGTTTTAGTTGATCTGAGAAGTAACATGAAATCAACTAAACTTTGAGGCAAATTGCTCTCCAAATAAATAGATCACAAAAACAACAACTTCAATGCATGTCATTGCATTGGATCAAAACAAGACACATTTCTGAAATGTGTGTACAGAGGCCATATCTTAATTTGATCATCCTGTTGTTGCAGGAACTTTCCTGCAGAGTAAAACATGCAAACTTGTATTTTAAAAGGCTTACAAAGTTTAATTTCCACTTAAACATGTCGGAGTTGATTTTCCTTAAAGAAAATGTACCAACCCCTATAGAAAATGTCCATGTATAATCCATATAACAATTCATATTTCCTGTTGATGCAGGACTATTTTCCTGCTGTGCGAAACTGGCTCAAATTAAGATACAGGATCTGTATGTTCATGACTTCTTGCAGAGCCAATTAATAGAGTATATCACATAGACCAGGTTTTTATCCAACCTAAAGTACATGTCAGATATAAAGTTTCATGGCAGAAAATTTTGTCAGTAAACTTTCCAAATGTCAACAAAACATAAATATGTTTGCCTCTTAAGGATCTTCAATTTTCGCCTAAAATGAATTTAACTGCCTCTAGCTCAGGAACTGAAGCAAGGATATGCATATTCTTGATACCATTTCAAAGGAAACACTGAAATTTGTGGAAATGTGAAATGAATGTAGGAGAATAACACATTAGATCTGGTAAAAGATAATAGAAAAAACGTTAGTATTTTTTTGTACCATCATCTTTAAAATGCAAGAGAAAGGCCGTAACGTATTATTCCACCCCAATTCAGATTTTGGCCACTAGATGGCAGCAGTGTATGTGCAAAGGTTTTGACTGTTCCAATGAACCATTGCATTTCTGTTCTTTTAAAAAAAAATCAAGACTGCCCAAATGTGCCATTCAACAGTTTGGGCTCACTTAGAAATGCCCTTGTTTCCCATGAAAACATACATGAAATGAGTTGCAAAATGAATAGGAAATATAGTCAAGACATTGACAAGGTTATAAATAATGATTTAATTGAAATAATTGTGTCCTTCAAACCTTGCTTTCGTCAAATAATCCTCCATTTGCAACAATTAGAGCCAAGTAGACCTTTGACATTCTAGTTGTCAATTTGTTGAGGTAATCTGAAGAGATTTCACCTCATGCTTCCTGAAGCACCTCCCACAAGTTGGATTGGCTTGATGGGCACTTCTTACGTACCATACAGTCAAGCTCCTCCCACAACAACTCAATACAGTTGAGATCCGGTGACTGTGCTGGCCACAACATTATAGACAGAATACCAGCTAACTGCTTCTTCCCTAAATAGTTATTGCATAGTTTGGAGCTGTGCTTTGGTTCATTGTCCTGTTGTATGAGGAAATTAGCTCCAATTAAGCGCCGTCCATAGGGTATGGCATGGCATTGCAAAATGGAGTGATAGCCTTCCTTCTTCAAGATCCCTTTTACCCTGTACAAATCTCCCATTTTACTAGCACCAAAGCACCCCCAGACCATCACATTGCCTCCACCATGCTTGACAGATGGCGTCAAACATTCCTCCAGCATCTTTTCATTTTTTCTGCGTCTCCCGATTGTTCTTCGTGATCCGAACACCTCAAACTTCGTCTGTACATAACACTTTTTTCCAATCTTCCTTTGTCCAGTGTCTGTGTTCTTTTGCCCATCTTAATCTTTTATTTTTATTGGCCAGTCTGAGATATGGCTTTTTCTTTGCAACTCTGATTGGAAGGCCAGCATCCCGGAGTCGCCTCTTCACTGTTGACATAGAGACTGGTGTTTTGCAGGTACTATTTAATGAAGCTGCCAGTTGATGACTTGTGAGGCATCTATTTCTCAAACTAGACACTCTAATGTACTTGTCCTCTTGCTCAGTTGTGCACTAGGCCTCCCACTCATCTTTCTATTCTGGTTAGAACCAGTTTGCGCTGTTCTGTGAAAGGAGTAGTACACAGCGTTATACGAGATCTTCAGTTTCTTGACAATTTCTCGCATGGAATAGCCAGAACAAGAATAGACCGATGAGTTTCAGAAGAAAGTTTTGTTTCTGGCCATTTTGAGCCTGTAACCGAACCCACAAATGCTGATGCTCCAGACACTCAACTAGTCTACAGAAGGCCAGTTTTATTGCTTCTTTAATCAGGACAACAGTTTTCAGCTGTGCTAACATAATTGCAAAAGGATTTTCTAATGATCAATTTGCATTTTAATTAGCTAACACAATGTGCCATTGGAAGACAGGAGTGATGGTTGCTGATAATGGGCCTCTGTACGCCTATGTAGATATTCCATTCAAAATCAGCCGTTTCCAGCTACAATAGTCATTTACAACATTAACAATGTCTACACTGTATTTCTGATCAATTTGATGTTATTTTAAATGGACAAAAAAAGTGATTTTCTTTCAAAAACATGGACATTTCTCAGTAACCCCAAACTTTTGAAAAGTAAATAAAATATTGTTATAAAATATTGTTATAAAATAAATACATGGGCTCCAACATACATATACACACACACACACACACCCTACATGACCAAACATATGTGGACACCAGCTCATCAAATATCTCATTCCAAAAGTCATGAACATTAATATGGAGTTGGTCCCGCCCTTTGCTGCTATAACAGCCTCCACTCTTCTGGGAAGGTTTTCCAGTAGATGTTGGAACATTGCTGAGGGGAGATGATTCCTTTCAGCCACAAGAGCATTTGTGAGGTTGGGCACTGATGTTGGGCGATTAGGCTGGGATTGCAGACGGTGTTCCAATTTGTCCCAAAGGTGTTCGATGGGGTTGAGGTCAGGGCTCTGTGCAGGCCAGTCAAGTTCTTCCTCACCGATCTTGGCAAACCATCCCTGTATGGACCTCACTTTGTGCATGGGGGCATTGTCATGATGAAACAGGAAAGGGCCTTCCCTACATAAGGGACGGAAATGGCATTGCTGTATGATTGATGAGGATCTCCATATTGCAAATGTATGGTCCCTTACTAGACGTCCGCGAATGTTTTTAAAATTTGGGCTGTGCCTCAGGGCCGGATCTTCCGGGAAGTCATCAAATAAAGTCTCTCGGACATTTGGTTTCCGTTTTATAAAAAATGACATTTTTCCTCTGTCCCAGTAAATTCCACCAGATGGCGAATGGCTTCTTATTGCAAATGTACAAAACCTCAGTAATCATGACATGGCCATTTCTCCTAAACGGAAAAGACTCCGAAGAAGAAACTTGGTGAGCATAGGTTTGGCCTAATGGGCTGTAAGCCCAGAAACATGATGGCGTCGAGGCCTCAATGCTTTTTGAGTTAATCCCAGAAAAATGGCCTTAACCTGTTAGGGCTAGGGGGCAGTATTGACACGGCTGGATAAAAAACATACCCGATTTAATCTGGTTACCACTCCTACCCAGTAACTAGAATATGCATATACTTATTACATATGGATAGAAAACACCCTAAAGTTTCTAAAACTGTTTGAATGGTGTCTGTGAGTATAACAGAACTCAAATGGCAGGTCAAAACCTGAGAGATTCCTTTACAGGAAGTGGCCTGTCTGACCATTTCTTGAACTTCTTTTCCATCTCTATCTTTTACTAAGGATCTCTGCTCTAACGTGACACTTCCCACGTCGTCCATAGGCGCTCAGAGCCCGGGAAAAAACAGAATGTCGTCATTCCAGCCCCAGGCTGAAACACATTATCGCCTTTCTCAAGTGGCCGATCAAAGGACTCTGGGCTTATGCGCGTGACCCGACCGCCCCCGCCTTTGTGATTTTTTTCCTCTGTTTGCCGAAAAGGAGATTCCCTGTCGGAATATTATCACTTTTCTAAGAGAAAAATGGCGTAAAAATTGATTTTAAACAGCGGTTGACATGCTTCGAAGTACGGTAATGGAATATTTAGAATTTTATTGTCACGAATTGCGCCATGCGCGCGACACTTCTTTACCATTTCGGATAGTGTCTGGAACGCACGAACAAAACGCCGCTATTCGGATATAACGATGGATTATTTTGGACCAAACCAACATTTGTTATTGAAGTAGCAGTCCTGGGTGTGCATTCTGACGAAGACAACAAAAGGTAATCAAACTTTTATAATAGTAAATATGATTATGGTGAGTGCTAAACTTGCCGGGTGTCTAAATAGCGAGCCTGTGATGCCTGGGCTATGTACTTAGAATATTGCAAAATGTGCTTTCACCAAAAAGCTATTTTAAAATCGGACATATCGAGTTTATAGAGGAGGTCTGTATCTATAATTCTTAAAATAATTGTTATGCTTTTTGTGAACGTTTATCGTGAGTAATTTAGTAAAATGTTAGCGAATTCCCCGGAAGTTTGCTAGTTCTGAACGTCACATGCTAATGTAAAAAGCTGGTTTTTGATATAAATATGAACTTGATTGAACAAAACATGCATGTATTGTATAACATAATGTCCTAGGGTTGTCATCTGATGAAGATCATCAAAGGTGAGTGCTGCATTTAGCTGTCTTCTGGGTTTTGGTGACATTATATGCTGGCTTGAAAAATGGGTGTCTGATTATTTCTGGCTTGGTACTCTGCTGACATAATCTAATGTTTTGCTTTCGTTGTAAAGCCTTTTTGAAATCGGACAGTGTGGTTAGATTAACGAGAGTCTTGTCTTTAAATAGCTGTAAAATAGTCATATGTTTGAGAAATTGAAGTAATAGGATTTTTAAGGTTTTGAAAATCGCGCCACAGGCTGCAAGTGGCTGTTACGTAAGCGTCCCACCTAGCCCATAGAGGTTAAAGGTCAAAAACAAAAATAGAGCGCTAATTTGATCGCGTCACGTCAAAGTACATGAACCTGCGGTGTCAGGAAAAAAAGAACCAGCCATTTATCTATTGTAATTTACGAGAAATTGTACAATGGGTGATGGTCAAAGAAATGTGTTTTTTAACCAACAAATTTACAGATCCAGTTGCGGTGTGTTCAGACGAATCCGTTAAGGTGGGTTTCGGAGCTCTATGAGATTTCTGTGATTTTCTGAAATCACACACTCATTCAACCCTCTGTAAATCAGTCAGTTCTTAACGTAAATACTTACAATTCAACATTCTGCAAGAGCCAACCCCAAGGAGGATATGTGTTAACTTTCAGCCTCCTGTGTCAACTGGAAGTGCCTTAAATTGGGATCATAGGGGCTGTTTCGAACCGTTAAAAAGGTCAGATCGTTCCAAAACTTCATGTGTGATTAGGCAACCCTCATGAACTGCAAATCAGTCATTTCTCCCAACATATGTCCAAGAAAAACACACACACACACACACACACACACACACACACACACACACACACACACACACACACACACACACACACACACACACACACACACACACACACACACACACACACACACACACACACACACACACACACACACACACACCGGATGGAGTGACACAGTGCGGGGCTTAAAGACACACAGAGCCTGCAATGGCATCACCATAATCTCTAGGCCGTGTCGAGTTCAACGAGATGCCCAGCTTGACGGTAGCTCACTCGGTCTGACCGCAGCAACAGTGCAAAATGTAGGTCCAAAATGAAGCCTGGCCTAAATTTCAGGTGCTTTTGGGTGACAGCGGCAGAACCGTTAGGGTTAGAAGCACAATTCAACCTCAGGAACGTTCCCAAGGTCCTCCCGATCTGTGCAAGCCTAACCTTGACCGTGTGGCATTAACCCTTAACAGTGAAAACAGGGTGTTTATATCAAACAGTTTGCAATGACTTCTCTCCCCATAGGAATAAATTACCTGCTCCCCTAAATTCAACCTGAAGCCTATGTGGGTTATGAATGCCATATCAAACTGTCTTCTATGACAATCCATCAGACCACTATGAGGTCTACCTGTTTGATTCTAAGCTTCCTGGAGGAACCGGAAGTGGTTAACCTCACTAGGGTAGGGGGCACTATTTTCATCTCCGGATGAAAAGCGTGCCCAAAATAAACTGCCTGCTACTAGCTATGATATGCATATAGATAGAAAACACTCCAAAGTTTCTAAAACTGTTAAAATAATGTCTGAGTTTAACAGAACTGAAATGGCAGGTGAAAACCTGAGGAAAATCCATCCAGGAAGTGCCATTATTTTGAAATGGCTGTTTTTCCAATGAAAGCCTATACACCATTTAAAGGGATAGGACTAAGATTCCGTTCCATATGGCTTCCACTAGTTGTGATCAGTCTTTAGACATTGTTTCAGGCTTTTATTCTGAAAAATGAAGGAGAATGACAACTTTGAGTGAGTGGATAGTGGGATGTCCCCAGAGCTGTTTTCTGTGCGCGACCGAGAGAGCGCCTTTCTTGTTTTCTTTTATATTGACGACACTATTGTCCGGTTGAAAAATGTTCTATTATTTAGGCTAAAAAACAACCTGAGGATTGATTATAAACATCGTTTGACATTTCTACGAACTTTTCGGATACTATTTGGAATTTGTCTGCCTGTAGTGACCGCATTTGAGCCGTTGGATTACTGAACAAAACGCGCCAATAAAATAATGGCTTTTGGATATAAAGAGGGACTTTATCGAACAAAATGAACATTTATTGTGTAACTGGGAGTCTTGTGAGTGCAACCATACGAAGATCAAAGGTAAGTTGTTAATTGTATTGCTATTTCTGACTTTCGTGACTAATCTACTTGGCTGGTAACTGTATGTAATGTTTTGTGTGCTGAGCGCTGTCCTCAGATAATCACATGGTTTGCTTTCGCCGTAAAGTCTTTTTGAAATAATCTGACATGGCGGCTGGATTAAAAACAAGTTAAGCTTTATTTTGATGTATTACACTTGTGATTTCATGAAAGTTAAATATTTATAGTAATTTAATTTGGGCGCTCTGCAATTTCACCGGATGTTGGCCAGGTGGGACGCTACCGTCCCACACCCCCTAGAGAGGTTAAACTCAGGATTCTGTAAAAGTCTACCCCAATGAGGATATGCATTTGCTTTCAGCTTCCTGTGTCAACCAGAAGTGCCTTAAAAATTGGGGTCATAGGGGCTGTTTCGAAGGGTTAAAATGGTCAGATCTTTCCAAAACTTCATATGTGTGATTAGGCAACCCTCGTGAACTGTAAATCAGTCATTTCTCCCATCAGATTTCCAAGAAAAACACACACACACACACACACACAGCAAGGATGGAGTGGCACAGTGTGGGGCTTACAGACACACAGAGCCTGCAATAGTTACCTTCGTTCGAACTATCAAAGCACCGTCAGATCTAAAGCTCTAAAACTTTAGAAACCTGTTCTAGAGCTCAAGTCGATAGTGCACGGTGAGTTATGTGGCTCTAGAAGGTTCTCAAACCGAGAAACAGCCTCGTACATTTGCAATAACTTCCATTCTTTTTGACCATCGTGAAAACAACAACATTTAGAAAAGTCCCAGCGTCGCAAGATTAGGTGCATTGAAACCGCCTCGGCCCATAGAGACAGACCCTAACGTTTCTGTCCGATAGCTCATTCAAGGACCCCGTAGCAAAGCCCGGAAAAAGTGGATTTTCAACACCAATTAAGGTCGCTGCTCGGGCTCCAAATTACCTATTGAGCCGAAACTCGGGGTCGCCTCAGCTAGGCCTACACATAATGTCAGAACTGGATTCACAGCTACAACGTAACTACGTGTTTTATGTTTTTATTATGGTTTAAACAGAAGGCGCTGTGAATTTTGGGCTTGCCCTGAAATATGTGATAGTTGGCTTCTAACCGGGTTGGACAAAGTGGGTTTGGTGTCAGTTTGGTGTCAGAATGATATCTAATTGACTGATGGATGGTGAGTGCTGGCTGACTTTTGTCCATTTGCAATATGTTTAAACAGTGATAGACCATCACCAAATTGACATTCTGAAATCAACACCAATGAGTGATGGAGAGGAACCAGAATCACTGCCCAGCCATCCTGAGTTCATCGGGCCAGTCAATTTTGCATTTCTGTAATATTTTTGAGCATGTCAAATTCGTGATGGCAAATGCCCATTGAAACATATTGCAAATGGACAGCCGTGCACCTGGTGAATGGAACGGGTTACCAGGAGCAAATTTTTGAAATGGTTTTGAATGCCTTTAGGTGGGTGCAAGGGGTCCACAGCTGGGTAGGGAGCACCCCCCACCCGTGCCCATCCAAAAAAAGCGTTTTAAAAAATGACATGAGTCCCACTTCTCCCTCATCATACATGACAAATAGACCTTCTAGGTTGATTCATGTCTTAACCTCTATGGGCTAGGTGGGACGCTAGCGTGCCACCCGTGGTGCACTCCATCAACAGCAGGTGCATTTCAAGAGCGGCAAATTTGAATCCAAATAAATGTCAAAATTCAAATTTTTCAAACATACAACTATTTTACACCCTTTGAAAGATAAACATCTCCTTAATCTAACCACGTTTTACGATTTCAAAAAGGTTTTACGGCGAAAGCATAAATTTTGAGTATGTTAGGACAGTACATTTACAAGAGTTGTGTGTAATGTTTTGTCAAGTCAAAGACAGGGTCACCAAAACCATAAAACCAGCAAAAATGATGCACTAACCTTTTACAATCTCCATCAGATGACACTCCTAGGACATTATGTTAGACAATGCATGCATTTTTAGTTCTATCAAGTTCATATTTATATCCAAAAACAGCGTTTTACTGTGGCATTGATGTTGAGGAAATCGTTTCCCTCCAATAACCGGCAGTCAAGTCAGCGTCACAAATTAAATAATTAAAATTAGAAAACATTGGTAAAATATTATATTGTCATTTAAAGAATTATAGATTTACATCTCTTGAACGCAATCAACTTGCCAGATTTAAAAATAACCTTACTGGGAAATCACACTTTGCAATAATCTGAGCACTGCGCCCAGAAAAATACGCGTTGCGATACAGACTAGACGTCATGTTGGGGAGATCTAAAATCGAAAATACTATGTAAATAATCCATTACCTTTGATTCTCTTCATCAGATGTCACTTCCAGGTATCACAGGTCCATAACGAATGTAGTTTTGTTCAAAAAAGCTCATCATTTATGTCCAAAAATATCCGTCTTGTTAGCACATGATCTAAGCCAGCCGGACTTCTCGTCATGAACGAGGGGAAAAAATATATTTACGTTCGTTCAAACATGTCAAACGTTGTATAGCATAAATCATTAGGGCCTTTTTTAACCAGAACATGAATAATATTCAAGGTGGACGAATGCATACTCTTTTATAACGTATTGGAACGAGGGTACCCAACATGAACTCGCGCGCCAGGTGTCTAATGGGACATCATCGTTCCATGGCTCTTGTTCGGTCAGATCTCCCTCCAGAAGACTCAAAACACTTTGTAAAGGCTGGTGACATCTAGTGGAAGCAATAGGAAGTGCCAAAATATTCCTCAGCCCCTGTGTTTTTCAATGGGATAGGTTTAAAGGTAATACAACACATCAGGTATCCACTTCCTGTCAGAAAATGTCTCAGGGTTTTGCCTGCCAAATGAGTTCTGTTATACTCACAGACACCATTCAAACAGTTTTAGAAACTTTAGAGTGTTTTCTATCCATATATAATAAGTATATACATATTCTAGTTACTGGGTAGGATTAGTAACCAGATTAAATCGGGTACATTTTTTTATCCAGACGTGCAAATGCTGCCCCCTAGCCCTAACAGGTTAACATAGTGCTTTATATCATTTGGGCAGTATAAATGCCATTTGGACATGGTTCACTGACTTTTGGGTTTGGAAACCGACTTCCTATGATCATATATTGCAAATGGACATAACATCCTGATTTGACACTTTCATATTGCATTTGGACATATCTTATGGCATTTGGCAATGGTTCACTGACTTTTGACTTCGACTTCCTATGATATCATATTGAAAATGGACAAAACATATGCCTTATGGACAAGTAAAAAAAATATAACAATAAGATATGACAAAGGTATGTTCATACAGTTCTTATATATGTACAATTGGCCAAAAAATTGAAAGAATATCGAAAAATGGTCCAGAAAGTACTTTTTTAGAGGGTGATACATTTTTCAAACATTTTTCAAAACTTGACACTTGGGTCTTGACTTGATGTCCATTTTCAATATGACAATTTACGGTGGAGCGCGCTCGCGCTCCTTTGGATTTTTGCTATATGACATTTGCAATATGGTTTGTATGAATTGGCATCCAATTGAGTGGTATTTGCCATCGTATATATGTTTCGCCCAATGGCAATATGTTCCCATTCATTTTTGTCCAATTCAGGGGGTATTTCCTTACACAAGCTGTTATCACAAAGTTGGAAGCAGAGAATTGTCTAGAATGTCATTGTAATATACTGTATAATGGTATATGCCATTTAGCAGATGCTTTAATCCAAAGTGACTTACAGTGGCTTGCGACAGTATTTTGTTGCCTTACAACCTGGAATTAAAATGGATGGGGGTTTGTATCATTTGATTTACACAAAATCCTACCACTTTGAAGATGCAAAATATATTTTATTGTGAAACAAACAAGAAATAAGACAAAAAAATAAACTTGAGCGTGCATAACTATTCACCCCCCCCCCCCCCCCCCCCCCCCAAAGTCAATACTTTATAGAGCCACCTTTTGCAGCAATTACAGCTGCAAGTATCTTGGGGTATGTCTCTAAGCTTGGCACATCTAGCCACTGGGATTTTTGCCCATTCTTCAAGGCAAAACTGCTCCAGCTCCTTCCAGTTGGATGGGTTCTGCAGGTATACAGCAATCTTTAAATCATACCACAAATTCTCAATTGGATTGAGGTCTGGGATTTGACTAGGCCCTTCCAAGACTTTTAAATGTTTCCCCTTAAACCACTTGAGTGTTGCTTTAGCAGTATGCTTAGGGTCATTGTCCTGCTGGAAGGTGAACCTCCATTATAGTCTCACATTTCTCAAAGACTGAAACAGGTTTCCCTCAAGAATTTCCCTGTATTTAGCACCATCCATCATTCCTTCAATTCTGACCAGTTTCCCAGTCCCTGCCAATGAAAAACATCCCCACAGCATGATGCTGCCGCCACCATGCTTCACTGTGGGATTGGTGTTCTCGGGGTGATGAGAGGTGTTGGGTTTGCACCAGACATAGCATTTTCCTTGATGGCCAAAATGCTCAGTTTTAGTCTCATCTGACCAGAGTTCCTTCTTTCATATGTTTGGGGAGTCTCCCACATGCCTTTTGGTGAACACCAAACGTGTTTGCTTATTTTTTTCTTGAAGCAATGGCTTTTATTCTGGCCACTCTTCTGTAAATCCCAGCTCTGTGGAGTGTACGGCTTAAAATGGTCCAATGGACAGATACTCTAGTATCCGCTGTGGAGCTTTGCAGCTCCTTCAGGGTTATCTTTGGTCTCTTTGTTGCCTCTCTGATTAATAATGCCCTCCTTGCCTGGTCTGTGAGTTTTGGTGGGCAGCCCTCTCTTGGCAGGTTTGTTGTGGTGCTATATTCTTTCCATTCTTTAATAATGGATTTAATGGTGCTCCGTGGGATGTTCAAAGTTTCTGATATTTTTTTAAAGCCCAAGTACTTCTCCTGTGGTGGTTCATTTCTTTATTATCAAATGAGGAGAGACAAACTTATCACACAAGTCAGTTACACTTAAACTAAATCTTTAATAGTGAGAGTTTTGCAATAGCAATGGCTTGTCGATGAATCACCGTCTCTTTGATGATTCATTGAGAGCAGCGTGACAAAAGTACAAAGTCTTTCATAGCCAAGATCCACCCCCTAGTCGACATAACAAACCACATATGTTTGTAACGGGTCACAAGGTAAGACTTTTAAATGAGAATTGAGTATCCCATAGCCAGATAGCATTTGCTATAAATTATCGTTCAGTTTGGCCCCTAAGACGAGGTTCCAATCTCGTTCCTGGTACTTCATAGCACAGAACACCAACTCATCCAATGGCATAAATCAATTGTCAACTCCAGATACTCCCATCTCAAGTAAAACCCCTTCTTGACCCCACTCCTGGACAAGCTCACTGAGGGTAGTGAGCCTCTAGGTCATACACTATCCCAGGATAAGTGCAACATCAGAGATGACATACAATGCTTCCAGACACTACGACACACATCCCCAATGCCAAAGGAGAGAGTGACTGGCGCACAGACATTGTGGAGACAAGTAATTGGTTCCCCATTAATCACGCATCTCTTCACATGGTTTAAGAATAGGTAGACACATTCACATATGAAGACAATGTTCCCTCCTGTCCTCTTCCCTTTCTGATATTCTGCATAGCACCAGGGACATGTGAAAGGCAAGCCTGACCTCTCCCCTCTCTGGGCCCCAGGTGACTGAGCCCCAGCTGAGGGAAGAAGTGCAACTGTCAACACCAGAGTCCGAAGGGATACATTCTAATAACAAGTATATCACATAAGCATATTATGCAGAGAAGACATCTTATTAATTAGCTATGTTACACAACTATTTCTGATTCTTCCGCCACACTCCACAACTTTGTACCTGACCATTTTGGAGAGCTCCTTGGTCTTCATAGTGCTGCTTGGTTGGTGGTGCCTCTTGCTTAGTTGTGTTGCAGACTCTGGAGCCTTTCAGAACAGGTGTATATATACTGAGATCATGTGACAGATCATGTGATACTTAGATTGTACACAGGTGGACTTTATTGAACTAATTGTGTGACTTCTGAAGGTAATTGGTTGCACCAGATCTTATTTAGGGGCTTCTTAGCAAAGGGGCCCTATACATATGCATGCACCACTTTTCCGATTTTTAATATTGGGGAAATTCTTTAAACAGGTCATTTTTTGGACTATTTTGTGTATGTCCATTACATGAAATCCAAATAAAAATCCATTTAAATTACAGGCTGTAATGCAACAAAATACGAAAAACGCCAAGGGGGTGAACACTTTTGCAATGCACTGTACAGTCATGAATGCATAAATTTAACATATGGGTGGTCCAGGGACATGAACCCACTACCCTGATATTACAAGCACCATGTTCTACCAACTGAGCTACAGTATAAAGGACCAGTAGCGTTAAAATTTCCCTTCACTGGAACTAAGGGGCCTAGCCCTAACCATGAAAAACAGCCCCAGACCACTATTCCTCCTTCACCAAACTTTACATTTAGTACAATGCATTGGGGAAAGTAGCCTTCTCCTGGCATCGCCAAACCTAGATTAGTCCATCGGAATGCCAGATGGTGAAGCATGATTCATGACTCTAGAGAACACGTTTCCACTGCTCAAGAGTCCAATGGCAGAAAGCTTTACACCACTCCAGCCGACGCTTGGCATTGCGCATGGTGACCTTAGGTTTGTGTGCGGCTGCTCGAATGGAAACCCATTTTATGAAGCTCCAGATGAAAAGTTATTGTGCTGACATTGCTTTCAGAGACAGTTTGGAACTCGGTAGTGAGTGTTACAACCAAGGACAGATGATTTTTACGTGCTACTCGCTGCAGCACTCGGCAGTCCTGTTCTGTGACCTTGAGTGGCCTACCCCTTCACGGCTGAGCCATTGTTGCTCCTAGACATTTCCACTTCACAATAATTGCACTTACAGCAGCTCTAGCATGGCAGAAAATTGATGAACTGACTTGTTGGAAAGGTGGCATCCTATGACGGTGCCACTTTAAAAGTCATTGAGCTGTTCAGTAAGACCCTTCTACTGCCAATGTTTGTTTTTGGAGATTGCATGGCTGTGTCCTCGATTTTATACACCTATCAGCAATGGGTGTGGCTGAAATAGCCGAAGGGGTGTCCAAATACTTTCGAATATATAGTGTCTATATACAGTATATGTATACACAGTTCCTTCAGAAAGTATTCAGACCCCTTGACTTTTTCCACATTTTGTTACATTACAGCCTTAAAAACATCATCCTCGAGATGTTCCTACAACTTGACTGGAGTCCACCTGTGGCAAATTTAAGGTGAAACATAGTGGTGGCAGCATCATGATGTGCGGATGTTTTTCAGTGGCAGGGACTGAGATATAGTCAGGAGTGAGACAAATATGAATCAAGCAATGTACAGAGATCCTTGATGAATACCGGCTCTAGCGCGCTCAGGACCTCAGACTGGGGCGAAGGTTCACCCTCCAAAAGGACAACAACCCTAAGCACACAGCCAAGACAATGCAGGTGTCACGACTTCCGCCGAAGTTGGTCCCTTTCCTTGTTCGGGTGGCGTTCGGCGGTCGACGTCACCAGCCTTCTAGCCATCGCCGATCCACTTTTCATTTTCCATTTGTTTTGTCCTTGTCTTACACACCTGGTTTCATTCCCCCAATTACTTGTTCATTATTTAACCCTCTGTTCCCCCATGTTTGTTTGTGAGTGATTGTTTGTATGTAGTACGGTCCGTTATTGTGGGCTAGATTATAGCGTTGTATTATTGATTCTTTGAGTAAATTACGTTTATTACTCATATCTGCTGTCCTGCGCCTGATTCCTCTACACCAGCTACACACAGGCATATTACAGCAGGAATGACTTTGGGACAAGTCTCTGAATGTCCTTGAGTGGCCCAGCCAGAGCCCGGACACGAACCCGATCGAACATCTCTGGAGAGACATGAAAATAGCTGTGCAGCAACGATCCCCATCCAACCTGAAAGAGCTTGAGAGGATCTGCAGAGAAGAATGGGAGAAACTCCCCAAATACAGATGTGACGAGCTTGTAGCGTCATGCCTAAGAAGACTCGATGCTGTAATCGCTGCCAATGGTGCTTTAACAAAGTACTGAGTAAATGTGATATTTCCCCCCCCCCAAAAAAATAATTACATTATTTTAGGATTGTGTGTAGATTGATAAGGGGAAAAAACTATTTCAAAATGTAAGCCTGTAACTTAACAAAATGTGGAAAAAGTCAAGGGGTCTGAATACTTTCCGAAGGCACCGTATATATATATATATATATATGCCAAGTCTTCGCACAACGGTAACACGACCACGTGTTATATATATATATATATTTAAACAATTCTAGGAGGTAGAAGTGTTGTTCAGTTTATTGTGAAATTGTTGCACTAACTCACCATGTCCTGGCTGACTTTGATAGGGTCCTTGAACACGGTCCAAACCACAGCCTCATTGCAATTGGGAGTGGTCAGGGAGCCAAGGTAACGGTAGTATTTGGTACGGTCCACCCCTTCCAGGAGTTCATCCAATGAAATAGCATGAGTAATGTTTACAATATCATCTTAATGAAGGAAGAAAGAAAAAACATATACTGAAATCATATGCTACTATTGAACAATAAAATCACTCATTTTGAATTCAAAGAGAAAAACAAATCCCTCTTCCAAACTTTATTTTGAGGAAGTAGTTCTTGATCAAATCATAACCAGTCAAATCTCTCCTCTCACCTTTTAGTGTGATGTTGGCCAAGTAGGATGTCAGAGTATTCCAGGCTGCTGGTGAACCAGTCACATTGCCCGGTATGGCCTGTTGCAAAAAATGTACTTTAATAACAGAAAACAGCAATAAAACATTGAAATGCCCAATCTAAAATGGAAAAATGGATGCCATTTCTAGGAAGGTTAAAGCATCCTCTCACCTCTATGAAGAAACCAAGAGCAGCGAGTCCCGTGCTGTCTGTAACGGTCATGGTCGTGTTACCGTTGTGCGAAGACTTGGCATTTACTATGTGCAACTGAAAGGTGAAGCATAACAGTTGATGTAAAAAGTTATCTGAATCCATTGGAAAATTCAAACATTGTAATGATACATTTAAAAAAGGTAGACTACAATCTCCCATATTTACAGCTTTTCAAAGGTCATTTAAATTAATGATATATATGCCCCCTGATTCTTGAGGAATATAACTTATAAATGCCTCATAAGTTCAGTACAACCGTCAGACTATTGCACTATCTATGAAAAATCTGAGAGTGGTTACATTTACCCATTCGTCAGTTTTCTAGTAAACCAAGTTGCATGGCTGCAGTTTGGCTGGGGGGGGGGGGGATAGTACTAAGCCTAAACGAATAACTTGACATTGATTCATGGCAGTATGGTATATGTACATCAGTGGAGGCTCCTCCGAGATGGAAGGGGAAGACCATCCTCCTCAGTGAATTTCATGAAAATAAAAAGAGTGAAAGATTTAAAAAGTTATCCTTTTTAGATAAAACTATACTCTATACAGTATATTCACATCACCAAATAATTCATTAAAACACACAGTTTTTCAATGCAGGTCTACATTAGCCTCAACAGCACTCATTTTGGTATTACCATGGTGTAGCTAAAGGTCAGCTAGTTTTCCTCCTCCTCTGGTTCTCACCTCCTTCTATAGACTTACACAGTAATTATGACAACTTCTGGAGGATGTCCTCCAACCTATCAGAGCTCTCGCACTGACATGTTGTCCACCCAATCAAAGGATCAGAGAATGAATCTCATACTGAAGGTTTTTCTTGGAAAGGTTTTTTCGCCTGGTTACAGACAGCTGATGTGTTGTCCACTGAAGTTCACAAGCGAATAGAAACGGTGAGAGGAGGAGAGCACGTAGATGTGAGAAGGAATTATATAATGAGCAAATGAGTCATGCTGTTTATGTGGCTGCTTTGAAAGTGAACTGTGTTTATGTGTGATCAGGGGTGTATTTATACTGCCGATTCTTTTGAAAAAAATGCTTCTTAAACGGAAGCAAACGGAGTGAAACAGGAATAAACATACCTGAATTTGTCCAATAGAAACTCTCGTTTGCAACTGTTGGACTAAGGATTACACCCTAGATCAGCTATATGCAGGCAAGAGTGTGCAATGCGGTATTGAATGTGTCACTGTCTGTGACAGCTCAACATTTTCTCTCAACCTGTGCACCTACTGTACGTTGTAAATACTTTATTCATAGGCTAGATTGTAGCAACCTCATGATGTGTATAGGGAACAATTGAGTATCATGTAGTAGCCTAAACCTATCGATGTTACAATGAGCTGGGTGAATGGAATATGAATGACAGTCATCCAATATGCTGTAAAAGAAATAAGGCCATGCTCATAATTTTTTTTAAAGGTCCTCCCTCATCTTAAACGGCACCAACCGCCACTGATGTGCATCAGTATGAGAAGTGTCACCCCATGTGACATGGGCTACATTCAGATTCTCTACCCTTCTCCATAACTGTACTCATACACTTCCTTTCATGAATTTCAAAGGAATGGACTAATGTTTGCAATATAGTGGAAACTCCCTCCAGCCATGCTTGCATCAATCCATGAAAGAGTGAGGGGGGGGGGGTGAATGAGGGGACACTTCTGGAGAAAGGTAGAGAATCAGAATTACCTCCATGGGGTAATGGGTTCCATCCACTGTGTGCTCCGACCCAGGGACAGAGGTACCGTTGCCCCAGTGCAGGTGAAACTGCAGGCTGTCATAGGCCTCAGACAGGGCCCCGCCTGCAATCTGGACTCCACTCGTCAGCTTGACTTTGACTGAAAGAAAGAAAACACCAACAAAACGAGAGGAATTGGTTCAATTTCGAACAAATTCCATGTTTGGTACATACAGTGCATTTGGAAAGTTTTCAGATCCCTTTACTTTTTCCACATTTTGTTAGTTACAGCCTTATTCTAAAATATAATAAATAAAAAAGTTGTGATCAATCTACTTACAATACCCATACTGACAAAGTGAAAACCGTTGTTTTGAATTTTGCAAGTGTTTTATAAATAAAAAACTGAAATACCTTATTTACATAAGTATTCAGACCCTTTGCTATCAGACTCGAAATTGAGCTCAGGTGCATCCTGTTTCCATTGATCATCCTTGAGATGTTTCTACAGCTTGATTGGAGTCCACCTGTGGTAATTTCAATTGATTGGACATGATGTGGAAAGGCACACACCTGTCTATATAAGGTCCCACAGTTGACAGTGCATGTCAGAGCAAAAACCAAGCCATGAGGTCGAAGGAAATGTCCATAGAGCTCCGGGACAGGATTTTGTCGAGGCACAGATCTGGGGAAGGGTACCAAAAAATGTCTATAGCATTGAAGGTCCCGAAGAACACTGTGGCCTCCATCGTTCTTAAAAGGAAGAAGTTTGGAACCACCAAGATTCTTCCTAGAGCTGGTTGCCCAGCCAAACTGAGCAATCTGGGGAAAAGGGCCTAGGTCAGGGAGGTGACCAAGAATCCGATGGTCACTCTGTGGAGATGGGAGAAACTTACAGATGGACAACCATCTCTGCAGCACTCCACCAATCAGGCCTTTATGTTGGAGTGGCCAGACGGAAGCCACTCCTCAGTAAGAGGCACATGGCAGCCAAAAGGCACCTAAAGACTGTCAGACAATGATAAAAAAGATTCTCTGGTCTAAAGATACCAAGATTGAACTCTTTTGCCTGAATGCCAATGGGACAATAGTCAGGATTGTGGGAAAGATTAACGGAGCAAGGTACAGAGAGATCCATGATGAAAACCTGTGAGAGAGTTATCAGGATCTCAGACTGGGGGCTATGGTTCACCTTCCAACAGGACAACGACCCTAAGCACACAGTCAAGACAACGCAGGAGTAGATTTGGGACAAGTCTCTGAATGTCCTTGAGTGGCCCAGCCAGAGCCCAGACTTGACCCGATCTAACATCTCTGGAAAGACCTGAAAATAGCTGTGCAGTGACTCCCCCCCCATCCAACCTGACAGAGCTTGAGAGTAACTGCAGAGAAGAATGGGAGAAACTCCACAAATACAGGTGTACCAAGCTTGTAGCGTCATACCCAAGAAGACTCGAGGCTGAGTAAAGCGTCTGAATACTTATGTAAATGTGATATTTCCGTATCGTTTTTATTATAAATTTGCTAAAATTTCTGTTTATTATGGGATATTGTGTAGATTGATAAAGGGAAAAAACTATTTAATCAATTTTAGAATAAGGCTGTAACGTAAGAAAATGTATAAAAAGTCAAGGGGTCTGAATATTTTCCAAATGCACTGTATGTACCAAACCAGGAATTTTCCTCAAGTGGGGACTTTGAGTGTATGGATTGAGAGGCAAGGCATCCATCCATTCTCCTCACCGGTTTTGCCAGTGTTCTTGATACTCTTCATTGTATAATTGTCTCCGTATTTGGTGAAGGTGAAGGTTGTCAGGGTTGCATCAACCACTGCCGATGCGGAGACAATATTGATGGGAGACTGTCGCGATCCATTGCAATGTTCTGAGGCAATGGTGGGCCAAGTGGTGTCACCTTAACATATTATCAATCATACCGTGGTGTCAATGTACCGTATGTTTATAGGGGTCACATTATATGCTAACACATTAATTCTATAGTCTGTTATCCACCACCATCACAATCAATTCAAAGCAAATGCTTCATGTACAATTTGTGAATAAAAATAACACTGTAACCAATGGGTAAATCCAATACTTACCACAACTAGGATCATGGTAACACCACGCTGATAAGAAGGGAAAAAGTTATGCAAAGTGTCACAAAAATAATAGTAGAAGACAGTCACAGTGCAACAAAATAATATAATAATCACTTACAACCGCCTGCAGCACTGATTGCAGTGAGGACAAATAGAGCCGCATTGATAACCACAAGTCGATTCATCTGAAAGCAAGGAAAAGGCAATTATAAATGAAGCCGGACATCCATTTGACTTTTATTTCAATATCCACAGACATACAGTTTTGATTCGGTATGGACCAGCCTTGATTTCAATGTCCACAATATCCACAACGTCCAAAAACATAGACGTCTGTGATTGGTTCAGATTTGGTCCCGTCTGGACCAGCCTTGATTTGACGCAAACATAGACGTCTATGTTTGTGGACGTTGCGGATGTTATGGACGCTAAAATCAAGGCCATCTGTGGATGTTGAAATCAAGGAAAGGGCGAACTGACCCAATTTCAACCACCTTTTATCATCCTTGGCAAATTTGGACTCTACTCAACTATGTTCTACTGTACTGCCATGTACTGTGCTGTACTGTACTGTCCAAACTCTTTAAACACAGACAGTTTATGATTGGTTCAGATTTGGTCAACCAAATTTGGTCTTGTTCGGGGGTGGAGCTCATTAGTATAATACGCAGTGTACTTTGCAAGTGTTTATTTTACATTTACATTTTGGGCATTTAGCAGACTCTCTTAACGAGAGTGACTTACAGTCAGTGCATTCAATGGTAATGCTTCATTAAAGAGGTCCTTATTACAGTGCAATTACATGTGTAATTACCCATTAACAAGCATCTTAGGTAATTGTAATAACTCTTAGATACACTGTAATAACAACATGTAACTGGTGTAAATTGCAGTCTGTAATTACAGAGGCGTAACAACAAATGCTTGTTACCGTGCTTGTTATAACATTCACAAATGTAGTGTTTAGTTTCTTCTCATCTGCATCCGATTCAGTAATAACTGTCACAAGGTTGTAATCGCTTGTGGACAAATGTGATAGATGTCTGATATTACAAAGGTTGGAGGCTCAATAGGCTCTAATTACCTACCCGTGAATGCACACTCTTAAAATCTCCACTCAATGTTGTTGCTAGCACTTGCCCCCGTATAAAAAAGTATAAATCAAATCAAATACCATGAAATGCTTACATACAAGCCCTTAAATAACAATGCAGTTCAAGAAATAAAGTTAAGAAAATATTTACAAACTAAACTAAAGTAAAAAATCGATCCATGATCATCTCCTTTGTCTTGATCATGTTAAGGGAGAGGTTGTTGTCCTGTACTGCCAGGTCTTTGACCTCCTCCCTATAGGCTGTCTCATCACTGTCGGTGATCAGGCCTACCACTGATGTGTCGTCAGCAAACTTAATGACGGTGTTGGAGTCACGCTTTGCCACGCAGTTGTGGGTGAATAGGGAGTACAGGAGGGGACTAAGCACGCACCCCTGAGGGGCCACAGTGTTGAGGATCAGCATGGCAGATGTGTTGTTGCCTACCCTTACCACCTGGGGGTGGCCCTTCAGGAAGTCCAGGATCCTGTTGCAGAGGGAGATATTTAGTCTCAGGGTCCTTAGTTTAGTGATGAGCTTCGTGGGCACAATGGTGTTGAACGCAGAGCTGTAGTCAATGAACAGCATTCTCACAACGGGGTTCCTTGTGTCTAGTTGGGAAAGGGCAGAGTGGAGTGCGATTGAGGATCTGTTGGGGCGGTATGCTAATTGGACTGCGTCTAGAGTTTCTGACACTTCATGGCTACTGACGTGAGTGCTACGGGACAGTAGTCATTTGAGCAGGTTAACTTCGCTTTCTTGGGCACAGGGACTATGGTGGCCTGCTTGAAACATTTAGGTATTACAGACTTGGTCAGGGAGAGGTTGAAAATGTCAATGAAGACACTTGCCAGTTGGTCTGCACATGCTCTGTGTACACGTCCTGGTAATCTGTTTGGCCCCGCAGCCTTGTGAATGTTGACCTGTTTAAAGGTCTTGCTCACATCGGCTACGGAGAGCGCGATCACACAGTCGTCCGGAACAGCTGGTGCTCTCATGCATGCTTCAGTGTTGCTTGCCTCGAAGCGAGCATAAAAGGCATTTAGCTAATTTGGTAGGCTCGCGTCCCTGGGCAGCTCGCGGCTGAGTTTCCCTTTGTAGTTCGTAATAGTTTGCAAGCACTGCCATATCCGACGAGCGTCAGAGCCGGTGTAGTAGGATTCAGTCTTAGTCCTGTATTGATGCTTTTCCTGTTTGTTGGTTCATCTACAGTTGAAGTTGGAAGTTTACATACACTTAGGTTGGAGTCATTAAAACTCGTTTTTCAATCACTCCACAAATTTCTTGTTAAAAAAAAGTATAGGATAGTGTCTTGAACGCCCGAACAAAACGCCGCTGTTTGGATATAACTATGGATTATTTTGAACCAAATCAACATTTTTTATTGAAGTAGAAGTCCTGGGAGTGCATTCTGACGAAGACAACAAAGGTAATAACATTTTTCTTATAGTAAATCTGACTTTGGTGAGTGCTAAACTTGCTGGGTGTCTAAATAGCTAGCCCTGTGATGCCGGGCTATCTACTGAGAATATTGCAAAATGTGCTTTCACCGAAAAGCTATTTTAAAATCGGACATAGCGAGTGCATAGAGGAGTTCTGTATCTATAATTCTTTAAATAATTGTTATGCTTTTTGTGAACGTTTATCGTGAGTAATTTAGTAAATTCACCGGCAGTGTTCGGTGGGAATGCTAGTCACATGCTAGTCACATGCTAATGTAAAAAGCTGGTTTTTGATATAAATATGAACTTGATTGAACAAAACATGCATGTATTGTATAACATAATGTCCTAGGGTTGTCATCTGATGAAGATCATCAAAGGTTAGTGCTGCATTTAGCTGTGGTTTGGGTTTATGTGACATTATATGCTAGATTGAAAAATGGGTGTCTGATTATTTCTGGCTGGGTACTCTGCTGACATAATCTAATGTTTTGCTTTCGTTGTAAAGCCTTTTTGAAATCGGACAGTGTGGTTAGATTAACGAGAGTCTTGTCTTTAAAATGGTGAAAAATAGTCATATGTTTGAAAAATTGAAGTTTTTGCATTTTTGAGGTTTTTGAATAACGCGCCACGGGATTACACTGGCTGTTACGTAGGCGGGACGATTTGGTGCCACCTACCCTAGAGAGGTTAAGACAGAACACTATACAAACAAAACAAGAAACTGACAGCCAAACAGTCCTGTCAGGTGAAACACAATGACAGAAACAATTACCCACAAAACCCCAACGGAAAAACATGCACTTATGTGCGACTCCCAATCAACAACAACGAACTTCAGCTGTGCCTGATTGGGAGCCACACACGGCCCAAAACAAAGAAATACAAAAACATAGAAAAAGAACATAGAATGTCCACCCAATGTAACACCCTGGCCTAACCAAAATAAAGAACAAAAAAACCCTCTCTATGGCCAGGGTGTTACAGTATCATAATTCCAGTGGGTCAGAAGTTTACATACACTAAGTTGGCTGTGCCTTTAAACAGCTTGGAAAATTCCAGATAATGATGTCATGGCTTTAGAAGCTTCTGATAGGCTAATTGACATAATTTGAGTCAATTGGAGGTGCACCTGTGGATGTCTCTTTGCTTGACATCATGGGAAAATCCAAAAAAATCAGCCAAGACCTCAGAAAAAAATTGTAGACCTCCACAAGTCTGGTTCATCCTTGGGAGCAATTTCCAAACTCCTGAAGGTACCACATTCATCTGTACAAACTATAGTATGCAAGTATAAACACCATGGGACCATGCAGCAGTCATACTGCTCAGGAAGGAGACGCGTTCTGTCTCCTAGAGATGAACGTACTTTGGTGCGAGATGTGCAAATCAACCCCAGAACAACAGCAAATGACCTTGTGAAGACGCTGGAGGAAACAGGTACAAAAGTATCTATATCCACAGTAAAATGAGTCCTATATCGGCATAACCTGAAAGGCCGCTCAGCAAGGAAGAAGCCACTGCTCCAAAACTGGCATAAAAAAGCCAGACCACGGTTTGACACTGCACATGGGGATAAAGATCGTACTTTTTGGAAAAATGTCCTCTGGTCTGATGACGCAAAAATAGAACTGTTTGGCCATAATGACCATCGTTATGTTTGGAGGAAAAAGGGGGAGGGTTGCAAGCCAAAGAACACCATCCCAACCGTGAAGCAAGGGGGTGGCAGCATCATGTTGTGGGCGTGCTTTACTGCAGGAGGAACTGGTGCACTTCACAAAATAGATGGCATCATGTAGATGGAAAATGATGTGGATATATTGAAGCAACATCTCAAATCATCAGTCAGGAAGTTAAAGCTTGGTTGCAAATGGGTCTTCCAAATGGACAATGACCCCAAGCATACTTCCAAAGTTGTGGCAAAATGGATTAAGGACAACAAAGTCAAGGTATTGGAGTGGCCATCACAAAGCCCTGTCCTCAATCCTATAGAAAATGTGTGGGCAGAACTGATAAAGCGTGTGCAAGGAAGGAGGCCTAGAAACCTGACTCAGTTACACCAGCTCTGTCAGGAGGAATGGGCCAAAATTCACCCAACTTATTGTGGGAATCTTGTGGAAGGCTAGCCGAAACGTTTGACCCAAGCTAAACAATTTAAAGGCAATGCTACCAAATACTAATTGAGTGTATGTACACTTCTGACCCACTGGGATTGTGATGAAAGAAATAAAAGCTGAAATAAATCATTCTCTCTGCTATTATTTTGACATTTCACATTCTTAAAATGAAGTGGTGATCCTAACTGACCTAAGACAGGGAATTTTAACTAGGATTAAATGTCAGGAATTGTGAAAAACTGAGCTTAAATGTATTTGGCTAAGGTGTATGTAAACTATCGACTTCAACTGTAAGGGCATAGCAGAATTTCTTATAAGCGTCTGAATTGGTGTCCTGCTCCTTGAAAGTGGCAGCTCTTGTCTTTCGCTCAGTGCGGTTGTTACCTGTAGTCCATGCCTTCTGGTTGGAATATGTATGTACTGTCACTCTTTGGATAACTTCGTCGATGCACTTCTTGATGAAGCCGATGACTGAGGTGGTATACTCCTCAAAGCCATTGGGTGAATCCCTGAACATATTCCAATCTGTGCTAGCAAAACAGTCCTGTAGCGTAGCATCCTTGTCATCTAACTACTTCCGTATTGAGCGAGTCACTGGTACTTCCTGCTTTAGTTTTTGCTTGTTAGGAGCAATCAGGAGGATACAATAATGGTCAGATTTGCCAAATGGTGGGTGAGGGAGAGCTTTGTATGCATCTCTGTGTGTGGAGTAAAGGTGGTCTAGAGTTTTTTTTCCTCTGGTAGCACATGTGACATGCTGGAAGAAATTAGGTAAAACGGATTTGAGTTTGCCTGCATTAATGTTCCCTGCCACTAGGAGCACCGCTTCTGGATGGACATTTTCTTGTTTGCTTATGGCCTTATACAGTGGTCTTAGTGCCTGCATCAGTTTGTGGTGTTAAATAGACGGCTACGAAAAATATAGATGAAAAGTCTCTTGGTAGATAGTGTGGTCTACAGTTTATCATGAGGTACTATTGTTCAGGCGAGCAATATCTCGAGACCTCTTCAATATTAGACATCGCGCACCAGCTGTTATTGACAAATAGACACACACCACCACCCCTCGTCTTACCAGACATAGCTGTTCTGCAGATGCACGGAAAACTTAACCTCTATGGGCTAGGTGGGACGCTTACGTAACAGCCACTGGCAGCCTGTGGCGCGATTTTCAAAACGTTAAAAATCCTATTACTTCAATTTCTCAAACATATGACTATTTTACAGCTATTTAAAGACAAGACTCTCGTTAATCTAACCACACTGTCCGATTTCAAAAAGGCTTTACAACGAAAGCAAAACATTAGATTATGTCAGCAGAGTACCAAGCCAGAAATAATCAGACACCCATTTTTCAAGCCAGCATATAATGTCACCAAAACCTAGAAGACAGCTAAATGCAGCACTCACCTTTGATGATCTTCATCAGCTGACAACCCTAGGACATTATGTTATACAATACATGCATGTTTTGTTCAATCAAGTTCATATTTATATCAAAAACCAGCTTTTTACATTAGCATGTGACGTTCAGAACTAGCATACCCCCCGCAAACTTCCGGGGAATTCGCTAACATTTTACTAAATTACTCACGATAAACGTTCACAAAAAGCATAACAATTATTTTAAGAATTATAGATACAGACCTCCTCTATGCACTCGATATGTCCGATTTTAAAATAGCTTTTTGGTGAAAGCACATTTTGCAATATTCTAAGTACATAGCCCAGGCATCACGGGCTCGCTATTTAGACACCCGGCAAGTTTAGCACTCACCATAATCATATTTACTATTATAAAAGTTTGATTACCTTTTGTTGTCTTCGTCAGAATGCACACCCAGGACTGCTACTTCAATAACAAATGTTGGTTTGGTCCAAAATAATCCATCGTTATATCCGAATAGCAGCGTTTTGTTCGTGCGTTCCAGACACTATCCGAAATAGTAAAGAAGTGTCGCGCGCATGGCGCAATTCGTGACAATAAAATTCTAAATATTCCATTACCGTACTTCGAAGCATGTCAACCGCTGTTTAAAATCAATTTTTACGACATTTTTCTCGTAGAAAAGCGATAATATTCTGACAGGGAATCTCCTTTTCGGCAAACAGAGGAAAAAATCCCAAAGGCGGGGGCGGTCGGGTCACGCGCATAAGCCCAGTGTCCCTTGATCGGCCACTTGAGAAAGGCGATAATGTGTTTCAGCCTGGGGCTGGAATGACGACATTCTGTTTTTTCCCGGGCTCTGAGCGCCTATGGACGACGTGGGAAGTGTCACGTTAGAGCAGAGATCCTTAGTAAATGATAGAGATGGAAAAGAAGTTCAAGAAATGGTCAGACAGGCCACTTGCTGTAAAGGAATCTCTCAGGTTTTGACCTGCCATTTGAGTTCTGTTATACTCACAGACACCATTCAAACAGTTTTAGAAAATTTAGGGTGTTTTCTATCCATATGTAATAAGTATATGCATATTCTAGTTACTGGGTAGGAGTGGTAACCAGATTAAATCGGGTATGTTTTTTATCCAGCCGTCTCAATACTGCCCCCTAGCCCTAACAGGTTAACCAAGTGTATATTATCCGTGCCGTCGTCCAGCCACGACTCAGTGAAACATAAGATATTACAGTTTTTAATGTCCCGTTGGTAGGATAGTCTCGAGCGGAGATCATCCAGTTTATTTTCCAGTGATTGGAAGTTGGCCAATAGAATGGACGGTAGAGGCGGGTTGCCCACTCGCCGACCAATTCTCACAAGGCACCCCAATCTCTGCCCCCTGTATTTCCATATTTTCTTCACGCGAATGACAGGGATTTGGGCCTGGTCTCGGAGAAGCAGTATATCCTTCACGTCGGACTCATTAAAGAAAAAATCATTTTCTTAATCATTCATTACATTTTGGCAATCATAAATGACTAACTTACCATTTAAACCATAACTGTTTATTAATATGTCTACAAATGTATAATTGATGGTTAAAGTAATTGTCCCATTGTCAAATGCACCGTTAAATGATTTAACAAAGATTACATTTTTTTATGTAAATGGTTTGTGAACCCATTTTTGCCATTGGGCATGGGTATCAGACTCCAGAGCCCTTTATTGCAGAGTTGTGTCAATGAGGTGGTCGGTTTTCAATTGGCTAACACTGTGGTTTGTGCAGACTGAAATAAAGTGGTTTGTGCAGACTGAAATAAGGTGCGTTGGGATGCTATCGAAAACTTTAACATTTGTAACAAGCACGGTAACAAGCATTCATTGTTACACCTCTGTAATTACAGACTGCAATTACCACCAGTTACATGTTGTTATTACAGTGCAACTATTAATTACAATTAATTATAATACTTCTTACAGTATAATTACATATGTAATTACACTGTAATAAGTACCCCTTAAAATGAAGTGTTACCCATTCAATTAAGGTAGATAAACAACCAATTATCACAGTCATAGCGAGTAGAGGTGTTAGTCCAGGTGTCCTGGCTACAGATGTAGGATCGTAATTTGACCTAGTTTGCTACAGCAGGAAAATAATCCTGCAGCAACAGGAAATGTAAATTATTATGTGGATTATAATTACTAGACATTTGTGTAGGGGTTAATACTTTTTTTGTAAGGGAAAATCTAATCTGACATTTCAAAGTGGAAATTACAAACTTCTGAAGCCTTTTTAAACCTCAAATAAACTACAAGGTTTACATTTCCTGCATTACATTTTAAGGAACTGACAGTATCTGTGTTTCTGTTTTCTTCCTACCTCCACTGCACTCGTCCCTGAGCTGTCTCTGCTAAGCCTAGCGTCCTTTCTCATGGTCCTGGTACCAGAAGACCAGGGTACCACACTGCCAGCACTGAGCCCAGCAACATCGTAGATGAGAATGTGTACACACATTTATTAGATAAAGAATAAAAAAATATTGAATAAATGCCGAATAGGTTACCATTGGCTCATAATATCTTATAAAAGCCTAACTACGTATCTTGCAAATTAGTGCCTGGCTGTCATCAAATTAAAGTGTATTGGTCACATGCCCAGAATACAGGATAAAAGCCTTGCAGCAAAATGCTTACTCACAAGAATTACTCAACAGTGCAATACACACACACACACACACACACACACATATATATATATATATATATATATATATATATATATATATATATATATATATATATATATATATACACATATATATATATACTACCGGTCTAAAGTTTTAGAACACCTACTCATTCAAGGGTTTTTCTTAATTTTTTACTATTTTCTATAATAGTGAAGACATCAAAACTATGAAATAACATATAAGGAATCATGTAGTAACCAAGCTTCTTCAAATAGCCACCCTTTGCCTTGATGACAGCTTTGCACACTCTTGGCATTCTCTCAACCAGCTTCATGAGGTTGTCACCTGGAATGTATTTCAATGAACAGGTGTGCCTTCTTAAAAGTTCATTTGTGGAATTTCTTTCCTTCTGAATGTGTTTGAGCCAATCAGTTGTGTTGTGACAAAGTAGGGGTGGTTTACAGAAGATAGCCCTATTTGGTAAAATACCAAGTCCATATTATTGCAAGAACAGCTCAAATAAGCAATGAGAAATGACAGTCCATCATTACTTTAAGACATGAAGGTCAGTCAACCTGGAAAATGTCAAGAATTTTGAAAGTTTCTTCAAGTGCAGTCACAAAACACCATCAAGCGCTACCATGAAACTGCCACTCATAAGGACTGCCAAAGGAAAGGAAGACCCACAGTTACCTCTGCTGCAGCGGATAAATTCATTAGAGTTACCAGACTCAGATTGTAGTAAAAATAAATGCTTCACAGAGTTCAAGTAACAGACACATCTCAACATCAACTGTTCAGTGGAGACTGCGTGAATAAGCCTTCATGGTGGAATTTCTGCAAATAAACCACTACTAAAAGGACACCAATAATAAGAAGAGACTTGCTTGGGCCAAGAAACATGAGCAATGGACATTAGACCAGTGGAAATCTGTCCATTGGTCTGATGTGTCCAAATGTGAGATTTTTGGTTCCATCTGCTGTGTCTTTGTGAGACGCAGAGTAGGTGAACGGATGATCTCTTTATGTGTGGTTCCCACCATGAAGCATGGAGGAGGAGGGGTGATGGTGTGGGGGTGCTTTGCTGGTGACACTGTTGGTGATTTATTTAGAATTCAAGGCACACTTAGCCAGCATGGCTACCACGGCATTCTGCAGCGATACGCCATCCCATTTGGTTTGGGCTTAGTGGGACTATCATTTGTCTTTCAACAGGACAGTGACCCAAAACACACCTCCAGGCTGTGTAAGGCCTATTTTACCAAGAAGGAGAGTGATGGAGTGCTCCATCAGGTGACCTGGTCTCCACAATCCCCCAACCTCAACCCAATTGAGATGGTTTGGAATCAGTTGGACTGCAGAGTGAAGAAAAAGTAGCCAACAAGTGCTCAGCATATGTGGGAACACTTTCAAGACTGTTGGAAAAGCATTCCTCATGAAGCTGGTTTAGAGAATGCCAAGAGGTTTCAAAGCTGTCATCAAGGCAAAGAGAAATGACAGTCCATCAACACTGTTTTGGTTACTTCATGATTCCATATGTGTTATTTCATAGTTTTGATGTCTTCACTATTATTCTACAATGTAGAAAATAGTAAAAGTAAAGAAAAACCCTGAGTATGTGTTGTAAAACTTTTGACCGGTAGTGTATATAAAAAAACAACAAATAATAGAAGAAAACATGGTTTCAGAGTTAGGAAGGGTAATAGGAATATGCAGAATATATTATGAATACTACAGAATATGCTGGGGTGTGCAATAAAGTAAATAGTAGCAGCAGTATTGACTGTGTGTGTGAGTCAGTGTGTGACTCTCGCTCTGTGGTGTCTTCCTACCTCCACTGCACTTCACTCTGCTGCAGCAGCTGAGCTGTCTGTGCTACGGCTAGCATCACTGGGACCAGAAGATGAGGGGACCACAATGCCCGTAATTGGTCCAACAATATCCTAATTGTGAATGAATAAACACATACTGTACATATTAGACAGATACATATTAGATAAAATCACTGACTAAATCCTTTACACTGTTGATTAGTGGTTCTCAAAGTGGGGGTCACAAGGTTTTGGGGGGGTCGCGAAAGCCTACCATTTGTATTTTATAGTTATACCTTTGTCTTTTCAATCTGGTCGCTATCATAGGCCTATGGCATTGCACCAAAATCTTGTCCCAAAAATATCTAATCTGTGCTTCAGATCCCAAAGATAAAAAAAAATTTAAAATGTTTTTTTTTCTTCACAATTTCAAACAGTCCATTTTGATTTTCCAACGGGGCTATACATTTGGGTAAGGTTTTTTTCTCGCCTCAGTAGCCTCATTTCACTGCCAAAAACAAAATTAAACCATCTAGTGTTCAGCGAAATAACAACATCATTTCAAATACTGTACAGGTAGCCTAGTCAAATAATTAACATCCAATCACATTAACCGTTACTCTCTCGCGGGAATTCCACTAACAGTCCGTATGTAGCCAAACGTAGCTGCTGCTCATTCCATTTGCTCAAAAATTTATTAATTAAAAAAAGTACCCCCCCGTGTCCATAGAGACACATACCAGCTCAACTGGTAGTATTGCTACTACCAGCAGTATTACACCTGCACCTGTCGACGACACAAGTTGTTCTGCTTCCACGAGCAAATCTAATGCTAGCATCAGTAATTCTACATTTGTTGTTAGCCCAGCTAGTTGTTAGCCCAGCTAGTTGTGAATCTGATGCAGCCTAAGAGCTACTGCCCCCTTACCGAGCACCGAACAACAGACAGGGACGTTGGACCATCGAAAAGGTGCAAATATGATGATAACTACATTCATTTGGGGTTCACTTATATTGGGAGTCGTGCCTTTCCTCAGCCACAGTGTGTTATATGTGCAAAAGTACTATCTCACAACTCGATGAAACCTTCACTCTTACGCAGACATTTAGAAACAAAACATGCCAATTTCAAAAATAAGCCAAATGAGTTTTTTGAGCGAGAATTAAGATGACTTTTGAGAAGTAAGACATGCATAAAAGCAACAGATACCATTAATAAGAAGGGGCTAGAAGCATCTTATATAGTTGCTAGGACAGGCAAGCCCCATACTATTGTGGAGGACTTAATTATTCCTGCTGCCGCGAATATGGCTGGGACAATGCTGGAGGAAAAGGCAAAAAAATATATACAGACAATGCCTTCATGAAACAACACCGTTTCACGACGCATCAGTGACATGGCAGGAGATGTTCTGAAACAATTACTGCTTCCCATACAAGCCAGTGAATTCTATGCGTTACAGCTGGATGAGTCAACAGATGTGTGGGGCCTGGCACAGCTCCTGGTATATGTCCGTTACGTTTATGGGTGGTCAATTAAGGAAGACATCCTCTTCTGCAAACCACTGGAAACCAGGACAACAGGAAAGGATATTTTTAAAGTACTGGACAGCTTTGTGACATCAAATGGACTTTGTTGGTCAAGATGTGTTGGTATCTGTTCTGATGGCGCAAAAGCCATGACAGGGAGACATAGTGGAGTGGTAACGCGCGTTCAAGCAGTTGCTCCCGACGCCACTGGGGTATACTGCAGCATCCACCGAGAGGTTCTTGCTGCCAAGGGAATGCCTGACAGCTTGAAAGACGTTTTGGACACTACAGTGAAAATGGTTAACTTTGTTAAAGCAAGGCCCCTGAAATCTTGTGTATTTTCTGCACTATGCAATGATATGGACAGCGATCATGTAACACTTTTACAACATACATAAGTGCGCTGGTTATCAAGGGGCAAAGTACTGACATATTTTTTTTTAATTGAGAGATGAGCTTGAAGTTTTCTTTACTGACCATTTTCACCTGTCTGACCGCTTGCATGATGATGAGTTTCTCACATGACTGGCCTATCTGGGTGATGTTTTTTCTCGCCTGAATGATCTGAATCTAGGATTACAGGGACTCTCCACAACTATATTCAATGTGCGGGACAAAATTGAGGCTATGATTAAGAAGTTGGAGCTCTTCTCTGTCTGCATTAACAAGGACAACACACAGGTCTTTCCATTATTGTATGATTTTTTGTGTCCAAATTAACTCAAGCTTACGGACAATTTCAAATATATATATAGCGAAGCACCTGAGTGAGTTGGGTGCGCAATTACATTACGCAGGTACTTTCCCGAAATGGATGACACAAACAACTGGATACATTATCCCTTTCAAGCCCTGCCTCCAGTCCACTTACCGATAACTGAACAAGAGAGCTTCATCGAAATTGCAACAAGTGGTTCTGTGAAAATTGAATTTAAATCAGAAATATTATTATTTTATAATTTTTGTTGGTAATTTAACCTTTATTGAACAAGGCAAGTCAGTTAAGAACAAATTCTTATTTACAATGACGACCTAACGAGGAAAAGTGGGTTAACTGCCTTGTTCAGGGACAGAACAACAGATTTTTACATTGTCAGCTCAGGGATTCCAGAGCCGCCCGCCTATCCGGAGCCGCCAGAGCCGCCCGCCTGTCCAGAGCCACCCGCCAGCCCGGTGAGTCCTGTGCCTGCGCCTAGGGCCAGGTCTCTTACACGTCTCCTCAGCCTGGTGAATCCTGGGTCAGTGCCGCCAGGCCGCCAGGGAGCCGCCAGGGACGCCCGCCAGCCGGGCGCAGCCAGGGATGCCCGCCAGCCGGGCGCAGCCAGGGATGCCCGCCAGCCGGGCGCAGCCATCGCCGCCCGCCAGCCGGGCGCAGCCAGGGTCGCCCGCCAGCCGGGCGCAACCATCACCACCCGCCAGTCATGCACAACCAGGGTCGCCCGCCAGCCGGGCGCAGCCATCGCCGCCCGCCAGCCGGGCGCAGTCAGGGTCGCCCACCAGACCTTCGGCGCGGCCAGGTGTGCCACCTAAGAGGGTGACGCCGAGGGTGGAGCAGAGGCCCACCCGGACCCTCCCCTTCAGAGTCAGGTTTTGCGGTCGGAGTCCGCACCTTGGGGGGGGGGGGGGTACTTTAACGCCCTGGCCATAGAGAGGGGTTTTTGTTCTTTATTTTGGTTAGGCCAGGGTGTTACATTGGGTGGGCTTTCTATGTTCCTTTTTCTATGTTTTTGTATTTCTTTGTTTTGGGCCATGTGTGGCTCCCAATCAGGCACAGCTGAAGTTCGTTGTTGCTGATTGGGAGTCACACATAAGGAGCATGTTTTTCCTTTGGGTTTTGTGGGTAATTGTTTCTGTTTAGTGTTTTGCACCTGACAGGACTATTTGGCTGTCGGTTTTCTTGTTTTGTTTTGTATAGTGTTATTAAATTCAATGATGAACACTAACTCCGCTGCACCTTGGTCTACTCTCTCTCCTGACAGCCGTTACATTAACAAAACACGGCTTGTAACAAAAATAAATAAGCTTTAACGAAACACGGCTTGTAACAAAAATAAATAGGCTTTAACGAAACACGGCTTGTAACAAAAATAAAAAATTTGCAGTAAGCTTTAGTTGTCTTTTTGCACTGAGTCAATTCCTCACGCTGCTGTTTCCAACGTCTTATCATCGAGTCATTAAGACCAAGCTCCCGTGCACAGCTCTATTTCCTTTTCCAACTGCCAGATCAATCGCCTTCAACTTGAAAGCTGCATCATATGCATTTCTCCGTGTCTTTGCCATGATGAGGGTGACGAAATGACTACCGTAATCAGAATGATGGGAAGTTTGAGAGCGCTCAATTTAATCTTAACAGTAAACAAAAAAGTTGTTTGAACGTAACCCGTTCGTCAATTTCATTGGTCTAATGAAAGCTTCATGCCGCCAAAAAACTGAGCACGTCACAGAATGTGTTTTAAAAAAATAAATAAAATTGAAAGCGGGAAAAATCCATATATTAGCCCCGTCATTGTTTAAGCAGCGAGGTTCAAAGCCTGGGAAAAAAGTTGCGGCTTATAGTCCGGAATTTACAGTAGTCCCCAAAAAAAGTATTATGTGGCCAAAACTCAACAGCACACGCCACTAGGCAGATTTAGCTTGGATTGAAACAGAATACAGGAAGGATATAGTTTATTAACACCATCTGCTCTAATTTATCATCACAAAAAAATTATTACTTACACACACGAAGTAATGCTAATGACACATAACATTAACAACTATAGTACTGTGTTTATCAAATTTTACTCTACCAGTGACCGGTGAAACATAGTCCTCTTTTCAACCTTCTCATGTTTAAGATAAATACAACATGTAAAAGCACCACTGGAGATACATTTACATTTTAGTCATTTAGCAGATGCTCTTATCCAGAGCGACTTACAGTAGTGAATGCATAAATTTCATTTCATACATTTTTTTTTCTTTTTTTTTCGTACAACTCACCACTATAACTGGGCCTTTGTTGCCTCCTTGTTGTGCAGTCTGAATCTTCTCTGCTTTCACTCTGTCTGTTTGTCTGTCCTTCTCCTTGCTCTTCTCTGTTGTCACTGTCTGTCTGTCTGTCTGTCTGTCTGTCTGTCTGTCTGTCTGTCTGTCTGTCTGTCTGTCTGTCTGTCTGTCTGTCTGTCTGTCTGTCTGTCTGTCTGTCTGTCTGTCCTAAGTGTTGCTGTTACGTAATAGAGCCAACATATTGGTAAGGGAAATTAATTTCAGTAAAGTGACAGATAAAATATTTTGAATAAGAATGGCCACTCCACCACTTCTCAGCTCTGAACACATTATAACCCTCAATATTAATATGATTCCAGAATGTCCCCTGAGATCCAAGTTTCAGTCAATAGCAGAATGTGCGGTTTTGTCTGCATAGCCCAGATCTTGATGTATTCCAGTTTAGGAAGTAAGCTCCTAATGTTCAGATGCATCAACCCAAATTCTTTACGAAGTTACATGTTGTCTCCAACTCAAACGACAACACCCCTGTCAGTATAGACAACAGTACGACGATAACACTTAGAAAGGATGGGAGGTATTACCTGAGCGGGGCTTGGTCTGTATCTGAGTCAATATCTTAATATGGCATTGAAATCTGTAGAGAGGGTCCATGATCATTTGATTTATGCATTATGCCATTTTATTGATTGTTTGTTCTTGGATTTTCATTCCAGCACATGCTGACTAAATTTAAACTCACCAAGGGTGAGACTAAGGAATAGCCAATTCTCAGTGTCCTTCCTTCTGCCAAACCATCGTACCGTGGTTCACCTGTTCACCAATTTTCTCCTCCTGGCCTAACCAGTCACCCAAGTGCCCACACTCATTTTCAAAAACGTTTCTGTAACCGTTACTGAGAATGTTGTTGTAGTTAAATTGTTCTGTTTTTTTTGTGTCAGAAAACTTTGAACATGACCACTGCCAGTTTGATGCTATTTAAAAAAGGCAAGTGGAAGATAGGAGCAATCATAAATATTCCAAAAAGGTCTACTGCAATTTTGTTTGTAATTCCATTCTGTAATAATAATTGGAAAAAAAACTTTTGAATGTGACATAAGTTTAAGGTGAAAGTAGTGAAAGTGAAATTATGTACAGCTAAAAATAGGCCATAGAAAAATGAATCCCCCAAAAATACATATTTTTAACATCAGGAAAAGTATTTTAAATGTCCAAAAACAATGTATTTTCAACATCCGGAATAGACATCTTTTAAACTTTCATTCAGAACTGAACATGTATGTGATTTTATGTCTAGAAAATTGATATTTTCAACATCATTTGGCTCACTGGAAGATGATGAATATGCAAAGCAACGTAATTGTCTATATAGGCAAAAATAATTCCAGACCCCATCATTTATCAAGGGTATATACGACTGCATGAGTAGCTACAACAAGGGGTGGGAAATGCCCAGTGGTGGAAAAAGTACCCAACTGTCATACTTGAGTTAAAGTATAGATACCTTAATAGAAAATGACTCAAGTAAACGTGAAAGCCACCCTGTAAAGTACTACTTGAGTAAAAGTCTAAATGTATTTGGTTTCAAATATACTTAGGTATCAAAAGTAAATGTAATTTCTAAAATATACTTAAGTATCAAAAGTAAAAGTAAAAGTATACATAATTTCAAATTCCTTATATTAAGCAAATCAGATTGCGCCATTTCATTTTTAATTGACAGATAGCCAGGGGCAGATTCCAACGCTCAGACATCATTTACAAACGAAGCATGGTTTAGTGAGTCTGCCAGATCAGAGGCAGTAGGGATGATCAGGGATGTTCTCTTGATAAGTGTGTGAATTAGACCATTTTCCTGTCCTGATAAGCAGCTAAGTAATGAGTAATTTTGGGTGTCAGGGAAAATGTATGGAGTAATAAGTACATAACTTTCTTTGGGAATGTAGTGAAGTAAAAGTAAAAGTTGTCAATGATATAAATAGTAAAATAAAGTACAGATATCCCCCAAAAACGACTTAAGTAGTACTTTAAAGTATTTTTACTTAAGAACTTTACACCACTGGAAATGCCATTCCTAATGTGACCATAAAGCAATGAATGAAGGTGTGAAAAAGGTATGTTAACCCTTATTCATGACTCCAATTGCATTGCATTACTTTGAGCCATTGGATGTTCCCTTTAGCCTTGTAAGGAAAACGCTTTGACACTCAGACTCTGCCCAAATGCTGTCTAAATGCAAATAAGTCTCCCACACTATACAGTATTGAAAACATTTGGAACTTAACTTTCATATAAACAATAAATAATTTTCCTAATACAAAAGATACACTTACTATACTCAGTTTAGGAAAGTTGCACCCGGCCATATTCTCAAGAACACCACCTCCAACTGAAACTTTACTTCATCCCCTCCAATTTCTGCTTCAAAAGTCTCCAATGGAGTATAACTGGATAGAAAGTTTTGTACCTTGGCTGTGGGGAGTGTTTTTCTTTCTCCTGTGGGTGCAACCAGGATGCAACTTTGCTAAACTGCATACAGTAAGTGTATCTCGTTTCTAAACGTTAAAACAGAGCGTTGGGATTGTAGTTTACATTTAGCCAGCTTTCCTCCATACCATCAGCTGAGAACCCAAGACCAGGACCGGATGTAAGCCCCCTTGGGTTCTCTAGAGCAGGGTTTCCCAAACTCGTCCCTGGGGCTTCCCCTGGGTGCACGTTTTGTTTTTTGTCCTAGCACTAAATTGTGCACCCAGGGGGGGCCCCAGGACCGAGTTTGGGAAACCCTGCTCCAGAGCTAAGGTAGGCTAATTCCTTAGACTCGAGACCCCAACCTCACACTCTCTGCAAAACATGCCTTGGTAAAATACTAGGCAGCATGAAAACAAACAAATAAATCAAGCCACTGGCTTCCCATCACATGATTTGGCATAAATGCAGTGAAACAGCTGTAACTTCTTAGCCCAGCCTAGTCAATGAGATGTGCGCGACTTCAAACATGTCATATCTTAAAAGCAGGGCATATTGTTCCATAAATGTCTGTTTGCGTCAATGCCAGCATCATCTTACCTTGAAGTCGCACCTGTCTTCACTTCTCCGTCCTGTACGCTCAGCCTCTGATGCTCACTCTATTTATTTAGTGTCACACCTCAACTAGGTAAGCTAAACACGCCTCCTTTTTTCACCTGGATGGAGGGTTTCAAGTTGTAGGTTCAAAGTTGTGTAGTACTGTAACAAGAACGCCCATTTGACAAGGCAGAAAGTTCCGTGACTTTTGCCAGGAAAGTTTTTCAGTTCCTTGGCAATAACAGTATTTCAAGACTAAATGGGACCTTAAGAAAAGTGAAACAGTGCAGCTTTAGCAAACTCCAATAGCAAGTTTGAGGTCGGGTTTTTTAAGTGTTTTTTTCTCTCCAATATTTGCTTTGGTCACAAATCCAAGTATAGGATGAGTCAACAATATTATTTGGGAATTAATTAACAGAATATGAACTTTAAAAGTGAGATTTTCACTGGACAGTTACTTTGAAACTGCAACATTTTCTCTCAGCCTCATGGCAAAATGTGTAGAGTAATAAGAAATGTGCTTTAAAACCACAGAACTTTCTCTCATCCTCATCACAACATGTAAAGAATAGCATAAAATGAGCTTTAAAACATCAATTTTTTATTTGTAGAATTGCAGGAAATTTGCTTTAAAACCTCTCTGGTATCATTGGGACGCTAGCGTCCCACCTCGACAGCAGCCAGTGAATTTGCAGGGTGCCAAATTCAAACAACAGCAATCCCATAATTAAAATTCCTCAAACATACAAGTATTATACACCATTTGAAAGATAAACTTCTTGTTAATGCAACCACAGTGTCCGATTTCAAAAAGGCTTTACGGCTAAAGCACACCATGCGATTATGTTAGGACAGCGCCTAGCCACAAGAAACCATACACACATTTTCCAGCCAAGGAGAGGACTCACAAAAGTCAGAAATAGCGATTAAGTGAATCACTAACCTTTGATGATCTTCATCTGGTGGCACTCCCAGGACTCCATGTTACACAATAAATGTTCGTTTTGTTCGATAATGTCCCTCTTTATGTCCAAAAACCTCAGTTTTGTTGGTGCGTTTAGTTCAGTAATCCAAAGGCACAAAGTGCGCTCTCAACATCCAGACGAAAAGTAAAAAAAGTACAATAAAAGTTTGTAGAAACATGTCAAACGATGTTTAAAATCAATCCTCAGGTTGTTTTTGTCATAAATAAACAATAATATTTCAACCGGACAAAAGCTTTGTCAAAAGCTTTGTCAATAGAATAGGAGAAACAAGAAAGGCGCGCTCCCGATCAGGCACTGGACTCATGTCTGGAAATGTCCACTGTCCACTCATTGAAAGTGCTGTATCTCCCTCATTTTTCAGAGTAAAAGCCTGAAACAATGCCTAAAATTTGTATTGTGGATAGGCTTTCAATGGAAATACAGCCTTTCAAAAATAGTACATCCTGGATGGATTTTCCTCAGGTTTTCGCCTGCCATATCAGTTCTGTTATACTCACAGACATTATTGTAACAGTTTTGGAAACTCTAGAGTGTTTTCTATCCAAATCCACCAATTATATGCATATCCTAGCTTCTGGGCCTGAGTAGCAGGCAGTTTAATTTGGGCACGCTTTTCATCCAAAATTCCGAAAGCTGCCCCCTACCCTAGTGAAGTTAAAACTGCTAAAATTCTTCTCAGACTCATGATAAAAAGTGTAGAATAGCATTATAAAAACTGCAGTTACTTTAAAACTGCAACATTTTCTCTGTGCCCCACGGCAAAATGTAATAGAATTGCAGGAAATGCGTTATAAAATGGAAAAAAAAACGAATCTGCGGATGACTCCCCGGACCACTATCTACTGTTCCTCCACCCCAATATCTACTCCACAATTCCACCTTTGGTACAACTTCCTCCTGCAGACCACGTCCCTCTAGTTATCAGGACTGGAAATATAAATCCAATGGATGATGATAATGATTATTATTATACCATACAAAATAATTACATAATCCACCATTGTATAATTTATTTCAGCAAAAATATACAGATTGCAGTCTCCCCTTTAAAAATAAATAATAATTTGAAAATAAATCTGGGGATGACAAAGGACAATAAAAACAACAATTAGATTTGATTTCAAAATTCCATGTATTGGCTGTTTTAGTTTTTGAAAGTATTATTTTTTCTTGGCTTATTGTATTGGAGGTGATTGGATCATTTAAACAACACCGCAAATACATGATGCTACAAATACATTTCATACATTTCCAATGTTCATAACCCCTCCATCTTTCAATAGCCTACATGCACACACACATCCACTATTTGTTTGTTGTTGTATTTGTGCTGTTGCCAGTGTCTTCTGTCTGTGTTGTCAGTTTTGCCTTAAATCGTTTTTTTATTCCAGCCCCCGTCCCCAGAGGAGGCCTTTTGTCTCTTGCCAGGCTGCCATTGCAAATAAAACTTTATTCTTAATTGACTAGCCTGGCTAAATAAAGGTTAAATAAATAATAAAACATCCAAATGCAGTTCTCTTGCTCTCTCTGTGTTCACCCATCCATTTCTTCCCCCTCACTTTCTTTAATACCGTCATAGGTCATAGGGGTAGATACTGTACATTGTTTGTTCAAATAGGTTTCACACTATTTTATACAAATTCTAAATCTCAATGTTATACTCAATACATATAGTGATTATGTCTTTCTTTGAATTAAGAAGTCATTTCTTGGAGAAAGTCAGTTGCTCTACTAGCAGCTACAGTAATTAAATTGTTAGTCTATTGACTCCTATTAGCCTTTCACATTATCTTGCCTACCAATACTGGTCTGAGCTGGCTCAGCTATTTCACATTCACATTGTCCTTTCCAGCATGGTTCCAGCATGCCTAACCAGGCCAGTGCAGCATAGCTTCATTCAGCTTCGCACAGCATGGTTCAGTAGTGAGAAAATGCACAAATGTGACGTCGCACGCGAACAGGGGCGAAAGACGGACGTTACTACTTCACAGGAGAGGCATTTGAAACATTATATATATTTTTTTATCAAAATGCATCTTTTTGTTAGTAATGCCTTCTTGAACATGTGAACTTTCACTGTGGAAAGAATTCATCATCTGGTTGATACCTAGTGGGAAGGATATTATGAAAGTGTATCAGTCTGCCATGATGAATCATAATCAATAGATATGCAGGTAAGATTCTACTGTTAAATAGTTTGCTAGCTGTTGTGTATAGTAACTGAAGACTTTACTCAGTAACAAAGGTCCAGGCGGAGAGGTAAGTTTTAACATGGCTTTACTCACATCCGTCTTATCATTCTCCCAGTCTGCATTGCTTCACCTCTTTATCCATACAAGTCATTAATCTTGACCTTTCTAACAGTGACACCTTGTGGTGAACATATTAAATGAAAACAACATCTACCCTTAACATAAAACAAAGCACATTTCTGAAATGTGTGTACATATGCCGTATCTTTTGATCATCCTGTTGTTGCAGGAATTGTTTAAAAAGGTTTCTAAATGTTGTAATTTCCCTTCTTGTGTAATCCCTTACAAAGCTCATGTTGGGTACTATATTTCTGAATCATTACTTTTAAAATGTTTCAAAAGCAGAATGGAGCATTCAAATATGTTTGGATATACAGTACCAGTCAAAAGTTTGGACACACCTACTCATTTTTATTTTTATTTACTTTTTTCTACATTGTAGAATAATAGTGAAAACATCAAAACTATGAAATAACACATATGGAATCATGTAGTAACCAAAAAAGTGATACAAAAATACATTTTATATTCTTCAAAGTAGCCACCCTTTGCCTTCATGACAGCTTTGAACACTCTTGGCATTCTCTCAACCAGCTTCACGTGGAATGCTTTACCAACAGTCTTGAAGGAGTTACACATATGTGACTCGTTTTAGGAAACTAGGCATATGTCGCGGGTCACTACTTCACAGGAGAGCCGTTTAAACGTAAACTTTTTTGAAATCAAAATGCGTTTTTGGGCAGAAATGCCTTCTGGAATGTGAACTTTCATGTGCCTTAATAACAAACTTCTATGCCATCTGTAAATGTCACGGTTGTCGTTAGAAATGGAGGACCAAAACGCAGCCGGTATGTGTATACTCATCTTCTTTATTTACGGGAAAAGAAGGAAAAAAAAACAAACAAACACGTATACAAAAATAACAAAACGATGAACGACAAAATAACAGTCTGGCAAGGCACACGGCTAAACACAGAACAATCTCCCACAAATACAAGACAAACACACCCAACTAATATAGGACTTCCAATCAAAGGCAACACCAAACAGCTGCCTTCAATTGGAATCCACCCCAATTAACTCAACATAGAAACACACTCACTAGACTACACATAGAAATACATAAACATAGACCATAACTCAAAACCCGGAAATAATGAATCAAACGCCCTCCTAACTAACACACCACCCTGAACCACATAAAACAAATACCCTCTGCCACGTCCTGACCAAACTACAATAACAATTAACCCTTATACTGGCCAGGACGTGACAGTACCCCCCCCCCCCCCCCCTTAAAGGTGCTAACCCCGGAAGCACCTTAAAAAAACAAAAACAAAAAACACAACCCCAAACAACAAAACAAAAATTCCCCTCTACTAAAAGGGAGGGAAGGGAGGGTGGCTGCCGTCAACGACGGCACTGTGCTACACCCCCCCTCCCCAACCCACCTATATCAGGAGGTGGCTCCGGTTCTGGCCGTTCCAGGCAGTCGGGCCACTCTGGCAGCTCGGGGCAGTCTGGCCAGTCTGGCAGCTCGGGGCAGTCTGGCAGCTCGGGCCAGTCTGGGCAGTCTGGCAGCTCGGGACAGTCTGGGCAGTCTGGCAGCTCGGGACAGTCTGGGGAGTCTGGCAGTTCGGGGCAGTTCAGGGCAGTCTGGCCACTCCGGCAGTTCAGGGCAGTCTGGCCACTCCGGCAGTTCAGGGCAGTCTGGCCAATCCGGCAGTTCAGGGCTGTCTGGCCTCTCCGGCAGTTCAGGGCAGTCTGGCCTCTCCGGCAGTTCAGGGCAGTCTGGCCTCTCCGGCGACTGTTCAGGGCAGTCTGGCGGGCAGCTCTGACGACTGTTGACTGGCGGGCAGCTCTGGCGACTGTTGACTGGCGGGCAGCTCTGGTGACTGTTGACTGGCGGGCAGCTCTGGTGACTGTTGACTGGCGGGCAGCTCTGGTGACTGTTGACTGGCGAGGCTGGGTTTACGCACTTGAAGCCTGGTGCGTGGTGCTGGTACTGAGCGTACCAGATTGTGAACACGCACCTCCAGGCTAGTGCGGGGAGCGGGAACAGGACGAGTCGGACTGGGTTGACGCACTTCCGGGTCCGCACGAGAGACAGGAGTTGGAAACCCAGGGCTATGGAGGCGCACAGTCGGTCTTGATCTTACCTCCTGCACAACCCGTCTTGGCTGGATGGAACTAGTAGCCCTGTACGAGCAGGGTGCTTGTACAGGGCAGACTGGGCTGTGCAGGGGCCTGATGGTAGCCGTGCGTGGAGCGGGAGTTGGGTAGCCTGGTCCTCGGAGGCGTACCAGCGACCAGATGCGCTGCGCAGGCATCCTCCTACCAGGCTGGATGCCCGTTCTAGCACGGCACCTGCGAGGGGCTGGAATAACGCGCACCGGACTGTGCGTGCGTATGGGTGAGATAGTGCGCTCCTCAGCGAAACATGGCGCTCTCCACCTCATACGCTCCTCCATATAACCACGGGTAGCTGGCTTCCGGCTCTTCCTAGGCCTAGCCAAACTACCCGTGTGCCCCGCTCAAAAAAATTCTTGGGGGTGCCTCTCGTGCTTCTCCCTCAGTGCGTCCAAGGCCTCGTACCTCCGCCTCTCTGCCTTGGCTGCCTCAATTTCCTCCCGTGAGCGACGGTACTCCCCAGCCTGGTGCCAAGGTCCAGCCCCGTCTAGAACTTCCTCCCAGGTCCATCTCTCCCGCCAGTCCAACTCGAAGTCCCTTTTCTTTTGCTGCTTGGTCCTTAGTTGGTGGGAGATTCTGTCACGGTTGTCGTTAGAAATGGAGGACCAAAATGCAGCCGGTATGTGTATACTCATCTTCTTTATTTACGGGAAAAGAAGGAAAAAAAACAAAACAAACACGTATACAAAAATAACAAAACGATGAACGACAAAACACAGAACAATCTCCCACAAATACAAGACAAACACACCCAACTAATATAGGACTTCCAATCAAAGGCAACACCAAACAGCTGCCTTCAATTGGAAGTCCACCCCAATTAACTCAACATAGAAACACACTCACTAGACTACACATAGAAATACATAAACATAGACCATAACTCAAAACCCGGAAATAATAAATCAAACGCCCTCCTAACTAACACACCACCCTGAACCACATAAAACAAATACCCTCTGCCACGTCCTGACCAAACTACAATAACAATTAACCCTTATACTGGCCAGGACGTGACAGTAAATATGAATAAAATGGTTAAATTACAAGCTTAGTTGAAAAAGTCAACAACCTTCCTACTAGCCATGATTGGCTGAGATAATGAGTTGGCTGGACATGCAGAGAGATGAGTTTGGATTGGTGTGTATACTTCTGTCTATTTGAGCTGATCAGTATGTGTAGGTAATCCTGTCAAAAGCAGTTTTTTTCAAATGTATCGCATAGTAAAACTGCATAAGTGTTGCTTTCCACTTTCTGGAGGAAATCAGTGGAATTCGAGTATGATACCTAAGGAGATGGAGAAAACACCTGTCTCCGGATTACATCTTCAAACTAAGGGCACCCATGGCATCTGTGAATGGGAGATGCATCCATTCATGATGAATATGTGTAAGATAGTCTAGCTAGCTACATTTTCAGATGTTACACATTTCTAATTTGTGGTTTTATTTCAAGTTAACATGTACTGTTAGCTAGCTAACGTTAGCTGGTTGGCTCGCTAGCTAATGTTACGTGTATGATCTTATTATTAATATCTAAGAGCCATTTGCTTTGTTAGTTATAGCCTAATGTTAGTTAGCTAGCTAACATTGAACATGGTTGGTTAGCTACCTGCAGATTCATGCAGGATAGTAACGTCATGAGTTGGGATTATGGTCAATTGTTTACCTAGCTAACTAGCTAGCTACATGTATTAACAAAACGACAGGGTGTTGTCCAGGGTCACGCCAAGGCTCTTAGCACTCTGGGAGGAGGACACAATGGAGTTGTCAACCGTGATGGCGAGATCATGGAATGGGCAGTCCTTCCCCGGGAGGAAGAGCAGCTCTGTCTTGCCGAGGTTCAGCTTGAGGTGGTGATCCGTCATCCACACTGATATGTCTGCCAGACATGCAGAGATGCGATTCGCCACCTGGTTATCAGAAGGCGGAAAGGAGAAGATTAATTGTGTGTCGTCTGCGTAGCAATGATAGGAGAGACCATGTGAGGATATGACAGAGCCAAGTGACTTGGTGTATAGCGAGAATAGGAGAGGGCCTAGAACAGAGCCCTGGGGGACACCAGTGGTGAGAGCACGTGGTGCGGAGACGGATTCTCGCCATGCCACCTGGTAGGAGCGACCTGTCAGGTAGGACGCAATCCAAGAGTGAGCCGCGCCAGAGATGCCCAACTCGGAGAGGGTGGAGAGGAGGATCTGATGGTTCACAGTATCAAAGGCAGCAGATAGGTCTAGAAGGATGAGAGCAGAGGAGAGAGAGTTAGCTTTAGCAGTGCGGAGAGCCTCCGTGACACAGAGAAGAGCAGTCTCAGTTGAATGACCAGTCTTGAAACCTGAGAGAGATAGCAAGAGAGCTGGCCAAGGACGGCACGCTCAAGAGTTTTGGAGAGAAAAGAAAGAAGGGATACTGGTCTGAAGTTGTTGACATTGGAGGGATCGAGTGTAGGTTTTTTGAGAAGAGGTGCAACTCTCGCTCTCTTGAAGACGGAAGGGACGTAGCCAGCGGTTAAGGATGAGTTGATGAGCGAGGTGAGATAAGGGAGAAGGTCTCCGGAAATGGTCTGGAGAAGAGAGGAGGGGATAGGGTCAACCGGGCATTGTTGGGCGGCCGGCTGTCACAAGTTGCAAGATTTCATCTGGAGAGAGAGGGGAGAAAGAGGTCAAAGCATAGGGTAGGGCAATGTGAGCAGGACCAGCGGTGTCGTTTGACTTAACAAACGAGGATCGGATGTTGTCAACCTTCTTTTCAAAATGGTTGACAATGTCATCCGCAGAGAGGGAGGAGGGGGGAGGGGGAGGAGGATTCAGGAGGGAGGAGAAGGTGGCAAAGAGCTTCCTAGGGTTAGAGGCAGATGCTTGGAATTTAGAGTGGTAGAAAGTGGCTTTAGCAGCAGAAACAGAGGAAGAAAATGTGGAGAGGAGGGAGTGAAAAGATGCCTGTTCCGCAGGGAGGCTAGTTCTCCTCCATTTCCGCTCGGCTGCCCGGAGCCCTGTTCTGTGAGCTTGCAATGAGTCGTCAAGCCACGGAGCAGGAGGAGAGAACCGAGCCGGCCGGGAGGAGAGGGGACATAGAGAGTCAAAGGATGCAGAAAGGGAGTAGAGGAAGGTTGAGGAGGCAGAATCAGGAGATTGGTTGGAGAAGGATTGAGCAGAGGGAAGAGATGATAGGGTGGAAGAGTAGAGAGTAGCAGGAGATAGAGAACGAAGGTTGCGACGGCGTAATACCATCTGAGTAGGGGCAGAGTGAGTAGTGTTGGATGAGAGCGAGAGGGAAAAGGATACAAGGTAGTGGTCGGAGACTTGGAGGGGAGTTGCAGTGAGATTAGTAGAAGAACAGCATCTAGTAAAGCTGAGGTCAAGCGTACTGCCGGCCTTGTGAGTAAGGGGGGACGGTGAGAGGGTGAGGTCAAAAGAGGAGAGGAGTGGAAAGAAGGAGGCAGAGAGAAATGAGTCAAAGGTAGACATAGGGAGGTTAACCTGTTGGGGATAGGGGGCAGTATTTACACGGCCGGATAAAAAAACGTACCTGATTTAAACTGGTTACTACTCTTGCCCAGAATATGCATATAATTAGTAGATTTGGATAGACAACACTCTGAAGTTTCTAAAACTGTTGAATGGTGTCTGTGAGTATAACAGAACTCATATGGCAGGCAAAAACCTGAGAAGATTCTGAACAGGAAGTGGCCTGTCTGACAAGTTCTTGTTCATCTTGGCTCTTTTTATTGAAGACTGAGGATCTTTGCTGTAACGTGACACTTCCTACGGCTCCCATAGGCTCTCAGAACCCGGGAAAAAGCTGAATGATATCGAGGCAGCCCCTGGCTGAAACACATTAGCGCGTTTGGATAGTGGCCTGTCAGAGGACCATCAGACTGGGGCTCGTGCACGAGGGCACGAGATGTTTTTATTTTCCCTCTCTTTGAACGAAAACCACCACTCCTGGTCGGAATATTATCGCTTTTTTACGAGAAAAATTGCATAAAAATTGATTTTAACCTCTTACATCTAGACGTTCCGCTAGCGGAACACCTGCTCCAATATCCAATGATGGGCGTGGCGCGAATTACAAATTCCTCTAAAATCCGAAAACTTCAATTTTTCAAACATATTACTATTTTACAGCATTTTAAAGACAAGACTCTCGTTAATCTAACCACACTGTCCGATTTCAAAAAGGCTTTAGAGCGAAAGCAAAACATTAGATTAAGTCAGCAGAGTACCCAGCCAGAAATAATCAGACACCCATTTTTCAAGCTAGCATATAATGTCACAAAAAACAAAACCACAGCTAAATGCAGCACTAACCTTTGATGATCTTCATCAGATGACAACCCTAGGACATTATGTTACACAATGCATGCATGTTTTGTTCAATCAAGTTCATATTTATATCAAAAACCAGCTTTTTACATTAGCATGTGACGTTCAGAACTAGCATACCCCCCGCAAACATCCGGTGAATTTACTAAATTACTCACGATAAACGTTCACAAAAAAACATAACAATTATTTTAAGAATTATAGATACAGAACTCCTCTATGCACTCGATATGTCCGATTTTAAAATAGCTTTTCGGTGAAAGCACATTTTGCAATATTCTCAGTAGATAGCCCAGCCATCACGGCTAGCCATTTAGACACCGACCAAGTTTAACCCTGATCAAACTCCGATTTACTCTTACAAAAGTTTCATTACCTTTGTTGTCTTCGTCAGAATGCACTCCCAAGACTGCTACTTCAATAACAAATGTTGGTTTGGTCCAAAATAATCCATCGTTATATCTGAATAGCGCCGTTTTGTTCGTGCGTTCCAGACACTATCCGAAATGGTAAATCAGGGTCGCGAGCATGGCGCAATTCGTGACAAAAGATTTCTAAATATTCCATTACCGTACTTCGAAGCATGTCAACCGCTGTTTAAAATCAATTTTTATGCCATTTTTCCTCGTAAAAAAGCGATAATATTCCGACCGAGAATCTCCGTTTAGCTAAACAGAGGAAAGTAAACAAAGCTTTCGGTCGACGCGGGCACGAGCCTGAGTCTCACAGTACTGTAACCAGCCACTACCCAAACGCGCTACTTTGTTTCAACCAGAGCCTGCAAAGCCACGATTCAGCATTTTGCCGCCTTCTGAGAGTCCATGTGAGCCGTAGAAAGTGTCACGTAAGAGCAGAGATCCCCTGTAATTGATAGAGATAATCAACAAGGCCAAGAAATGGTCAGACAGGGTACTTCCTGTACAGAATCTTCTCAGGTTTTGGCCTGCCAAATGAGTTCTGTTATACTCACAGACACCATTCAAACAGTTTTAGAAACTTTGGAGTGTTTTCTATCGAAAGCTAATAATTATATGCATATTCTAGTTTCTGGGCAGGAGTACTAATCAGATTAAATCGGGTACGTTTTTTATCCATCCGTGAAAATACTGCCCCCTAGCCATAACAGGTTAACCTCTTGGGGCTAGGTGGGACGCTAGCGTGCCACCTGTGGTGCACTCCATCAACAGCAGGTGCATTTCAAGAGCGGCAAATTTGAATCCAAATAAATGTCAAAATTCAAATTTTTCAAAAATACAACTATGTTACACCATTTGAAAGATAAACATCTCCTTAATCTAACCACGTTTTACGATTTCAAAAAGGTTTTACGGCGAAAGCATAAATTTAGAGTATGTTAGGACAGTACATTTACAAGAGTTGTGTGTAATGTTTTGTCAAGTCAAAGACAGGGTCACCAAAACCATAAAACCAGCTAAAATGATACACTAACCTTTTACAATCTCCATCAGATGACACTCCTAGGACATTATGTTAGACAATGCATGCATTTTTAGTTCTATCAAGTTCATATTTATATACAAAAACAGCGTTTTACTATGGCATTGATGTTGAGGAAATCGTTTCCCTCCAATAACCGGCAGTCAAGTCAGCGTCAGAAATTAAATAATTAAAATTAGAAAACATTGTTAAAATATTATATTGTCATTTAAAGAATTATAGATTTACATCTTTTGAACGCAATCAACTTGCCAGATTTAAAAATAACCTTACTGGGAAATCACACTTTGCAATAATCTGAGCACTGTGCCCAGAAAAATACGCGTTGCGATACAGACTAGACGTCATGTTGGGGAGATCTAAAATCGAAAATACTATGTAAATAATCCATTACCTTTGATTCTCTTCATCAGATGTCACTTCCAGGTATCACAGGTCCATAACGAATGTAGTTTTGTTCAAAAAAGCTCATCATTTATGTCCAAAAATCTCCGTCTCGTTAGCACATGATGTAAGCCAGCCGGACTTCTCGTCATGAACGAGGGGAAAAAATATATTTCCGTTCGTTCAAACATGTCAAACGTTGTATAGCATAAATCATTAGGGCCTTTTTTAACCAGAACATGAATAATATTCAAGGTGGACGAATGCATAGCCTTTTATAACGTATTGGAACGAGGGTACCCAACATGAAGTAGCGCGCCAGGTGTCTAATGGGACATCACCGTTCCATGGCTCTTGTTCGGTCAGATCTCCCTCCAGAAGACTCAAAACACTTTGTAAAGGCTGGTGACATCTAGTGGAAGCAATAGGAAGTGCCAAAATATTCCTAAACCCCTGTGTTTTTCAATGGGATAGCTTTAAAGTCAATACAACACATCAGGTATCCACTTCCTGTCAGAAAATGTCTCAGGGTTTTGCCTGCCAAATGAGTTCTGTTATACTCACAGACACCATTCAAACAGTTTTGGAAACTTTAGAGTGTTTTCTATCCATATATAATAAGTATATGCATATTCTAGTTACTGGGTAGGATTAGTAACCAGATTAAATCGGGTACATTTTTTTTATCCAGACGTGCAAATGCTGCCCCCTAGACCCAACAGGTTAAACAGCGGTTCACATGCTTCGAAGTACGGTAATGGAATATTTAGAATTTTTTTGTCACGAAATGCGTCGTGCTCGTCACCCTTCTTTACCATTCGGATAGTGTCTTGAACACACGAACAAAACGCCGCTATTTGGATATAACTATGGATTACTTGGGACCAAACCAACATTTGTTATTGAAGTAGAAGTCCTGGGAGTGCATTCTGACGAAGAACAGCAAAGGTAATAACATTTTTCTTATAGTAAATCTGACTTTGGTGAGTGCTAAACTTGCTGGGTGTCTAAATAGCTAGCCCTGTGATGCCGGGCAATCTACTGAGAATATTGCAAAATGTGCTTTCACAGAAAAGCTATTTTAAAATCGGACATAGCGAGTGCATAGAGGAGTTCTGTATCTACACTGCTCAAAAAAATAAAGGGAACACTAAAATAACACATCCTAGATTTGAATGAATTAAATAATCTTATTAAATACTTTTTTCTTTACAGAGTTGAATGTGCTGACAACAAAATCACATAAAAATAATCAATTGAAATCGAATTTATCAACCCATGGAGGTCTGGATTTGGAGTCACACTCAAAATTAAAGTGGAAAACCACACTACAGGCCGATCCAACTTTGATGTAATGTCCTTAAGACAAGGCAAAATGATGCTCAGTAGTGTGTGTGGCCTCCACGTGCCTGTATGACCTCCCTAAAATGCCTGGGCATGCTCCTGATGAGGTGGCGGATGGTCTCCTGATGGACCTCCTCCCAGACTTGGATTAAAGCATCCGCCAACTCCTGGACAGTCTGTGGTGCAACGTGGCGTTGGTGGATGGAGCGAGACATGATGTCCCAGATGTGCTCAATTGGATTCGGGTCTGGGGAACGGGAGGGCCAGTCCATAGCATCAATGCCTTCCTCTTGCAGGAACTGCTGACACACTCCAGCCACATGAGGTCTAGCATTGTCTTGCATTAGGAGGAACCCAGGGCCAACCGCACCAGCATATGGTCTCATAAGGGGTCTGAGGATCTCATCTCGGTACCTAATGGCAGTCAGGCTACCTCTGGCGAGCACATGGAGGGCTGTGCGGCCCCCCAAAGAAATGCCACCCCACACCATGACTGACCCACCGCCAAACCGGTCATTCTGGAGGATGTTGCAGGCAGCAGAATGTTCTCCACGGCGTCTCCAGACTCTATCACGTCTGTCACATGTGCTCAGTGTGAACTTGCTTTAATTTGTTAAGAGCACAGGGAGCCAGTGGCGAATTTGCCAATCTTGGTGTTCTCTGGCAAATGCCAAACGTCCTGCACGGTATTGGGCTGTAAGCACAACCCCCACCTGTGGACGTCGGGCCCTCATACCACCCTCATGGAGTCTGTTTCTGACCGTTTGAGCAGACACATGCACTTTTGTGGCCTGCTGGAGGTCATTTTGCAGGGCTCTGGCAGTGCTCCTCCTGCTCCTCCTTGCACAAAGGTGGAGGTAGCGGTCCTGCTGCTGGGTTCTTTCCCTCCTACGGCCTCCTCCATGTCTCCTGATGTACTGGCCTGTCTCCTGGTAGCGCCTCCATGCTCTGGACACTACGCTGACAGACACAGCAAACCTTCTTGCCACAGCTCGCATTGATGTGCCATCCTGGATGAGCTGCACTACCTGAGCCACTTGTGTGGGTTGTAGACTCCGTCTCATGCTACCACTAGAGTGAAAGCACCGCCAAAATTCAAAAGTGACCAAAACATCAGCCAGGAAGCATAGGAACTGAGAAGTGGTCTGTGGTCACCACCTGCAGAACCACTCCTTTATTGGGGGTGTCTTGCTAATTGCCTATAATTTCCACCTGTTGTCCAATCCATTTGCACAACAGCATGTGAAATGTATTGTCAATCAGTGTTGCTTCCTAAGTGGACAGTTTGATTTCACAGAAGTGTGATTGACTTGGAGTTACATTGTGTTGTTTAATTAAGTGTTCCCTTTATTTTTTTGAGCAGTGTATAATTCTTAAAATAATTGTTATGTTTTTTGTGAACGTTTATCGTGAGTAATTTAGTAAATTCACCGGAAGTGTTCGGTGGGAATGCTAGTCACATGATAGTCACATGCTAATGTAAAAAGCTGGTTTTTGATATAAATATGAACTTGATTGAACAAAACATGCATGTATTGTATAACATAATGTCCTAGGGGTGTCATCTGATGAAGATCATCATAGGTTAGTGCTGCATTTAGCTGTGGTTTGGGTTTATGTGACATTATATGCTAGCTTGAAAAATGGGTGTCTGATTATTTCTGGCTGGGTACTCTGCTGACATAATCTAATGTTTTGCTTTGGTTGTAAAGCCTTTTTGAAATCGGACAATGTGGTTAGATTAATGAGAGTCTTATCTTTAAAATGGTGTAAAATAGTCATATGTTTGAAAAATTGAAATTATTGCATTTTTGAGGTTTCTGTATTTTGCGCCACGCTGTTCCATTGGATATTGGCTAGGCGTTCCGCTAGCAGAACGTCTGTCCACAACAGGTTTTAAGCAAATTGGAGTGGGTCTATTGTATCAAGTAGGGTGGAGGTGATATGATCCTTGACTAGTCTCTCAAAGCATTTCATGATGACAGAAGTGAGTGCTACAGGGCGATAGCTAAGGTAACTGAGCTAAACGACTTTCTTGGGGACAGGAACAATGGTGGCTGTCTTGAAGCATGTGGGCACAGCAGACTGGGACAGGGATTGATTGAATATGTCCGTAAACACACCAGCCATCTGGACTGCGCATGCTCTGAGGATGCGGCTAAGGATGCCGTCTGGGCCAGCAGCCTTGCGTGGGTTAACATGTTTAAAAGTGTTACTCACGTTGGCCACGGTGAAGGAGAGCCCACAGGTTTTGGTAGCAGGCCATGTCAGTGGCACTGTATTGTCCTCAAAGCGAGCAAAGAACTTGTTTACTTCGTCTGGGAGCAAGACGTCGGTGTCTGCGACGGGGCTGGTTTTCTTTTTGTAATCCATGATTGACTGTAGACCCTGCCACATACGTCTCGTGTTTGAGCTGTTGAATTGCGACTGTACTTTGTCTTGTTTGATTGCCTTGCGAAGGAAATAGCTACACTGTTTGTATTCGGTCATGTTTCCAGTCACCTTGCCATGATTAAAAGCAGTGGATTGCGCTTTCAGTTTTGAGCGAATGCTGCCATAAATCCACAGTATCAGGTTCGGGAAGGTTTTAATATTCACCGTGGGTACAACATCACCGATGCACTTGCTAATAAAGTCGCTCACCGAATCAGCGTATACATAAATGTTTAATGGACAAAGACGAGCTCTACAGTAGGTACCAAAACATTCAAAGACCATTTTCTCAAAAAGTGAGTTTGCAAGTTTATCAATTTTCAGAGCAGAATTGTTCCTTAAATGTATTGTATGATATACTATTTTGTAGCTCTTGGTCTCTGCTTTTATTCAGACATAAATCCTTTTGGGGTGTAGGGGCAGTATTTTCACGGCCGGATGAAAAACGTACCCAATTTAAACAGGTTACTACTCTGGCCCAGAAACTAGAATATGCATATTATTAGTAGATTTGGATACACAACACTGAAGTTTCTAAAACTGTTTGAATGGTGTCTGTGAGTATAACACAACTCATATGGCAGGCAAAAACCTGAGAAAAATCCAAGCAGGAAGTGGAAAGTCTGAGAATTGTAGTTCTTCTTTTGATTCTCTATCGAAACTACAATGTCTGTGGGGTGACGATGCACTTCCTAAGGCTTCCATTGGCTGTCAACAGCCTTGAAAATGTGGTTTGAGCATTCTCCTGTCACTGGGCAGATAATAGGAGCTCAGTCACTGAGAAGACTGCATGGAGACAAAGGGATTGGATATGCTCGGTCCCGCGAGCACGCCGTTCCTTCTTTTTCTTCTTGAATGAATATGCTATTGTCCGGTTGGAATATTATCGCAATTTTACGTTAAAATACCATAAAGATTGATTTTAAACAGCGTTTGACATGCTTCTAAGTATGGTAATGGTACATTTTGACATTTAGTCTCTGGTACTTTTCGTCTCTGGTACGTCTCTGGTGCCTTTGGATAGTGACCTGAACGCACAAACAAAACGAAGGTATTTGTACATAATATGGATTATTTCGAATTAAAACAACATTTCTTGTGGAGGTACAGTGGGGGAAAAAAGTATGCGATCCCCTGCTGATTTTGTACGTTTGCCCACTTTCAAAGAAATGATCAGTCTATAATTTTAATGGTAGGTTTATTTCAACAGTGAGAGACAGAATAACCTCTATGGGCTAGGTGGGAGCCGCGCCCGCGCCTGTGGCGCGATTTTCAAAACCTTAAAAATCCTATTACTTCAATTTCTCAAACATATGACTATTTTACCGCCATTTAAAGACAAGACTCTCGTTAATCTAACCACACTGTCCGATTTCAAAAAGGCTTTACAACGAAAGCAAAACATTAGATTATGTCAGCAGAGTACCAAGCCAGAAATAATCAGACACCCATTTTTCAAGCCAGCATATAATGTCACCAAAACCCAGAAAACAGCTAAATGCAGCACTCACCTTTGATGATCTTCATCAGATGACAACCCTAGGACATTATGTTATACAATACATGCATGTTTTGTTCAATCAAGTTCATATTTATATCAAAAACCAGCTTTTTACATTAGCATGTGACGTTCAGAACTAGCATACCCCCCGCAAACTTCCGGGGAATTCGCTAACATTTTACTAAATTACTCACGATAAACGTTCACAAAAAGCATAACAATTATTTTAAGAATTATAGATACAGACCTCCTCTATGCACTCGATATGTCCGATTTTAAAATAGCTTTTCGGTGAAAGCACATTTTGCAATATTCTAAGTACATAGCCCAGGCATCACGGGCTCGCTATTTAGACAACCGGCAAGTTTAGCACTCACCATAACTCATATTGACTATTATAAAAGTTTGATTACCTTTTGTGTGTCTAAGTCAGAATGCACACCCAGGACTGCTACTTCAATAACAAATGTTGGTTTGGTCCAAAATAATCCATCGTTATATCCGAATAGTGGCGTTTTGTTCGTGCGTTCCAGACACTATCCGAAATAGTAAAGACGTGTCGCGCGCATGGCGCAATTCGTGACAATAAAATTCTAAATATTCCATTACCGTACTTCGAAGCATGTCAACCGCTGTTTAAAATCAATTTTTACGACATTTTTCTCGTAGAAAAGCGATAATATTCCGACCAGGGAATCTCCTTTTCGGCAAACAGAGGAAAAAATCACAAAGGCGGGGGCGGTCGGAGTCACGCGCATAAGCCCAGTGTCCCTCTGATCGGCCACTTGAGAAAGGCGATAATGTGTTTCAGCCTGGGGCTGGAATGACGACATTCTGTTTTTTCCCGGGCTCTGAGCGCCTATGGGACGACGTGGGAAGTGTCACGTTAGAGCAGAGATCCTTAGTACAATGATAGAGATGGAAAAGAAGTTCAAGAAATGGTCAGACAGGCCACTTGCTGTAAAGGAATCTCTCAGGTTTTGACCTGCCATTTGAGTTCTGTTATACTCACAGACACCATTCAAACAGTTTTAGAAAATTTAGGGTGTTTTCTATCCATATGCTAATAAGTATATGCATATTCTAGTTACTGGGTAGGAGTGGTAACCAGATTAAATCGGGTATGTTTTTTATCCAGCCGTGTCAATACTGCCCCCTAGCCCTAACAGGTTAACAACAAAATAATCCAGAAAAACGCATGTCAAAAATGTTATAAAATGATTTGCATTTTAACTTCTCTAGGGCCAGTGGGACGATTTCGTCCCACCTACGTAACAGCCAGTGAAATCCCGTGGCTCGTTATTCAAATACCTTAGAAATGCTATTACTTCAATTTCTCAAACATATGACTATTTTACACCATTTTAAAGACAAGACTCTCGTTAATCTAACCACACTGTCCGATTTCAAAAAGGCTTTACAATGAAAGCAAAACATTAGATTATGTCAGCAGAGTACCCAGCCAGAAATAATCAGACACCCATTTTTCAAGCTAGCATATAATGTCACAAAAACCCAGAAGACAGCTAAATGCAGCACTAACCTTTGATGATCTTCATCAGATGACAACCCTAGGACATTATGTTATACAATACATGCATGTTTTGTTCAATCAAGTTCATATTTAAATAAAAAAACAGCTTTTTACATTAGCATGTGACGTTCAGAACTAGCATACCCCCCACAAACTTCCGGTGAATTTACAAAAAATTTACTAAATTACTCACGATAAACGTTCACAAAAAGCATAACAATTATTTTAAGAATTATAGATACAGAACTCCTCTATGCACTCGATATGTCCGATTTTAAAATAGCTTTTTGGTGAAAGCACATTTTGCAATATTCTAAGTACATAGCCCAGCCATCACGGGCTAGCTATTTAGACACCCGGCAAGTTTAGCCTTCACCAAAATCAGATTTACTATTATAAAAGTTTGATTACCTTTTGTTGTCTTCGTCAGAATGCACTCCCAGGACTGCTACTTCAATAACAAATGTTGGTTTGGTCCAAAATAATCCATCGTTATATCCGAATAGCGGCGTTTTGTTCGTGCGTCCCAGACACTATCCGAAATGGTAAATCAGGGTCGCGCGCATGGCGCAATTCATGACAAAACATTTCAAAATATTCCATTACCGTACTTCGAAGCATGTCAACCGCTGTTTAAAATCAATTTTTACGACATTTTTCTCGTAGAAAAGCGATAATATTCCGACAGGGAATCTCCTTTTCGGCAAACAGAGGAAAAAATCCCAGGTTAACTTTTAGAGTGTTTTCTATCCATATATAATAAGTATATGCATGCCCTAGCTTCTGAGTTTGATTAGTAGGCCGTTGAAAATGGGAACGATTTTTTTTCAAATGCGCTGTGGCGCCCCCTATCCTACGGTATCCTCAAGAGGTTAATGTGCTTCTTCTTGAGCCACTCCTTTGTTGCCTTGGTCGTGTGTTTTGGGTCATTGTCATGCTGGAATACCCATCCACGACCCATTTTCAATGCCCTGGCTGAGGGAAGGAGGTTCTCACCCAAGATTTGACGGTACATGGCCCCGTCCATCGTCCCTTTGATGCGGTGAAGTTGTCCTGTCCCCTTAGCAGAAAAACACCCCCAAAGCATAATGTTTCCACCTCCATGTTTGACGGTGGAGATGGTGTTCTTGCGGTCATAGGCAGCATTCTTCCTCCTCCAAACACGGCGAGTTGAGTTGATGCCAAAGAGCTCTATTTTGGTCTCATCTGACCACAACACTTTCACCAGTTGTCCTCTGAATCATTCAGATGTTCATTGGCAAACTTCAGACGGGCATGTATATGTATTCTTGAGTAGGGGGACCTTGCGGGCGCTGCAGGATTTCATTCCTTCACGGCGTAGTGTGTTACCAATTGTTTTCTTGGTGACTATGGTCCCAGCTGCCTTGAGATAATTGACAAGATCCTCCCGTGTAGTTCTGGGCTGATTCCTCACTGTTCTCATGATCATTGCAACCCCACGAGGTGAGATCTTGCATGGAGCCCCAGGCCGAGGGATATTGACAGTTCTTTTGTGTTTCTTCCATTTGCGAATAATCGCACCAACTGTTGTCACTTTCTCACCAAGCTGCTTGGCGATGGTCTTGTAGCCCATTCCAGCCTTCTGTAGGTCTACAATCTTGTCCCTGACATCCTTGGAGAGCTCTTTGGTTTTGGCCATGGTGGAGAGTTTGGAATCTGATTGATTGATTGCTTCTGTGGACAGGTGTTTTTTTTACAGGTAACAAGCTGCGGTTAGGAGCACTCCCGTTAAGAATGTGCTCCTAATCTCAGCTCGTTACCTGTATAAAAAGACACCTGGTAGCCAGAAATCTTTCTGATTGAGAGGGGGTCAAATACTTATTTCCCTCATTAAAATGCAAATCAATTTATAACATTTTTGACATGCGTTTTTCTGCATATTTTTGTTGTTATTCTGTCTCTCACTGTTGAAATAAACCTACCATTAAAATTATAGACTGATCCTTTCTTTATCAGTGGGCAAATATACAAAATCAGCAGGGGATCAAATACTTTTTTTCCCCCACTGTAGCTCCCCATGTAATCACCTAAGATTCTACTTTTCAACACCACGTATCGTAAGACTGTGTACAAATCCAAAACAAACTCATTTTTGTACATATAACAATCTTGTAATTGTATACAAAGTCTGCCAATGGTATACCTACTAGATATAACTGCAATACAGAACACAGATACACTCTGAATCTACAAAGAGAGCTGTGTTGGTGTGTATTCTGTGTTGATGTGTATTGATGTGTATTACTCTGAAAAGTAATCATTCTAGGGCAAATAAGTCTTCATTTGAATCCAGGTTTCTCTGGATATATACCATTAACTTATAAATATCATCATAGGGTGGAGGGGGAACTGTATCAGTTATTTTGACCAGATAAACAGATAACCTGCAAAGATGAAGCACCTTAGTGCTTTCAGAAAGTATTCAGAACCCGATGGTCACTCTGACAGAGCTCTAGAGTTCCTCTGTGGAGATGGGAGAAACTTCCAGAAGGACAACCATCTCTGCAGCACTCCACCAATCAGGCCTTTATGGTAGAGTGGCCAGATGGAAGCCACTCCTCAGTAAAAGGCACATGACAGCTCGCTTGGAGTTTGCCAAAAGCCACCTAAAGACTCTCAGACCACGAGAAACAAGATTCTCTGGTCTGATGAAACCAAGATTGAACTCTTTGGCCTGAACGCCAAGCGGCACGTCTAGAGGAAACCTGGCACCATCCCTACGGTAAAGCATGGTGGTGGCAGCATCATGGTGTGGGGATGTTTTTCAGTGGCAGGGACTGGGAGAGTAGTCAGTATCAAGGAAACGATGAAAGGGGGAAAGTACAGAGAGATCCTTGATGAAAACCTGCTCCAGAGTGCTCAGGACCTTCGACTGAGGCTGAAGGTTCACATTCCAACAGGACCATGACCCTAAGCACACAACCAAGACAATGCAGGAGTGGCTTTGAGACAAGTATCTGAATGTCCTTGAGTGGCCCAGCAAGCCCGGATGTGAACACGATCAAACATCTCTGGAGAGATCTGAAAATCGCTGTGCAGCAACTCTTCCCATCCAACCTGACAGAGCTTGATAGGACCTGCAGAGAAGAATTGGAGCAACTCCCCAAATACAGGTGTGTCAAGCTTGTAGCGTCATACCCAAGAAGACTCAATTCTGTTATCGCTGCCAAAGGTGATTCAACAAAGTACGGAGTAAAGGGTCTGAATACTTATGTAAATGTGATATTTCAGTTTTTTATTTGTAATATATTAGCAAACATTACTAAAACCTATTTTTGCTATGTTATTATGGGGTATTATGTGTAGATTGATGAGGGAAAAAAACAATGTAATCAATTTTAGAATAAGGCTGTAATGTAACAAAATGCGGAACAAGTCATGGATTTCTGAACACTTTCCGAAGGCACTGTATATTAGATTGGCAGTATATGCAAATTAACTATAATTCTGTTTAGTTATTTTTTTACATTTTAGGTAACATTAATTACATGTCTAAATAATTATGTTTTGATATGAAATAAGTTTCTATTTTGCTATGATTGTTGTTTTTTCCAATAGTTTCCCCATGGGGTCAAAATGACCCGTGTTGGTAATCAAAGTACAGTATTTATCTTTAGGGTTAATGGAGATATGGAATGCACTTCAGGTGAGGCATTACTTGCCGACACTAAACCCTCAGCAGCATCCAGGCCAGGACCATAAGGCCCAGAGAGGAGCTCTTTGTGGAGGCTCCCGACACTGGCGGGGCTGTGGTTGGGCTGCCCTGGGTCGTCACCATCCGGCCGTTGACAGGCTCGATGTTTCTGAAGACGTTGGTCATCAATGCAGAGGTGGAGTTGTGGTCAATGTGCAATGTTGTGCTGAAGAGATCAATCTGAGGGGAGAAGGATAATTAATTGCTGGATCATAGACATAAGTGTGACATCAGGCTGGCCCAATGGCTTTACCCACTGGGTACAGACGTCAGTTCAACATCTAGTTTTATTTGAGATGCCAATTAACGTGAAATCAACTAAACTTTGAGGCAAATTTCTCTCCAAGTGAATAAATAAATCACCCCAAAAACACTTTGAGGTATGTAAATTGCATTTTGGTTAAAAGTTAGATTAAAACCAGACAAATTCCTGAAATGTGTGTACAGTTGAAGTCAGAAGTTTACATACACTTAGGTTGGAGTCATTAAACTTGTTTTTCAACCACTCCATACATTTCTTCTTAAACTTAGGGATAGGAGTCCCGCTAGTGGGACAACTTCCGGTGAAACTGGATGGCGCGCAATTCAAATAAATAATCATAAAGATTATGGATATTAAACATTTATGTACATATAAGCGTCTTATATCGGTTGAAAGCTTAAATTCTTGTTAATCTAACTGCACTGTCCGATTTACAATTGGAATAGCACGCTAGCTAGCTAGTTATCTAACCTTTGAACTCATGTCCTGTCTCTAGCTAGGTAGCTACTAGTGGTTAATATTTTAAGACTGACTTACTATCTAGCTAGCTAGCTAGTATATTAGCAAAAATTGTTATAACAAGCTAACCCCTTTAATCTGTGGTAGCTAGCGATTTATGTTAGCAAGTAATGTTAATCTGGAGATGAAAGAAATGCACACCTGTTGAGGTGAAAAAGAAAAGGAGAGCAGCAAACTAGCTATTATTGTTATTATTATTATTATTAGCTAGTAGTGAATAACATACACTACATGGACTAAAGTATGTGGACACCTGCTCATCGAACATCTCATTCCAAAATCATGGGCATTAATATGGAGTTGATCCCACCTTTGCTGCTATAACAACCTCCACTCTTCTGGGAAGGCTTTCCACTAGATGTTGGAACATTGCTGCAGGGATTTGCTTCCATTCAGCCACAAGAGCATTAGTGAGGTCGGGCACTGATGTTGGGCGATTAGGCCTGCCTCGCAGTCGGCGTTCCAATTCATCCCAAAGGTGTTCGATGGAGTTGAGGTCAGGGCTCTGTACAGGCCAGTCAAATTCATCCATGGCGATCTCGACAAACCATTTCTGTATGGATCTCATTTGTGCACGCATGCATTGTCATGCTGAAACAGGAAAGAATCTGTTGCCACAAAGTTGGAAGCATAGAAACATCTACAATGTCATTTTATGCTGTAGCGTTAAGATTTCCCTTCACTGTAACTAATGGGCCTAGACCGAACCACTAAAAACAGCTCCAGACCATTATTCCTCTTCCAACAAATTGTACAGTTAACAGTATGCATTCGGGCAGGTATGTCCGTTGGACTGCCAGAGGGTGATGCGTGTTTCATTTTGGGGCAGCAGATAGCCTAGTGGTTAGAACGTTGTGCCAGTAACCGAAAGGTTGCTGGATTGAATCCCTGAGCTGACAAGGTAAAAATCTGTTGTTCTACCCCTGAACAAGGCAGTTAACCCGATGTTCCCCGGTAGGCCATCATTGTAAATAAGAATTTGTTCTTAACTGACTTGCCTAGTTAAATATTCATCATTCCAGAGAACGTGTTTCCACTGCTCCAGAATCCAATGGCGGTGAGCTTTACACTATTCCATGTGAGTCTTGGCATTACGCATAGTGATCTTAGACTTGTGTGCGGCTACTCGGCCATGGAAACCCATTTCATGAAGCTCACTGACAAACAGTTCTTGTGCTGATGTTGCTTCTAGAGGCAGTTTGGAACTCGGTAGTGAGTGTTGCAACCGAGGACAGGCTTCAGCACTCAGCGGACCTATTCTGTGAGCTTGTGTGGCCTACCATTTTGCGGCTGAGCCTTTGTTGCTCCTACACATTTCCACTTCACAATAACAGCACTTACAGTGTATCGGGGAAGCTCTAGCAGGGCAAAAATTTGACGGACTGGCTTGTTGGAAAGGTGGCATCCTATGACGGTGCCACGTTGAAAGTCACTGAGCTCTTCAGTACGGGCCATTCCACTGCCAATGTTTGTCTATGGACAAATTCAACATTCAACATTGTGAGAGGATACCTCCTCCACTGTTTCACCAACCAAAAGGTTACCATTTCACACCAGAGCATTCACCATACTTGGACTATCACAGAGAAGTGGTAAATGCGTTGATATAATCTGGAAAGGGGTAATATGCTAAGAATAATGATTGAGTAATGTCCTGGATGTAAATTTGGGAAGGGCTTCAGGGATTCAAAGGTGCATCAAGCCACGTTCCCTCAAAACAATTTAATCACTGAGCAAATTTCTGGTTTGCTGAGCACAAACTTTAACATTGTTGTGAAAATTCAGAGCAACTTTACTGTGAACACTGAGGCTGTACATGCTTTAAGTTAGTTTTAACAGTGGTCAAATAGGCTACTGTGGCTATTTCATCATAATGTAGTCTTACCAGAGTGGCCTACCATGAAAAACAATGGAGAAAATGCATCCCATAACATTTTAACATTGAAATAGCTGTTCTATTGCTAAGCCTACAGTAGCAGCCAATATGTGGTGTTCAATGTAGGGCTTGACATTAACCTGTTTATTGACTTGTCTTTCAGACAAGGAGGTGACTGAAAATGTTGTTGTGTTGTTTGATGTAAGAAACCACTTTACAAAATAAAATGCATCATTATTCCCATACCCTTTGCCTATTGGCTACTTAGCTTATTCAAGCCTGTCTCAAAATATAATACTGCCATTTTAAGGCAAAAAAATTGCTCGTTACCTGACTCTTTTCAAAGATGTCTAGAAATGCATACATTTGTGCTCTTGTAGGAAGCAATCACTCCCCCATTGCTGACTACAAACTATCTATAAATGGGCTAATAACTTACTCACTAATAAAGGATATTAACAAATGTGCAAATGTGCACAGGTCGCTACATGTTGCTATCACTTAGATCTCAAAACAAGCACATCGACTCACAACCGCTCATGCTGTAAAAACAATTCCGTTCAAAGTAAATGGCACAGATCCATATATGGCTTTGGTCTATTTTCATGTAGGCCTACTGCAGCTTTGGTTGGTTATGGCGCACCAGACTGTGTAGACCAGAGTATGGGCCTGAGTCGTGCCTATCAATGCAATAGAATCCTACTCCGATGCCTTCTGCCTACAACAAAATCTTTTGCATAGTTTTTTTCCATACTAAGTCTTGCATAGTTCGTTATGTTTCGGAATGTTGCATTGAAAGTGGCTGATATTGCGTTGATTCTATCACAATTCCCACAGCAATGGGAAATGTTGATAGTGTTAAGTCACTCTCACTGTGCACGCTGCAGATGCATCAGCTACTGCTGAGCAGTATCAGTAGGACTATTTAGGTGGTAACCTAGCAAAAGTTTAGTTGCGGTTTGGGGGGATTTGGTTGGATAGTGTATGTACTGCCTGCTCTTCTCTCTGCAAAATGTCTTCTGTTATATAACCATTAATGCCTTTTCTATTACAATTTCAGTCAGGAAAACTCAGCCTTTTCTTATCATGTTCCGATAGCAGCGATTCAGTTCATATTGGGCGTCAGGACCCTTCGTTGTGTAACATTATCCTTTTCCAGAGGCGGTACTTATGATGGCTTTTATGGGTTCTTCAGTCTGAAATACAGTAAATGTTCCTTCCCTTTAGTCTTGCATGATGTTATGTTTCCATAATGGAAACTCACATTTTAGCCATACTCTCCTATACCGTAGATGAAATAAATAGCATGGAACATCAGTTGTCATCACCATAACTAACACTGCTTTGTCCTCTCTTTCATGTTGTGCTGCTTGCATGCTGAGCACGGGTGGCACATGGCGAATCTCTGTTCAACATTGATGCTGGTAACCAATGACTAGATACTGGAACTAATCACAGCTCTGGTTCCTTCGACAGCACTGCGGGCTAGCTCTGAGCTATGGGCTGCCCAATTCCACATCGACGCTGCTACTGCTTCTCATGGGCCAATGATCCTCTGCTGCTACAACATTACATATGATTGATTCTGAGATAGTGGAACCTGCATGAGTTCCTGCAGTATTGCTGTATGATCATGATTGTGTCAGCCCCGTGGTCCAGTAGCTGTGTTGCATAGGTAGAATATCCTGATATGCCAATATGACAGCTCATCCTGCCTCAGCGAAGCCATCCGGCGGTGCATCTTAATGCAGGCGGTTGGCTCGGTTCATGGCAGGCAGGTTCACACTATGTACAGTTGCCTAATTATATAGGTAGAATATTTCTGATGTACCAAGATGACAGCTCATCTTCCCTCATCTAGGGTACCCGGCCATGTGTCATATGAGAAATGGACATACTGCTGCATTAGCTCATGCTACATGTAGTTAGCTTTCACACACAGGCCTAGTAGACAGTCATGTAATGATAGAATTACCTTTGCTGGTCTATTGAGAGCTCAATATGGCAATGAGTTTACCTGCCAGTACCATGCTTCATTTAGTTTGCTATTACGAAGTCAGGTGTGGTCAATAGCCTACATGTTGCCGTCTTTGCTGGCTACTTGATATAAAGAACCTTGCATACAGCTGCAGGTGGTAGCTGGATTATACTGCTTAACCCCCTAGAGTCAATTTCCGCAGCCCCTTAGAAATTGAATTAGCATAATAATAATCCCCATCAAAATCAATACTACCTTGGATGTGTGCTTAGTTGCAATCAAACCAAGTCATTAAAGTCTGTCGGTGGTCTGAGTACTTGGGGGAACTGTAATACAGAAACCAGCTAGACTCGGAATGTACACAGTTTGTATTGGTGTGTATTCTCAGAAATGTTTTTATTCTACTGAAAATGTTATATGAATACCTGAATTCCTTTCTTCCTCGGTATTATATATGTGCAACTTATAACATTGTGGGTGCTATACCGTTTTGATTTGAAGTGACTTAGATGATTCTGGCATGTATTTTGAAGCATGTTGCCATAGCCCCTATCACTCCCATTTTTTCACCAGCAGCGATGCTAATGTGGAGTTAGTCAAAAAAGAACACTAAGTCATATTTTGTGTCAATGTGTCTTAGGATCACTTTAAAAGTAAATTGAACAACCTTTTGTTAATAAAATGTATTGCTGAATTTGTGTACTGCCCCTTTAAATGGCAGTCATTTTTACCACATTAATATGACAACATTAATATTTACTTCAAAATTCTGAAAACTAAATAATACTTTAATCAAATGATGGTAAATATGATTTTTGTTCTAAGGTGGATTGTACTCAAGCTGCACATTGTAAAGGAGAAACATTTTTTTCTTTTTGATAAAACAACAGTTTGTTTAGGTCATTTTATATCAGATAATATTCATTACATTTCTAAATAATTATGTTTTGAAAATAAATACGTTTAACACATTTCGCTATGATTGTTGGTTTTTCCAATAGTTTCTCCTTTGGGTCAAGATGACCCCTGTTGGTAATCGATATAAGGAAAATATGTTGGTAGCTTGAGGGTTCATGGCGATATGGCAATGCACTTCAGGTAAGGAGTACTCGCCGTCACTAAACCCTCAGCAGCATCCAGGCCAGGGCAATGAGGCCCAGAGAGGAGCACATTGTGGAGGCTCCCGATGCTGGACGGCCCTGGGTCGTCACCACCCAGTCGTTGCCAGGCTGGATGTTCCTGAAGACGTTAGTCATCAAGGCAGAGGTGGAGTTGTGGTCAATGTGCAATGTTGTGCTGAAGAGATCAATCTGAGGGGAGAAGGTTAATTAATTTCAGATAGGATCATAGACATAAGTGTGAAATCAAGCTGGCCCAATGGCTTTACCCACTGGGCACAAATGTCAGTTCAACATCTAGTTTTAGTTGAGCTGCCAAATAATGTGAAATCAACTAAACTTTGAGGCAATTGCTCTCCAAGTAAATACATAAATAGATCACAAAAACAACAACTTTAAGGCATGTCGTTGCATTTCAGTTAAAAATGTTATTAAAATAAGAAATGTATTAACTTTGGGATAGGGGGCGGTATTTTGACGTCCGGATGAAAAGCGTGCCCAAAGTAAATTACTCAGGCCCAGAAGCTTGGATATGCATATAATTGGTAGATGTGGATAGAAAACACTCTAAAGTTTCCAAAACTGTTAAACTTATGTCTGTGAGTATAACATAACTTATTTGGCAGGCGAAACCCCGAGGAAAAACCATCCAGGATAAAAAAAAATTGAGTTCACTGTGTTTTCAATTGGGTAAGGCATGAATTATATCGTTATTTCTGATTTTTGTGTCGCCACCTGCCTGGTTGAAAAAGATTGTTATGCATTTGTATGGTGGGGTGCTGTCCTCAGATAATTGCATGGTTTGCTTTCGCCACAAAGCCTTTTTGAAATCTGACACCGCTGCTGGATTAACAAGAAGTTAAGCTTTATTTTGACATATTATGTGTATTTTCAAGTACCATCCAACCTAGCCAAGAGAGGTTAAATGTGTGTACATATGCCATACATCCTGTTGCATGAATTTTCCTGCACAGCATGACATGCTAACATTTAGTGTATTAAAGTTTTTTAAAAAGGTTTCTAAAGTTTGTAATCGCCACGTTAAATTATCCGACTTGATTTGCCCTAACAAAAAATGTAGCAACCCTTATAAAAAATGCCCTTTAAATATAATCCACATAACAATCTATATTTCCTTTTGCTGCAAGTATTTCCTGCTGTTTGAAACTGACTCAAATTAAGATATGGGATCTGTATGCTCATGACTTCTTGAAGAGCCAATTGATACATCACAATCTCTTTTGTTGTACCAGCCCAGATGAAAGATCATGTTTGGTAATATTTTTGAATCATTACTTTTATAATGTTTCATAAGCAGAATGGATAAGGAATTGATCCTGCACTGAAAGATAATTGAATACAGTTCTTGTCGGAGCTATGTTTATTTTCTGCGAAGTAGAAATGGTGTTCGGGTTTCTGGTGAAATTGTTGCACAAACTCACCAAGTCCTGGCTGACTTTGATAGGGTCCTTGAACACGGTCCAAACCACAGCCTCATTGCAATTGGGAGTGGTCAGGGAGCCAAGGTAACGGTAGTATTTGGTACGGTCCACCCCTTCCAGGAGCTCATCCAATGAAATAGCATGAGTAATGTTTACAATATCATCTTGAGGAAGAGAGAAAGATAAAACGTATATAAAATCATATGCTACTGAAATTGAACAAGACAATTACTAATTTTGAATTCAAAGAGAAGACTAATCCCAAATCCTCTTCCAAACTTTATTTTGAGGAAGTAGATCTTGATCAAATCAGAACCAGTCAAATCTCTCCTCTCACCTTTTAGTGTGATGTTGGCCAAGTAGGATGTCAGAGTATTCCAGGCTGGTGGTGAACCAGTTGCATTACCCGACATGGCCTGTTTGAAAAACGACTTTAGTCATAAAAAACAGCAATAAAACATTTAAATGCCAATCTACTGTGGAAAAATGGATGCCATTTCCAGGAAATTTAAAGCATCCGCTCACCTCTATGAAGAAGCCAAGAGCAGCGAGTCCCGTGCTGTCTGTAATGGCCGTGGTCGTGTTGCCGTTGTGCGAAGACTTGGCATTTACTATGTGCAACTGAAAGGTGAAGCAGAACAGTTGATGTAAAAAGTTATCTGAATCCATTGGAAAATTCAAACGTTGTAATGATACATTTAAAAAGGTTGACTACAATCTGCCATATATACAGCTGTTTATTAAGGGTCATTTAAATGAATGATATATATATATGCCCCCTGATTCTTGAGGAATAGAACGTATAAATGCCTCATGAGCTCAGTACAACAGTTGGATTATTCCACCATTTATGAATTTGAGATTGGTTACATCTCCGCATCTGTCAGTTTTCTAGTAAACCAAGGCAGGATGCAGTTTGGCTGGAGGGGAATTAATTCAGACTGGACTAAGGCTAAATGAAGACCTTGTCATTGATCCATTGCAGTGTGGTATATGTGCATCAGTATGAGAAGTACCACCCAATGATAAATGGGCTACATTCAGATTCTTAACCCTTCTCCCAAAGTGTACTAATACACTCTTCCCTGCATGAATTTAAAAGGAATGGATTAGTGCTTGGAATATGTTGGAAACTTCCTCCAGCCATGCTTGCACTAATCCTTGAAGGGGGGTGGATGAGGGGACACTCTGGAGAAGGTTAGAGAATCAGAACGCAGCAATGTTGTGTTGAACCTTCCCATACCTCCATGGGGTAGCGGGTTCCATCAACTGTGTGCTCAGACCCAGGGACTGAGGTACCATTCCCCCAGTGGAGGTGAAACTGCAGGCTGTCATAGGCCTCTGACAGTGCCCCACCTGTAACCTGAACACCACTCGTCAGCTCCACTTTGACTGAAAGAAAGAGAGGAGGAACAAAAAGAGAGGAATTGGTTACATTTTGCACATAAGGGTTCCTGGTTTGGTTCACACATTATCCTCAAGTGGGACTTTGTGTGTATGGATTGAGAAGGCAAGGCATCCATCCATTCTCCTCACCAGTTTTGCCAGTGTTCTTGATATTCTTCATTGTAGAGTTGTCTCCGTATTTGGTGAAGGTGAAGGCAGTCAGGGTTTCATCGCCCACTGCCGATGCAGAGACGATGTTGATGGGAGACTGACGGGATCCGTTGCAATGTTCACTGGCAATGGTGGACCAAGTGGTATCGTCTTAACATGGAATCAATCAAACCATGGTGTCAATGTACCATCGTTTTATAAGGGTCATATAATATGCTAATAGATCAATTCTATAGTCTATTATCAACTGCTATCGCAATCACTTCAATTTGTGAATACAAATTACACTGTAACCAGGGGGTAAAACCAATACTTACCACAACTAGGATCATGGTAACACCACGCTGTTAAAATTGAAGAAGGGAAAAAGTTATGCAGAGTCACAACATTGATAGAAGAGTCACAGTCCAACAAAATAATAGAATAATCACTTACAACCGCCTGTAGCACTGTATGTAGTGGGGACAAAGAGTGTCGCAACGATAACCACAAGTCGATTCATCTGAAAGCGAGATAAAGGTAATTATGAATGGAGAGACCACTAACCACCGACCAACACGAGATGTCTATGCACATAGAAAAGTGGTTGAAATTGGGTCAGTCCGCCCTGGTCTTGATTTCAACATCCACACTGTCCACAAACGTAGATGTCTATGATTGGTTCCGATTTGGTCGAATCGGTACTGGCCTTGATTTGATCCAAATATAGGCACTGATATTTCACAAGTTTGGACACTACTCTACTCTACTCTACTCTACTCTACTATGCTCTACCGTACTGTGCTGTCCAAACTTGTGAAACATGGACAAAAGTAGACGTCTATGATTGGTTCAGATTTCGTCCAGACTGACCAAATTTGGTCTTGTTTGGTGACGGAGCTCATTAGTATAATACCCAGTGTGCTTTGAACATGTTAATTGTTATATTTTGGTCATTTAGAAGACGCTCTTATCCAAAGTGACTTACAGTCGGTGCATTCAACTAAGGTAGATTAACAACCACATACAATATCACAGTCATAGTGAGTAGGGGTGTTAACCCCGGTGTCCTGGCTACAGATCTTAATTTGACCTAGATATGATTTTTACATACCAAATAACCACATCATATGTTATAGCAATCTGTCATTCGATGACAGTCTTTGACATGTCACACAGCCATTGGTTAATGCATGCAACATCTAAGCAGGGGAAAACGCAACCAAAATGCCTGTTAGGAAAGGCTGGCATTAAAACTCCACTTTTATCTGTTGTTTTGATATCTGTCAGGTTCCCCAGCAACACTGAATCCTTTTTGTTTACTTTGTGTGCGTCCAAGAAGCAAACGTGAGTAAATAGACATGTATTTTTGTTTGACAGTTTTCACTGATGCGGGTGATTGTTTTGAGTTGCCTCACGATTGTTTGTAAACGTATATACGGCTCCCGGAGCATATTTTCCTTTGTTATGTTGGCGGGTAAAGTATCGAGCTGATTACTCCGTTTCCTATCTCTCTTATTTATGAATGAATTCTGTTAATTAGAGCTAATTATTTCTGGACTGAGATATGAAATGACTTAGAATAAATGATGTCATGTTGAAACTACCGGGATGAATTCTGATTGTTTGCCATTTTCTGAATAGTGACTATCTTTATGATTTGATTTATGCATTATGGCATTTTATTTATTATTGTTTGTTCTGAGATTTTTATTCCAGCACACACTGAAATCAATTAAAACTCAACCAGACTGAGACTAACCAATTCTGTGTCTTTCCTTCTGCCAAGCCATCTTAGTTTGGGTTACCTGTTCGCCAATTTCTTCTCCTGGGCTAACCAGTCTCCCTGGCCTAACCAGTCACCCGAGTGCCAACACTCATTATTAAAACCTTTTCTGGAACCATTGTTGAAGTGTGCTGTTGGTTCTTCAGAACTTTGCACATGACCACTGACAGTTCTGATGCTTTTGTGCAAGTGACAGATGGCAACAATTATAAATATTACATAGGCCTACTGCAATCTTTTATTCCACACTGAAATCCTATATTAATTGGAAATGTTACTTTTGAAAATACACATAATGCTTTCTTCGTTGACATGTAGATATAAGTGATTAAGTATGGCTGAAATTTGGCCATAGAAACAATTACCAAAACAATATGTATTTTAAACATCCGGAAAATAATTTTAAACATCAATAAACAATGTATTTTCGATACCCCAACCTCACACTCTTTGCAATTCATACCTTGGTAAATTAATAGGAAGCATGAAAACAAAACAAATGAATAGTCACTGACTTCCCATCACATGATTTGGCATAAATGCAGTGAAACAGCTGTAACTTCTTAGCCTAGCCTAGTCAATGAGATGTGTGCCACTTCAAACATGCCATATCTTAAAAGCAGGGTATTTTGTTCCATAAATGTCTGTCTGTGAGCATCAATGCCAGAATCATCTTACCTTGAAGTTGCACCTGTTTTCACCTCTCAGTCCTGTGCGCTCAGCCTCCCATCCTTCCTCTTTATATTCAGTGGCACACCTGAACTAAAAATAATAAACACGCCTCCTTTTTTAACTCAGCCGGTGGGTTTTAAGCTGTGTGTTCAAAATTGTGTAATACTGTAAAAAGAACGCTCATTTGGAAAGCAGAAAGTTAGGTGAGCTTTGCCGGGAAAGTTATGCAGTACCTGTGACAATGACAATAATGAAATGTTAACTTGGACCTTAAGAACAATGAAATAGTGCAGCTTTAGCAAACTCAAAAATCTTGGCTTCAGAGTAGTCCTCATAGTGGCACAACCAGTCAATCTAAATAAAATGACATGATTCAACAGTAGACTATTTGGGATACAGTTCATCATAGTGTTTTAAACAATACAACTGCTTCAGACAAAATACATCCACAATGGCACTTTATTTGCAACTTGACATAGAAACAAACTGCATAGATGAACATATAGATTGGGGGAATCTCTTCACACTCCTTGACTCCCTTTTGAATAAAAGGTTGTTTGCTCTTTTCAGAAGAAAAACTGTCCTGCTTCAAAAGAAGCGTTCCTCCTTCCTCCTTTCCAGCCTTCCTGACTTCACTAAAATTCAAACCCTGTTAATGTGTTAAATGCTTTACAACAAAGCTTTCTTAGTGTCCAACAAGCTTTCTCTACCCTTAACCTTGTTCTGAACACCTCCAAAACAAGGTCATGTGGTTTGGTATGAAGAATGCCCCTCATCCCATAGGTGTTATTGCTACCTCTGAGGGTTTAGAGCTTGAGGTAGTCACCTCATACAAGGACTTGGGAGTATGGCTAGATGGTGCACTGTCCTTCTCTCAGCACATATCAAAGTTGCAGGCTAAAGTTAAATCTAGACTTGGTTTCCTCTATCGTAATCGTTCCTCTTTCACCCCAGCTGCCAAACTAACCCTGATTCAGATGACCATCCTACCCAGGCAAGATTACGGAGACATACCTCATCGATAGGCAGGTAAGGGTGTGCTCGAGCAGCTAGATGTTCTTTACCATTCGGCCATCAGATTTGCCACCAATGCTCCTTATAGGACACATCACTGCACTCTATACTCTTCTGTAAACTGGTCATCTCTGTATAAACGTAGCAAGACCCACTGGTTGATGCTTATTTATAAAACCCTCTTTGGCCTCACTCCCACCTATCTGAGATAAACCTTCTGCAGCCCTCATCCTCCACATACAACACCCGTTCGTTCTGCCAGTAACATTCTGTTAAAGGTCCCCAAAGCCCACACATCCATGGGTCGCTCCTCTTTTCAGTTTGCTGCAGCTAACGACTTTAACGAGCTGCAAGAAACACTCAAACTGGACAGTTTTATTTCAATCTCTTCATTCAAAGACTCGATCATGGACACTCTTACTGACAGTTGTGGCTGCTTTGTGTGATGTATTGTTGTCTCCACCTTCTTGCTCTTTGTGCTATTGTCTGTGCCCAATAATGTTTGTACCATGTTTTGTGCTGCTACCATGTTGCGTTTCTACCATGTTTTTGTTATGTTGTGTTTCTACCATGCTGTGTTGTCATGTGTTACTGCCTTGCTATGTTGTTGTCTTAGGTTTGTATTTATGCAGTGTTGTGTTGTCTCTCTTGTTGTGATGTGTGTTTTGTCCTATATTTATATTGTATTTATTTTTTATTTTTAATCCCAGGTTCCTGTCCCCGCAGGACACCTTTTGCCTTTTTGCAAGCCGTCATCGTAAATGAGAAATTGTTCTTAACTGGCTTGCATGGTTAAATAAAGATTAAATAAATACAAATAAATACGTCCCTGCCTGTAAGAGACGTTATGCTGAAGTACTGAAATTCCCACAAGAGAACGTTGTTTCATAACTTTCTCTGAACTATTTGAGAACATTCCCAATGTCAAGCCAGTTGCAGAATGTTCCTAGAACATTACAAAAATTGAAATTAAATGTAACCATGTGTAGAACTTTTAGGAAAACTTCTGTTAAAGTAATGAAATATCAAGAAAATCATGTTTTTATGTGCTGAGAATTCTGAGAATGTTCCAAATCCAAGCAACTATCCTGCACCTTTACTAGAAAGTTGTGGGAAGGTTGGACTCAAAATAACCATAGGACAACCACGCACTCACCAAACTCTGATAAATATTTGGTTCTCAGAACATTACGTCCAAGCTTGGTTGTCTCCACCTTTTCCATTCAAGTGCGACCTACACTACACACTGATATGAACTGTGGGAAAAATATACTGCTCAAAAAAATAAAGGGAACACTTAAACAACACATCCTAGATCTGAATGAAATAAATAATCTTATTAAATACTTTTTTCTTTACATAGTTGAATGTGCTGACAACAAAATCACACAAAAAGAATCAATGGAAATCCAATTTATCAACCCATGGAGGTCTGGATTTGGAGTCACACTCAAAACTAAAGTGGAAAACCACACTACAGGCTGATCCAACTTTGATGAAATGTCCTTAAAACAAGTCAAAATGAGGCTCAGTAGTGTGTGTGGCCTCCACGTGCCTGTATGACCTCCCTACAACGCCTGGGCATGCTCCTGATGAGGTAGCGGATGGTCTCCTGAGGGATCTCCTCCCAGACCTGGACTAAAGCCTCCGCCAACTCCTGGACAGTCTGTGGTGCAATGTGGCGTTGGTGGATGGAGCGAGACATGATGTCCCAGATGTGCTCAATTGGATTCAGGTCTGGGGAACGGGCAGGCCAGTCCATAGCATCAATGCCTTCCTCTTGCAGGAACTGCTGACACACTCCAGCCACATGAGGTCTAGCATTGTCTTGCATTAGGAGGAACCCAGGGCCAACCGCACCAGCATATGGTCTCACAAGGGGTCTGAGGATCTCATCTCGGTACCTAATGGCAGTCAGGCTACCTCTGGCGAGCACATGGAGGGCTGTGCGACCCCCCAAAGAAATGCCACCCCACACCATGACTGACCCACCGCCAAACCGGTCATGCTGGAGGATGTTGCAGGCAGCAGAACGTTCTCCACAGCGTCTCCAGACTTTGTCACGTCTGTCACGTGCTCAGTGTGAACCTGCTTTCATCTGTGAAGAGCACAGGGCGCCAGTGGTGAATTTGCCAATCTTGGTGTTCTCTGGCAAATGCCAAACGTCCTGCACGGTGTTGGGCTGTAAGCACAACCCCCACCTGTGGACGTCGGGCCCTCATACCACCCTCATGGAGTCTGTTTCTGACCGTTTGAGCAGACACATGCACATTTGTGGCCTGCTGGAGGTCATTTTTCAGGGCTCTGGCAGTGCTTCTCCTGCTCCTCCTTGCACAAAGGCGGAGGTAGAGGTCCTGCTGCTGGGTTGTTGCCCTCCTATGCCCTCCTCCACGTCTCCTGATGTACTGGCCTGTCTCCTGGTAGCGCCTCCATGCTCTGGACACTACGCTGACAGACACAGCAAACCTTCTTGCCACAGCTCGCATTGATGTGCCATCCTGGATGAACTGCACTACCTGAGCCACTTGTGTGGGTTGTAGACTCCGTCTCATGCTACCACTAGAGTGAAAGCACCGCCAGCATTCAAAAGTGACCAAAACATCAGCCAGGAAGCATAGGAACTGAGAAGTGGTCTGTGGTTACCACCTGCAGAACCACTCCTTTATTGGGGGTGTCTTGCTTATTGCCTATAATTTCCACCTGTTGTCTAGTCTCGCATCCGCTACAAGACCATGGTGATTGCCTACGGAGCTGTGAAGGGAACGGCACCTCCATACCTTCAGGCTCTGATCAGGCCCTACACCCAAACAAGGGCACTGCGTTCATCCACCTCTGGCCTGCTGGCCCCCCTACCTCTGAGGAAGCACAGTTCCCGCTCAGCCCAGTCAAAACTGTTCGCTGCTCTGGCACCCCAATGGTGGAACAAGCTCCCTCACGACGCCAGGACAGCGGAGTCAATCACCACCTTCCGGAGACACCTGAAACCCCACCTCTTTAAGGAATACCTAGGATAGGATAAAGTAATCCTTCTAACCCCCCCCCCCCATTAAAATATTTAGATGCACTATTGTAAAGTGGTTGTTCCACTGGATATCATAAGGTGAATGCACCAATTTGTAAGTCGCTCTGGATAAGAGCGTCTGCTAAATGACTTAAATGTAAATGTAAATGTATTCCATTTGCACAACAGCATGTGAAATTTATTGTCAATCAGTGTTGCTTCCTAAGTGGACAGTTTGATTTCACAGAAGTGTGATTGACTTGGAGTTACATTGTGTTGTTTAATTGTTCCCTTTATTTTTTTGAGCAGTGTACAAATAAAGTATTGAATAGAAGCAAGGAAACCCAGGCAGACACCATTATGTGCCAATTGAATCAATCATCCCTGAGATTTTTATGAGAAGATGAAGATGCATGTCAATACGTTGGCAAATATAGCCCCAGGTTACTGTGTTTGCTACCAATGATGACTGTAAACTAAGCCAGGACATGACGTCAATAAAATATGTCAATGTACTTGAGAGGTATGATTGATAAATTCATTGTAGTGTTGTCAATACATTGGCCATAATGACTGCTCATATTTCTGTGTTGTAGCTTGGCTGACAAAACTCAGATAGTACACAGTGAGGGAGAGCAGTGACACACTGATCTGGACAGGAGTCCGTTGTTAGTGCAGTATTAATGCAGAATTTAGCTTGAGCTTTGATTGGTTCTCTCAACAACAAAAACATCCTGTGGGCTTGAGACCTCTCGTTGTAAGGATTTGAAAATCCAACAGTTGTAGTGGAGGGTGCAGCGCTCGGGGGCTGTGTGGCTGCCCATGTGAGTGTTTGAGTGAGAAGACACAGAGGAGAAACAGCCTTTCCAGATTCTGAAGTCAGAGGAACTTCAAGTTTGATGTCAGCCAGCCAGACTATCATTGTCATGCCCTACTTCTCAAATATTCTGATATTTCTACGGGAATGTACATGTGACAGTCAAGAGAATGCGACAAACAGATTGAGATTAAGATTGAGATAAGGGAAAGCAAGAAAGGCGGTAATGATGGTATCAATGCATTTTAAACTTGTGACATCCACCACCACCTCTCCTCTCTGACGTTGGATAGTCAGTGTTTAACTTGTGAAGATACTCACATTCCATGGCATTGATTATCAGGTGTATACGCCTTGTGGGAAGAGGAGGAAGAAGGTCAGCATTCCTGGAACACTAGGGGCAGCACTGGTGTACAGTCGTGGCCAAAAGTTGAGAGAATGACACAAATATACATTTTCACAAAGTCTGCTGCCTCAGTTTGTATGATGGCAATTTGCATATACTCCAGAATGTTATGAAGAGTGATCAGATTAATTGTAATTAATTGCAAAGTCCCTCTTTGCCATTCAAATGAACTGAATCCCCCCCAAAAACATTTCCACTGCACAGGTGTGCAAAGAAGCCCCTTTGCTGCCCTTCTTGACACCAGGCCATCCTCCAAAAGTCTTTGCCTCACTGTGCGTGCAGATTCACTCACACCTGCCTGCTGCCATTCCTGAGCAAGCTCTGTACTGGTGGTGACCAGCTGAATCAACTTCAGGAGACGGTCCTGGCGCTTGCTGGACTTTCTTGGGCACCCAGAAGCCTTCTTTACAACAATTTAACCACTCTCCTTGAAGTTCTTGATGATCCGATAAATGGATGATTTAGGTGCAATCTAAATTTAGGTGCAATCACATTTCTAAGTGACCCCAAACTTTAGAACGTTAGTGTACAGGGAGCACCAGTACTGAGTCGATGTGCAGAGTACGAGGTAATTGAGGTAGCTGTGTACTGTACATATAGTAAGGGTAAGGTTTATAGGTAACAGGATAGATAAGATGGTAGCAGCCATGTGTGTGTGTGTGGCGTCAGAATGCATGTATGCGCTTGCTACAGTATGTGTGTGTGGGCATATGTAGTGTGTGTATGTGTACAGTGCATTCGGAAAGTATTCAGACCCCTTGATTTTTTCCACGTTTTGTTAACCTGTTGGGTCTAGGGGGCAGCATTTGCACGTCTGGATAAAAAAAATGTACCCGATTTAATCTGGTTACTAATCCTACCCAGTAACTAGAATATGCATATACTTATTATATATGGATAGAAAACACTCTAAAGTTTCCAAAACTGTTTGAATGGTGTCTGTGAGTATAACAGAACTCATTTGGCAGGCAAAACCCTGAGACATTTTCTGACAGGAAGTGGATACCTGATGTGTTGTATTGACTTTAAACCTATCCCATTGAAAAACACAGGGGTTTAGGAATATTTTGGCACTTCCTATTGCTTCCACTAGATGTCACCAGCCTTTACAAAGTGTTTTGAGTCTTCTGGAGGGAGATCTGACCGAACAAGAGCCATGGAACGGTGATGTCCCATTAGACACCTGGCGCGCTACTTCATGTTGGGTACCCTCGTTCCAATACGTTATAAAAGACTATGCATTCGTCCACCTTGAATATTATTCATGTTCTGGTTAAAAAAGGCCCTAATGATTTATGCTATACAACGTTTGACATGTTTGAACGAACGGAAATATATTTTTTCCCCTCGTTCATGACGAGAAGTCCGGCTGGCTTACATCATGTGCTAACGAGACGGAGATTTTTGGACATAAATGATGAGCTTTTTTGAACAAAACTACATTCGTTATGGACCTGTGATACCTGGAAGTGACATCTGATGAAGAGAATCAAAGGTAATGGATTATTTACATAGTATTTTCGATTTTAGATCTCCCCAACATGACGTCTAGTCTGTATCGCAACGCGTATTTTTCTGGGCACAGTGCTCAGATTATTGCAAAGTGTGATTTCCCAGTAAGGTTATTTTTAAATCTGGCAAGTTGATTGCGTTCAAAAGATGTAAATCTATAATTCTTTAAATGACAATATAATATTTTACCAATGTTTTCTAATTTTAATTATTTAATTTGTGACGCTGACTTGACTGCCGGTTATTGGAGGGAAACGATTTCCTCAACATCAATGCCATAGTAAAACGCTGTTTTTGGATATAAATATCAACTTGATAGAACTAAAAATGCATGCATTGTCTAACATAATGTCCTAGGAGTGTCATCTGATGGAGATTGTAAAAGGTTAGTGTATCATTTTAGCTGGTTTTATGGTTTTGGTGACCCTGTCTTTGACTTGACAAAACATTACACACAACTCTTGTAAATGTACTGTCCTAACATACTCTAAATTTATGCTTTCGCCGTAAAACCTTTTTGAAATCGTAAAACGTGGTTAGATTAAGGAGATGTTTATCTTTCAAATGGTGTAACATAGTTGTATTTTTGAAAAATTTGAATTTTGACATTTATTTGGATTCAAATTTGCAGCTCTTGAAATGCACCTGCTGTTGATGGAGTGCACCACGGGTGGCACGCTAGCGTCCCACCTAGCCCCAAGAGGTTAAGTTACAGCCTTATTCTAAAATGGATGAAATAGTTTTTCCCCCCTCATCAATCTACACACAATACCCCATCATTACAAAGCAAAAATGGGTTTTTAGACATTTTTGCAAATGTATTAAAACTTAAAATCTGAAATATCACATTTACATAAGTATTCAGAACCTTTACTAAGTACTTTGTTGAAGAACGATACAGCCTCGAGTCTTCTTGGGTATGACGCTACAAGCTTGGCACACCTGTATTTGGGGAGTTTTTCCCATTCTTCTCTGCAGATCCTGTCAAGCTCTGTCAGGATGGATGGGGAGCGTCGCTTCACAGCTATTTTTAGGTCTCTCCAAAGATGTTAGATCGGGTTCAAGTCCTGGCTGGGCCACTCAAGGACATTCAGAGACATGTCCCGGAGCCACTTCTGTGTTGTCTTGGCTGTGTGCTTAGGGTTGTTGTCCTGTTAGAAGGTAAACATTCACCCCAGTCTGAGGTCCTGAGCGCTCTGGAGCAGGTTTTCATCAAGGATCTCTGTTCTTTGCTCCGTTCATCTTTCCTTCCATCCTGACTAGTCTCCCTGCTGCTGAAAAGCATTCAACGTATTTTATACAAGGTTTGTCTATGTTGAAATTTGTACTTGAATTTGATTTTCAACGTTATATCCTCTATTAGAAAACAACAATAGGCTGGGCAGCACCTCCTACTGGAGAATTGATCTATCTACAGCTACAGGTCTCTCATCCAAGGTTTTAAACAAGCCCAGCCCTGCTTAGCTATGATATTTATGACTGACTATTACCAATATAACATCGTGGGAATGATTGCTGAGATATCTCCACTTGAAAACTAAATAGATTCACTATTACTATCAAAGGTTATATTTAAAAGAGAATACGTTCTCAATCATCAATGATGCTATTTAGGCCTATATCACAGTTGCAAAGTCATCAACAGCAATTGTTTGAATTCAACCCAGAATTCAACTACAAATAGACAATACAATAGGCCTACGTTTGATTACAAATGTTGATTACAAATGTAACTGACTTTTGCTGTCTTATTGAGTGGGTGAATGTAGGTTGTAATCTCATTGAGCAATGTCTCAACCAAATATTACCCAATTATCCACGTTGAAATGACGTATTATGCCCAGTTGGAGGAAATATGCACAGACACCTGTGCGAGCCATGAATCTCTCTTGTGCGCGTCTTCCACTGAAGAGATTGCTGGTGGAGTACAGTACACAAGGGAGACTTGTGACCACAAAGCCAGATATCGTGCAGGAGTTTAAGGATCAGATAAAATTATGTAAAGTAGATAAAGGCAGTAGATAGATCGGTTACCTCAGTTGACTACTCATAGCTGACTTGTGTTGAAAAACAAGGTGTATGAATGTATGAATGAATGTATGTACATTGATACTGCACTGTGAATTTAAAAGCAGATCTTTTGTCAAATTTTGTTTGGGTTACAGGATCCTAGGCATTTGACGTTAGTTCCTAAAGATATTTTTTTGTGACTGAAATGTCTTCTTGGATATGTGCACTTTCAGGTGCCTTAATTACAAACGCATATATGAATAAAAATATGAAATGGTGAGACTAGTTTAGCCAAGGAGAAAGCACTGAGCTACAGTGTATAGGGAGAAAGAAAAGACAGGATACTTCCAAGCTAGCCTTGATTGGCAGAGCTTATGGAGGGGCTAAACATGCCAAGAGATGAGTCCTGATTGGTCTGTCATGTAACAGCATGTGTGCTCCCCTGTAACAGTATGTATGCACCAGCGTTTTCAATACCTTTCAATTCCTCACCTTGTGAGGATAATAATGTCAATGAGGCTTTTTGATTAATGAGATTGGAAAACACATTTGGATCTTTTATTTCAGCTCGTGAAACTTGGGACTAACAATTTACATGTTGTGTTAATTACCTTCATTTAACTATGCAAGCCAGATAAGAAAAAATCTTATTTACAATGACCGCAGTTAAAGGTAAAGAACAACAGCTCTTCACCTTGTCAGCTTGTGGATTTGATCTTGCAACCTTTCAGTTACTAGTCCAACGGTCTAACCACTAGGCTACCTGCCGCCCCATTGTAGCCTTGTGTTTCAGTTAAGGCTATCTTACAAACTAATGTAGCGTTCAACCGCAAAATGAGTAACAAATTCCATGGGCTCATTTTGAAGTTACAGTAACTATAACTTTCTTGTTATATCATATAATAAGTTCATGTTCAAGATAGCATGCATAGGTCGTTGCAGGTCTTTGGAGATTTTCACAATTGCTGTAATAATCTGTGCAGAAACTCGAAATTGCATTGAACACTTGCACCATGGACATTTAAACTGTATCTCAACTGCATTCCAGGTCATTTGGTTCTGCTACTAGATGAAGCACAATCTGTTGTATAAATAAAACAATTATCTGACATTGTATTCCCATTTAAACTTTGTATTGCTTTTAAATGGTTGAAAGCTCAGGAATATACATTTGGGTGACAACTAAATCAAAGAGCAGACATTTGGCTGACTTTTGGCTGGCTTTTGGCTGTCTATTTGAGTGGGTGAATGTAGATTGTAATGCCATTGATCAATGTCTCAACCAAATATTACCCAATTATCAACATCAGTGGAGGCTCTTCAGAGGAGGAATGGGAGAACCATTGTCAGTGAAATTCAGAAAAATAAAAAAGAGAAACATTCAAAAAGTGAACCTTTTTAGATAAATCTACACTAAATATATTCATGTCACCAAATAATTGATTAAAACACACTGTTTTGCAATGGTCTACAGTAGCCTCACCAGCATTCTGTAGGGTAGCACCACTGTGTAGCCGGAGGACAGCTAGTTTCAGTCCTCCTCTGGCTAACATTGACTTCAATTCAAAACCTAAGAGGCTCATGGTTCTCACCCACTTCCTTAGACTTACACAGTAATTATGACAACCCATTTCGAACAGAGGGATGCTATGTAAGCTAGCTGTCTATGGCTATCCAACAGTGAACCTCTTCCAAGTCAAGGTAAGCTTTTGGTTTAATTTATTTATTTCCACCGGGGCGAGCCGGTGTAATTGCTAAACTGCTTGCTGTACGCTGTACTGAATGATTGTAGCGGGTTTAAAACAAGGTAGTTATAGTAGCTCTGTTGATTATGATGTTAATATGGTGAAAAAAATGTAGGCTGTGTGTTGCGGTTAGCGGTTATGGTATGAAAGTCTGGCTTGGAAAAGATTTTAAACCTGGTCACAGACAGCTGATGTGTTGTGCATTGAAGTCCACAAGAAAATAGAAAAGGTGAGAGGAGGAGCGCATAGATGGAATAAGGAATTATATACTGAACAAAAATATGAACTCAACATGTAAAGTGTTTGTCCCATGTTTCATGAGCTGAAATACGCACATAAATACGCACATGAAGCTTATTTTTCTCCAATTTCATTCACAAAACTTTTTACATCCCTGTTAGTGAGCAATTCTCCTTGCCAAGATAATCCATCCAACTGACAGGTGTGGCATTTCAAGAAGCTGATTAAACAGCATAGTCATTACACAGGTGCACCTTGTGACAATAAAGGCAGTTTTGCAGTTTTGTCACACAACGACAAGCCACAAATTCCTCAAGTACTTAGGGAGTGTGCAATTGGCATGCAGACTGCAGGAATGTCCACCAAAGCTGTTGCCAGAGAATGTAATGTAAATGTTGCTACTGTAAACAGCCTCCAACGTTGTTTTAGAGAATTTGGCTGTACGTCCAATTTGGCTGTAGGTCCACAGGACCACCCAGTCACGGGTGGTCTTGTGCCCTCCTAGGCCCACCCATTGCTGTGTCCCTACCCATCATGTGAAATCCATAGATTTGGGCCTAATGCATTTATTTATATTCACATGAATTGTAACAGTAAAATCATTGAAATTGTTGCATGTTGCATTTATATTCTTGTTCAGTATATATACAAAACAAGCAAAGTGAGCATGCGGTTTATGTGTGGCTGTTAGTTCTGTGTTTGTGTGCGATCAGGGGTGTATTCATTCTGCCGATTCTGTTGAAAAACCTTTCTTAAACTTATGCAAATGGACATAAATTGGGATTAACATACCTAAATTTGTCCAATAGAAACTCTCATTTCCAACTTTAGGACTAATGATTACAACCTAGATCTGCTAAATGCAGGCAATAGTGTGCAACTGTCTGTCACCTTAAATGCTCTAATTTCTTTCTACCTGTGCACCTACGTTGTCAACTTTCATTCGTAGGCTAGGTTGTAGCAACCACATGATGGGTATAGGGAACATTCTAGCATCATGTAATAGCCTAAACCTATCGATGTTACATTGAGCTGGGTGAACGGAATATAAATGACAGTCATCCTAATATGCTGTAATAGAGCTGAGGCCATGCTCTTAAAAACATTTTTGTCCTCCCTCATCTTAAACGACACCGACCGCCACTGTGTGCCCAGTGAGAGAACACATACACAGACACCTGTGCGAACCATGAATCTCTGTTGCGCGCGTGTTCCACTGAAGAGTATGCTGGTGGAGTACAGTACACGAGGGAGACTCGTGACCAAAAAGCCAAAGGATCAGATATAATACTAATGTCAATTATTGGCATGTAGATAAAGGCAGGAGCGAGATGGGTCACCTCAGATGAATACTCATAGCTTACTTGTGTTGAAAAGCAAGGTGAACACGACACTGTGAATTTGAACGCAGATCTTTGATTGAAAATGTGTTTTTCACTTTAATGCGGCACCTGAAAATTTGCCAATTTGTGATTGGTTACAGGATCCTGGGCGTTTGACCTTAATTCCAAAAGATTACATTTTTTTGTGGCAGAAATGTCTTCTTGAATATGTGAATTTTAATTTGCCTTAATTAAACTCATATGTGATCTTTAAATATGAATAAAAATGTGAAATAGTTTAGCCAAGGTACTGAGCTATGTAGGGAGAAAGACGGGATCCTTCCAAGCTAGCCATGATTGGCTGAGCTTATGGAGGGGCTGGACATGCCAAGAGATGAGTCCTGATTGGTCTGTCATGTCACAGGCTTCTGTCTGTGCCCAAAATGTTAAAGTACATTGAGATGAAGCCGCCCCCGTGTGTGGATGCTATTTCTCCAAAAATATGACATTTCTTAGTGTCTATTTTGCTAATTCTTTAGATTTGATGGGAGAAAGAAAACAAGAAAGCAGCCAGTATGGTGCAATAAACTTGAGTGAACTATTTACAAAAAATGTATACACAATAATACGACAGGTAGCCTAGTGGTTAGAGCGTTGGGCCAGTAACTGAACGGTTGCTAGATCGAATCCTTGAGCTGACAAGGTAAAAATGTGTTGTTCTGCCCATGAACACGGCAGTTAACCCACTGTTCCTAGGCTGTCGTTGTAAATAAGAATGTCTTCATAACCTCTGGGATTGTTCGGGACGCTAGCGTCCCACCTCGCCAACAGCCAGTGAAATTGCAGGGTGCCAAATTCAAACAACAGAAATCTCATAATTAAAATTCCTCAAACATACAAGTATTATACACCATTTTAAAGATAAACTTCTTGTTAATCCAACCACAGTAAGCTTTTACATGTATATTTCTGTCAATATTATAATAATAATAATAATAATATTGAATATGTAGAGCACATTTCCCATGCTCAATACACATGTGAAGCTTGTTGTTTCTTGCTTCTGTGCGCAAATCATTTGCAGTTTGAGATTATTGATTCAATTTTATTTATGGAAAGAAGCAAATACTGGCCTTCATTATTTACGACTGTTTTCAGATTTGTTTAGCTTAATTCAATTGATTTATATTATGGTGTTTCTATTCCAAAATATATATATATACACATTTGACAGCCTGTGTATTGGCTAACTAAAACATCCGTTAAAACATTTGAAGTCCTTCAAAATGGAAAGTATATATCCTAATGTTATATAGTAGAATATAAACTAGATATAGGCTATTGTATGTGGGGTAGGCTAAATCATTACAACTGAATAGACCTAATTAAAACAATAGTGATAAAGGAAACAAAACATGCTAGGCAGAGCATGTCCAGAGCTTGTGGCTGAGCAGCACCAGAGTAAAATTGCAGCGGGAGTGAAGGCCAACACCATTTTCTTAATCTGCTTTAATTACGCTCTTTTGTCCTCCCACACTCAACCACTTACATGCTCTGCATTCAAAAGCAGCCCTGTTTTAGGTTATCAAAGAACTGTCAATGAATAATCATATTAATGGATGGAATCAGTGAATGAATGGCTGCAGCAACCGTTAAACGGTCTGACATGCTGCATAACAAATGATGCCTCATTCTACAAAAGATATATATTTCGAAATACGTAGTAAGTCATTCAAACAAGATAGATAGTAAGCTGTTAAAATGAGATACTAAATCTTTCAAATGAGATAATAAGTCATTTGAAAGACTTAATTGTTTGTTCATGTCATCCAACAAATGTAAATGCCTGGAGTTGGTAAATGGCATTGGCACTTGCATTGGAACCCCACCTAAGGTCATCCCTTTGGTCATGCACACCTGCATTGGGCTTTGTATCGAAAGAAAGATATCTTCCAGCAAAACAAGAGCTCAAAAGAAATGATTAATTGACCACAAAATGAACGTTTTGCTGTGGCCATCTCAATCTCTGGACTTGAACCCAATTGAAAACCTGTGGTTTGAATTGTAGGGGGCAATTCATGAGCACAGACGAAGGATATCAAGGATCTTGAAAGATTCTGTATGGAGGAATGGTCTAAGATCCCAATGTGTTCTCCAATCTCATGAAACAATTTAGAAAAAGGCTCAGTGACATTATTATCCTCGTAATGTGAGGTATTGAAGACACTGGTGCCAATACTTGACTCCTATCTTTCTGAGATAAACAAAATCCTTATCTCTGAGCAATAGCATACACTTTAGCTCAGTAATTGTGTTATTTATTTCGTACAATCTTTTTTTCTTATCATTATCAAGAGTGACAATAATTTCAGACCTGACTGACCAGGGAAGCCTCATTTTGTTACAGACAGAAGCCTGTGACATGACAGACCAATCAGGACTCATCTCTCGGCATGTCCAGCCCCTCCATAAGCTCAGCCAATCATGGCTAGCCTGGAAGGATCCCGTCTTTCTCCCTACATAGCTCAGTACCTTTACTAACCTATTTCACATTTTTATTCATATTTACAGATCACATATGATTTTGTAGTTAAGGCAAATTAAAATTCACATATTCAAGAAGACATTTCAGCCACAAAAAAACGCAATCTTCAGGAACTAGGGTCAAACGCCTAGGATCCTGTAACCAAACACAAATTGGCAAATTTTCAGGTGCAGTATTAAAATGAAAAACACATTTTCAATCAAAGATCTGCGTTCAAATTCACAGTGTCGTGTTCACCTTGCTTTTCAACACAAGTAAACTATTAGTATTCATCTGAGGTGACCCATCTAGCTCCTGCCTTTATCTACATGCCAATCTCTGACATTAGTATTATATCTGATCCTTTGGCTTTTTGGTCACGAGTCTCCCTCGTGTACTGTACTCCACCAGCATACTCTTCAGTGGAACACACGCACAACAGAGATTCATGGCTCGCACAGGTGTCTGTGCACGTGTTCTCTCATTGGGCACACAGTGGCGGTCGGTGCCGTTTAAGATGAGGGAGGACAAAAATGTTTTTAAGAGCATGGCCTCAGCTCTATCACAGCATATTGGATGACTGTCATTTATATTCCGTTCACCCAGCTCAATGTAACATTGATAGGTTAAGGCTACTACATGATGCTAGAATGTTCCCTATAACCATCATGAGGTTGCCACAACCTAGCCTACGAATTAAAGTTGGCAACGTAGGTGCACAGGTCGAGAGAAATTAGAGCATTTAAGGTGACAGACAGTTGAAAACTCTTGCCTTCATCAAGCTGATCTAGGTTGTAATCATTAGTCCTAAAGTTGCAAACGAGAGTTTCTATTGGACAAATTTAGGTATGTTTATCCCTGTTCAGGTCCATTTGCTTCAGTTTAAGAAAATGGTTTTCAACAGAATCGGCAGAATGAATACACCCCTGATTACACTTGGTTACACTTGGTCTGCGGTTTTCATGTCGGTTGGACGTACAGCCAAATTCTCTAAAACGACGTTGGAGGCGGTTTATACTCGCAAAATTAACATAAAATTCTCTGGAAACAGCTTTGGTGGACATTCCTGCAGTCTGCATGCCAATTGCACACTCCCTAAGTACTTGAGGAATTTGTGGCATGCCGTTGTGTGACAAACCTGCAAAATTGCCTATTATTGTCCCCAGCACAAGGTGCACCTGTGTAATGATCATAATGTTTAATCAGCTTCTTGAAATGCCACACCTGTCAGGTGGCTGGATTATCTTGGTAAAGGAGAAATGCTCACTAATAGGGGTGTAAACAGATTTGTGAATGACATTGGAGAGAAATAAGCTTAATGTGCGTATAGAACATTTCTGGGATCTTTTATTTCAGCTCGTGAAACATGGGACAAACACAACATGTTGAGTTCATATTTTTGTTCAGTATATAATTGCTTCTCGCATCTATGCACTCCTCCTCTCACCTTTTCTCTTTTCTTGTGGACTTCAATGAACAACTCACCATCTGTCTGTGACCAGGTGAAAAATCATTTCCAAGCCAAACTTTCATACCATAACCGCAACACACAGCCTACATTGTTTTCACCATATTAAAGTCATAATCAACATAGCAACTATAACTACCTTGTTAGTAAACCCGCTACAATCATTCAGTACAGTGTACAGCAAGCAGTCTAGCAATTACATTGGCTCGCCCCAGTGGCAATCAATTAATTAAACCAAAAGCTTACCTTGACTTGGAAGAGTTACATGGTTTGATAGCCATAGCCAGTTAGCTAACATAGTATCCTCTGTTTGAACCGGATGTTTGAGTAGGCTAAACTAGCTAGCTGAAATTGCTAGCAAACTAACAAAATGAACGTTTAAAAAAAAAGTTATTTGAATTATAGCTCTCTCTCTCGCTCTCTCTTGCTTCTCCTTCATTTTGGATTAAATTGATTTGTTGAACTGTTCAGCTATTGTCTTTCTCTTTGAGTCAACTACTCAACACAGTTCATGCACTTAAGTGAAAGCTAGCTGTAACTTATGCTTTCAGTACTAGATTCATTCTCTGATCCTTTGATCAGGAGGACAACATGTCAATTCATGCTGCAAGAGCGCTGATATGTTGGAGGACATCCTCCGCAAGTTGTCATAATGACTATGTAAGTCTAAGGAAGTGGGGGAGAACCATTACCCTCCTAGGTTTTGTATTGAACTCAATGTACACAGAGGAGGACTGAAGCTAGCTGTCCACTGGCTACACAATGGTGCTACCCTACAGAATGCTGTTGAGGCTACTGTAGACCATTGCAAAACAGTGTGTTTTAATCAATTATTTGGTGACATTAATATATTTAGTGTAGATTTATATAAAAAAGGTTAACTTTTTCAATGTTTCTCTTTTTTATTTTTCTGAATTTCACTGACAATGGTTCTCCCATTCCTCCTCTGAGGAGCCTCCACTGATGTTGATAATTGGGTAATATTTGGTTGAGACATTGATCAATGGCATTACAATCTACATTCACCCACTCAAATAGACAGCCAAAAGTCATTTGAATATCCAATGTGTTATCACTATGCTTTCAACTATTTAAAGGATAACTAAATTCCAATGGAAAAACAATGTCTGCTCTTTGATTTAGTTGTCACCCAAATGTATATTCCTGAGCTTTCAACCATTTAAAAGCATAGGAAAGTTCAAATGGGAATACAATTTCAGATAATTGTTTTATTTATACAACAGATTGTGCTTCATCTAGTAGCAGAACCAAATGACCTGGAATGCAGTTGAGATACAGTTTAAATGTCCATGGTGCAAGTGTTCAATGCAATTTCGAGTTTCTGCACAGATTATTACAGCAATTGTGAAAATCTCCAAAGACCTGCAATGACCTATGCATGCTATCTTGAACATGAACTTATATGATATTACAAGAAAGTTATAGTTACTGTAACTTGAAAATGTGCCCATGGATGTGTAACTCATTTTGCGGTTGAATGTTACATTAGTTTGTAAGATAGCCTTAACTGAACAGAAATATAAACACATGTAAATTGTTGGTCCCATGTTTCATGAGCTGAAATAAAATAACCCAGAAATATTCCCATACGCACAAAAAGCTAATCTCTCAAATGTTGTGCACAAATGTGTTTCCACACTTGTTGGTGAGCATGTCTCCTTTGTCAAGATAATCCATCCATCTGACAGGTGTGGCATATGAAGAAGCTGATTAAACAGAATGATCTTTACACAGGTAGCCTTTGTGATGGGGACAATAAAAGGTCACTCTAAAATGTGCAGTTTTGTCACACACAGCACAATGCCACGGATGTCTAAAGTTCTGATGGAGCGTGCAATTGGCGTGCTGACAGGCAGGAATGTCCACCCGAGCTACTCCCAGAGAATTTATTGTTAATTTATCTATCATAAGTCGACTCCAACGTCGTTTTAGAGAATTTGGCAGTACCTCCATCCAGCCTCAAAAACGCAGACCTCGTGTGACCACACCAGTCCAGGACCTCCACACCTGGCTTCTTCACCTGCGGGATTGTCTGAGACCAGCTAATGAAATGGTGTGTTTGCATAACCAAAGAATTTCTGCACAAACAGTCGGAAACCGTCTCAGGGAAGCTCATCTGCGAGCTCCCTGTCCTCACCAGGGTATTGACCTGAATGCAGTTTAGCGTCATAACCGACTTCAGTGGACAAATGCTCATCTTCGATGGCCACTGGCACGAAGGAGAAGTGTGCTCTTCCAGTTCCTGCCAAAATCCAGCAACTTCGCACATCCACAATCAACACCCTGATCAACTCTATGCGAAGGAGATGTCTCGTGCTGCATGAGGTAAATTGTGGTCACACCAGATACTGAGTTGTTTTGTGATCAACGCCCCTACATTTTTTCTTAAGGTATTTGCGACCAACAAATACATATCTGTATTCGAGTCATGTGAAATCCATATATTAGAGCCTATTGAATTTATTTCAATTGACTGATTTCCTTATATGAACTGCAATTCAGTAAGAGCTTTAATATTCTTGCATGTTGCGATTATGGTTTTGTTTAGAGTAAAATGTTCAAATGTGATACTAAGTCCTTCAAAATAAATGTTGTTTGAACAACTTAATTGTTTGGCTTAAATTCATCACTTGTGTGCGTGGCCAAAGAGCTACATTCTCATGTCATCCTACAAATGTAAACGCCTGGAGTTTCCTAAATGGCATTGGCATTTAGATTGGAACATTTGCTATGTTCAGATTACATGAAAATAGACCTCTTTGGTCACACATACCATCATTGGGTTCTACGTAGAAAGAAAGTTATCCTCCAGCAAAAACACACATCAAAATCCACAAAGTAATGGTTAATTGACCACAAAATCAACGTTTTCAGACTTGAACCCCATTGAAACTAGTCTCCAGACTTGAACCCCATTGAAAACTTTTGGTTTGATATGTAGAGAACATTCCATAAGCGCAGAGAAAGGATATCACGGATCTGTAAAAGTTTTGTATGGAGTAATGGTCTAAGATCCCAATGTGTTCTCCACTCTCATGAAACAATTTAGAAAAATGCTCAGTGACATTATCATCTTCACAAGGTGAGGTATTGAAAGGTATTGAAAACACTGGTGCCAATAATTGACTCCTATCTTTCTGAGAAAAAAGTATTGCTTGTTAAACTCTATCTGTATCTCTGAGCAATTGAATTAGCATACATTAATATAATTTCCAAATGTTTTAAGCATACTATAGCTCAGTATTTGTATTATTTATTTTATACATTTATCTTTATCAAGGGTGCCAATCATTTCAGACCTGACATTATATATATACTGACCAGGGGAGCATGTATACTGTTACATGACATGACAGACCAATCAGGACTCATCTCTCGGCATGTCTAGCCCCTCCATAAGCATCCTGTCTTTTCTTTCTCCCTATACACTGTAGCTCAGTGCTTTCTCCTTGGCTAAACTAGTCTCATCTGTAACAGCTCTCGTTGGTGGTAGAAGTAGACCAAGGCGCAGCGCTGTAAGTGTTCATGATTCGTTTATTCAACAAACACTAAAACAAAATAAGTACAGCAACAAAACGAAAGCGAACAGTTCTGTCAGGCACAGACACTAAACAGAAAACAAGATCCCACAAAACCCAAAAGGAAAATGACAACTTATATATGATCCCCAATCAGAGACAACGATAGACAGCTGCCTCTGATTGGGAACCACACTCGGCCAAAAACAAAGAAATAGAAAACATAGACTTTCCCACCCGAGTCACCCCCTGACCTAACCAAACATAGAGAAAAATAAGGATCTCTAAGGTCAGGGCGTGACATCATTTCATATTTTTATTCATATATGAGTTTGTAATTAAGGCACCTGAAAGTTCACATATCCAAGAAGACATTTCAGTCACAAAAAAATATCTTTAGGAACTAATGTCCAATGCCTAGGATCCTGTAACCCATCACAAATTGGCAAAAGATCTGCTTTTAAATTCACTGCAGTATCAATGTACATACATTCTGTACACCTTGTTTTTCAACACAAGTCAGCTATGAGTAGTCAACTGAGGTAACCCATCTATCTACTGCCTTCATCTACTTGACATCATTTTATCTGATCCTTAAACTCCTGCACGTTATCTGGCTTTGTGGTCACAAGTCTCCCTTGTGTACTGTACTCCACCAGCAAACTCTTCATTGGAAGATGCGCACAAGAGAGATTCATGGCTCGTACAGGTGTCTGTGCATATTTCCTCCAACTGGGCATAATATGTAATTTCAACATGGATAATTGGGTAATATTTGGTTGAGACGTTGCTCAATGAGATTACAACCTACATTCACCCACTCAAAAGACAACAAAAGTCAGTTACATTTGAAATCAACAAGAGCTTGAAACCTTAAGCCTATTGTATTGTCTATTTGTAGTTGAATTCTGGGTTGAATTCAAACAATTGCTTTTGATGACTTTGCAACTGTGATATAGGCCTAAATAGCACCATTGATGATTGAGAACGTATTCTCTTTTAAATATAACCTTTGATAGTAATAGTGCATCTATTTAGTTTTCAAGTGGTGATCTCTCAGCAATCATTCTCATGATATCGCATTGGTAATAGTCAGTCATAAATATCATAGCTGGGCTGGGCTTGGTTAAAACCTTGGATGAGAGACCAAAGGGTAGCTGTAGATTAATCATTTCTCCAGTAGGAGGTGCTGCCCAGCCTATTGTTGTTTTCTAATAGAGGATATAACGTTGAAAATCTATTTCAAGTACAAATTTCAACATAGACAAACCTTGTATAAAATATGTTGAAATGTGTTTACAGTTACCATCCATAATCTCTACACAAGGCGTTCAGAGGAAGGCCCAACATTTTTTCAAAGAAGCCACCTAAGCCACAGACTGTTCTCTTTGCTACCACATGGCAACCAGTACCAGTGCATCAAGTCTGGAACTAACAGGACCCTGAACAGCTTCTGCCTCCAAGCAATAATAATGCTAAACAAGACTGCTACATAGCTAATCAAATGGCTACCCGGACTACCTCCATTGACACTGACTCTATGCGCTCACACACTGGACTCTAACCACACCCTCACACATAATTACACTGACACCCCAACATACAGTGCATTCTGAAAATATTCAGACCCCTTGACTTTTTCCACATGTTGCTACGTTACAGCCTTGTTCTGAAATGGATTAAATAAATACAAAATAATCATCAATCCAGACACAATACCCCATAATGACCAGTCAAAAAAAAAATGTTTAAGTGTTTGCAAATGTATAAAAAAACTGAAATTTCACATTTACATAAGTATTCAGACCCTTTGGTATGAGAGTCAAAATTGAGCTCAGGTGCATCCTGTTTCAGGATTGTATCGAGGCACAGATCTGGGGAAGGGTACCAAAACATGTCTGTAGCATTGTAGCAAAACATGTCTGCATCTCTGCAGCACTCCACCAATCAGGCTTTATGGTAGTGGCCAGACGGTTGCCACTTGTCAGTAAAGGCACATAGCAGTCCGCTTGGAGTTTGCCAAAAGGCACCTAAAGACTCTCAGACAATGAGAAACAAGATTCTCTGGTCTGATGAAACCAAGATTAAACTCTTTAGCCTGAATGCCAAACTTACAGCAGCACCATCGCTACGGTGAAGCATGGTGGTGGCAGCATCATGCTGTGGGAATGTTTTTCAGCGGCAGGGAGACTAGTCAGGACGGAAGGAAAGATGAATGGAGCAAAGAACAGAGAGATCCAGATTGCTCGGGACCTCAGACTGAGGTGAATGTTCACCTTCTAACAGGACAACAACCCTAAGCACACAGCCAAGACAATGCAGAAGTGGCTTCGGGACATGTCGCTGAATGTTCTTGAGTGGCCCAGCCAGGACCCGATCTAACATCTCTGGAGAGACCTGAAAATAGCTGTACAGCGACGCTCCCCATCCAACCTGACAGAGCTTGAGAGGATCTGCAGAGAAGAATGGGAGAAACTCTATTTAGACACTGGGTGTCTAAATAGCTAGCCCGTGATGGCTGGGCTATGTACTTAGAATATTGCAAAATGTGCTTTCACCAAAAAGCTATTTTAAAATCGGACATATCGAGTGCATAGAGGAGTTCTGTATCTATAATTCTTAAAATAATTGTTATGCTTTTTGTGAATGTTTATCGTGAGTAATTTAGTAAATTGTTAGCAAATTCCCCGGAAGTTTGCGGGGGGTATGCTAGTTCTGAACGTCACATGCTAATGTAAAAAGCTGTTTTTTGATATAAATATGAACTTGATTGAACAAAACATGCATGTATTGTATAACATAATGTCCTAGGTGTGTCATCTGATGAAGATCATCAAAGGTTAGTGCTGCATTTAGCTGTCTTCTGGGGTTTTGTGACATTATATGCTAGCTTGAAAAATGGGTGTCTGATTATTTCTGGCTTGGTACTCTGCTGACATAATCTAATGTTTTGCTTTCGCTGTAAAGCCTTTTTGAAATCGGACAGTGTGGTTAGATAAAGGAGAGTCTTGTCTTTAAAATGCTGTGAAATAGTCATATGTTTGAAAAATTGAAGTTTTTGTATTTTTGAGGAATTTGTAATTCGTGCCACGCCTATCATTGGATATTGGAGCAGGTGTTCCGCTAGCGGAACGTCTAGATGTAAGAGGTTAAAGAAGAGCCAATGCAATGTAACCTCGGTGAAAAAGAAGATGAGATATGGTATGCATGTCCCGTGGTAACCACTGTACTTGAAAGATCAAGAAACAAACATATGTGCAGGGTGAAGGTTGAAGGGAAAGAGGTTGAAGCACTACTGGATTCCGGCAGTATGCTAACCCTGGTCATTGCAAACCTAGTGCCGACGCATAAACTGGATACAAGTCAGGATATCAGTGTTACGTGCATTCATGGGGATACCCGTCTGTACCCCACAGCATTAGTGAGCATGCAAACAGAGGACGGTCTGCTGGATTATGAGGTCGGCGTGGTCCCAAAGATGCCATATGATGTAATATTGGGTAGATACTTTCCTAACTTTGCGAAGTTAGGCCAAAAGAACGGCATATTTGAGAAGCCAACAACCCTGACCAAGCAGGAAGAAGCATGGGGCCTTCAACCAAGGCCAAGAAAAGAGGTCTCCCAGGGACCAACCTCACAGGTACTAGTAGGGGAGGATGAGGATGAAGTGGCAAAGAACGTTGATAATGAACAGCCCAGTACTAGTGGGGCTGGGGTCGATCTGAATCCAGAGGACGACTATCTAGAACCAGCAGACCTGGCAGGGTCCAAGACTAATTTCGGGACGGCCCAACACCAGGATCCAACCCTGCAGCAAGCCAGAGCAGACGTGCAGGTCGTAGATGGTACTCCCATAAATGATAGGATGATGCCTAATAGTTTTCCCCACTTCATCATGAAAAATGGTTTGGTGTACAGAGTCTCAAAAATAGGGGTTGATGTGGTGGAACAGTTGTTGGTCCCCACCCGGTACAGGAAGACAGTACTGGATCTAGCTCATGGGCACATTCTGGGTGGACACCTTGGTATCAATAAAACCCGAGACCGGATTGTAAGGAGGTTTTACTGGCCAGGAATTCAGGCTGAAGTGGCTCGGCATTGTGGAGAGTGCCCGGAGTGCCAGGTAACAGCTCCCCGACCAGCGTTTAGAAGCCCGTTAGTGCCACTCCCCATAATCGAAACGCCATTTGAGAGGATAGCGATGGATATAGTGGGCCCACTACCCAAATCTGCCAGAGGGCACCAATACATTCTGGTCATTCTAGATTATGTCACTCGCTACCCAGAAGCCATTCCCCTTCGGACAATGGCTTCCAAAAATATCGCCAAGGAACTAGTGCTATTGTTCACCAGGGTCGGGGTCCCAAAGGAGATCCTCACTGACCAGGGGACCCCCTTTATGTCCCTCCTTATGGCGGACCTTTGTAAATTGTGGCAGGTGAAACAGTTGAGGACATCGGTTTACCATCCACAGACGGACGGGCTGGTTGAGAGATTCAACCGGACCCTGAAGTCAATGCTCAGGAAGGTAATCGACAAGGATGGTAAAAACTGGGATTGCATGTTGCCATATCTGATGTTTGCCATTAGAGAGGTTCCTCAAGCCTCGCTGGGGTTTTCTCCCTTCGAGCTGGTATATGGGAGGCACCCCCGGGGAATCTTAGACATCGCCCGGGAAACCTGGGAACACCAATCCACCCCGTATACTAGTGTCATAGAGCACGTCACGGCAATGCAAAACAGGATAGCCACAGTCATGCCCATCGTCAGAGAGCACATGAGACAAGCACAAGAGCACCAGCGGCACACTTATAACCGGCAGGCTACCCTGAGGGAATTTCAACCGGGAGATAAGGTGTTAGTGCTGATCCCCACGGTAGAGTGCAAACTACTAGCCACATGGAAAGGACCATATGAAGTACTGGAGAGAATAGGAGAAGTTAATTATTGGATCCGACAGCCAGGTCGACGGCCCCAGGAACAGATATATCACATAAACCTGTTAAAAGCATGGAGAGAGAGAGAAACACTAATGGTCACGTACCCCACACACACTCAGGAGACAGCCGAAGTAAATATTTCACCTACTCTGTCCCCAGCACAAGTACAGGAAGTAAAGACCCTGATCCAGAAAAACAGAGATGTGTTTTCAGAGGTACCCGGCCGAACTGAGGTTACAGCTCATGATATCGTTTCCCTACCAGGGAGAAAAGTGAGCATGAGGCCATATCGGGTACCCGAGGCTCGACAGGCAGCGATTAGAGCAGAGACGGAGAAAATGTTGACAGCTGGAGTGATCGAAGAGTCACATAGTGAGTGGTCTAGCCCAATTGTGATGGTCTCCAAGCCCGATGGGTCTTTGCGGTTCTGTAACGACTTTCGGAAGGTAAATGAAATCTCCAAGTTTGATGCCTACCCCATGCCCAGAGTAGACGAACTACTGGAGAAAGTTGGTAAAGCTCGGTACATTACGACCCTGGACCTGACAAAAGGATACTGGCAAATTCCTCTGACCCCCAGGGCCAAAGAAAAGAGCCTTTGCGACCCCTGACGGTTTCAATACACCGTCATGCCATTCGGCCTACACGGGGCCCCAGCCACCTTTCAACGGCTCATGGACAAGGTCCTAAAACCGCACCAAGCATATGCCGCAGCTTATTTAGATGACGTGGGGATCTACAGCCCAGATTGGGAATCCCACTTACCCCGGGTACAGGCAGTGTTAGACGCCCTTAGAAAGGCAGGGCTCACGGCGAACCCTGCCAAGTGTTATGTGGGGTTAGAGGAAACGGAGTATCTGGGATACACAGTGGGAAGAGGATTAATCAAACCCCAACGTAAGAAGGTGGAGGCAATTAGAGAATGGCCGAAACCAGTAAATAAGAAGCAGGTTCGAGGCTTCCTAGGGCTGACCGGGTACTACCGGAAGTCCATCCCAAGTTATGCCACAGTGGCCGCCCCACTCACCGACATGACTAGAGCCAGAGGGCCAAACATGGTCAAGTGGGATGAAAGGGCCACCAAAGCATTTAGGACATTACAGGAGGCCCTCTGCTGTAATCCAGTGCTGGTGGTACCAGACTTTGAGAGAGAGTTTGTGGTTCAGACGGATGCTTCAGACGTCGGCTTGGGAGCAGTGCTGTCCCAAGAGGTAGAAGGGGTGGAACACCCCATCCTGTTTTTAAGCAGGAAGCTGGAACCACGGGAAACCAGCTACTCAGTTGTTGAGAAAGAGGCGCTGGCAGTAAAGTGGGCTCTGGAAAGCCTGAAATACTACCTGCTGGGGCGCCACTTCACCCTCATCAGTGACCATGCACCACTCACCTGGATGCATAGGGCTAAAGAGAAGAACGCTCGGGTGATGCGGTGGTTTTTGAGTCTCCAACCGTTTCACTTTGACTTGAAACACAGAGCAGGAAAGGAAATGGGAAATGTGGATGGGTTATCCCGCATGCACGCATATTTTGCTGCGGTAGCCCGACCTAGGGGGTCGGATCTAGGGGGGAGATGTGTGGCAAAGAAGGGGGTCGAGTGATAAATGGCAGATATGTGAGGGCAGAACTAATAAACGGGCTCTGCCCGATCACTAAAATGGCCACCCCGATCAGAACTACAGATCACAAAATGGCCGACTGCCAAAATTACAATTCCCAGAAGCAAGGGGAACCCTCAGAAGGTGGAGCCGACCCATAGATAAAGGGTCAACAAAAACCAGGAAGAGAGAGAGAGAGGGCGGGAAGGATCTATGAACCATAGAGAAAGAGACAATCTACATTGGCTGGATTTACCGTGTACGAGCTGGACTGTTTTGGACTTACCAGTTGGCGTTTAGACCTGGACCTACCGAGACCCAGATTTGTGTACCGAACCCTGCTATCCTTGACATTACCTGCGGCCTGGGTGGACCAGGACAGCGAAACAAACACACAGGTACTGTCATGTTCGAAAGAACTTTCATTCTGGGCTGACTTTGGTGACAGTTTCCCACTTAATTTGTGACAAACGCTCCTAACTTTGAAGAGGTTTGCCACAATTCATTCTGACGACACACAAACACATTGTGTATATAGAGATGTTTTTTAGTGTTATTCGTTATTCACAGTATATTTATTCCTTGTGTCACTAATGCTATTTTTTCAGCATTGTTGGAAAATGACCTGTTAGTTAGCATTTCACTGTTAGTCTACACCGGTTGTCTACGAAGCATGTGACAAAAACAACTTGATTTGATGATGAAATGATCCTGTGGTTGAAATTTTATCCTCAAAACATCAGTTTACGTTGATATTTTTTTTCAAATCCAATTGGTAGTTTCCACTTCACAAAACGTTGAATAATGATATTGATACAACGTTGATTCAGTCAGTTTGTGCCCAGTGGGATGTTCTGCATGTGTGCATCGGGCACAATGAAAAACACATCAGGGTGGTGGTATCTTACACAACTAACTGCAGTGTACATGATCCCTCGGTCTTCTCTTCTGCATTACGTTACATTGCATGTGCTTAAACCGATCATATCATTTAGAAATTCTCTGCACGTCTGTCTCACCCCGGCTTGTTTGCAGGTTAGAGTTTTTCGTCATGAATCCTGTTCTGGAGGCAGCTCTGCAGAGTGGTCACAAGCTGGCACAGCCACAAAGTCATAAAATCAGATTTGAAACCTAATCCTAATCACTGAGCACACACTGGTTGCATCAACGTTGTGGAACCAACGTGGAATAGACATTGAATTGATGTGTGAACTCAGTGCGTAATCTTAACCCTAACCTTAACCACACTGCTAACCCAAATGGCTAACTCTATCTTTAAATTAAGACCGAAACGCACATTATTGTTTTAATGAATTTTTACAATATACTGTTGCTAATTTTGACTTTGCAGCTGGCCCATCAAGCAGAAATCGCTCAGTTTTGCTTCCAGGGAAAGATTCATGACAATAAACGTCGACCTGCGTGTAACGGGCGTCGTATAGAGGGGACCGTGGCGTGTTGAGTGCTCATGATCATACTTTAATGAAAACTAAACACTTTTACAAAGAAACAAAACGACAGCAACCAGTTCCGTCCGGCAACAGACAACAAAACGGAAAACAACTACCCACAAACACAATATAAAAAAAACTTAAATATAATCTCCAATTAGAGACAACGCGAACCAGCTGCCTCTAATTGGAGATCATCCCAATACTCCAACATAGAAATAGAAAAACAAGAACTAAACATAGAATGCCCACCCATATCACACCCTGACCTAACTAAACAGAGAAAAAACAGCTCTCTTACGTCAGAGCGCGACACTGCGTCTCTGTCGTTTTCATTAACCTTCTTCCTCTACCTCCTTCTTTTAAAGGCTAACTAGTTATTATCACATAATAGGCAACGGTTTATGTGATATGGACTACCTTAAGCAACAACGACTCCTAAGAATGTTGCAGAATGGTTTTATTTATTAAAGGGCTCAATTACCTCTGGCTTCTGTGATCTTTCAAACCCAATAACCAAATGAGGCAGGTGATCATGGATAATATTCTGAGGGGATGCTGGCATGCTACACTGAAGTGTAATGGTAACTGGTATTTATGGGAATTACTATTGGCAATTAATCCTGCATCTGCCCCTCTCTCTACCTGCATCTGTCTTGCTCTCATCTTTTTATCTCTGTGTTAGATGATGTTCCCCCCCACGCAGGCTAGCACGACATCTACCATGGCTAGCAGTCCCTTCACGGCAGGATAGTGTACACCAGTGCTGCCCCCAGTGTTCCAGGAATGCTGACCCTTCTCCTCCTCTTCCCACAAAGCGGATAAACCTGATAATCAATGCCATGGAATGTGAGTATCTTCACAAGTTAGACACTGACTATCCAACGTCAGAGAGGAGAGGTGGTTGCAAATGTCACAAGTTTAAAATGCATTGATACCATCTTTACCGCCTTTCTTGCTTTCCCTTATCTCAATCCTAATCTTAATCTCAATCTATTTGTCACATTCTCTTGACTGTCACATGTACATTCCAGTAGAGCATGACATTGGTAGTCTGGCTGGCTTCAGAATCTGGAAAGGCTGTTTCTCTTCTGTGTCTTCTCACTCAAAACCCACATGGACAGCCACACAGCCTCCGAGCGCTGCACCCTTCCACTACAACTGTTGGATTTTCAAATCCATACAACGAGAGGTCTCAAGCCCACAGGACTTTTTTGTTGTTGAGAGAACCAATCAAAACTCAAGCTAAATTCTGCATGAATACTGCACTAACAAAGACTCCTGTCCAGATCAGTGTGTCACAGCTCTCCGTCACTGTGTACTATCTGAGTTTTGTCAGCCAAGTTACAACACAGAAATATGAGCAGTCATTATGGCCAATGTATTGACAACACTACAATGAATTTATCAATCATACCTCTCAAGTACATTGACATATTTTATTGACGTCATGTCCTGGCTTAGTTTACAGTCATCATTGGTAGCAAACACAGTAACCTGGGGCTATATTTGCCAACGTATTGACATGCATCTTCATCTTCTCATAAAAATCTCAGGGATGATTGATTCAATTGGCACATAATGGTGTCTGCCTGGGTTTCCTTGCTTCTATTCAATACTTTATTTTTATTTTTCCCACATTTCATATCAGTGTGTAGTGTAGGTCGCACTTGAATGGAAAAGGTGGAGACAACCAAGCTTGGACATAATGTTCTGAGAACCAAATATTTATCAGAGTTTGGTGAGTGCGTGGCTGTCCTATGGTTATTTTGAGTCCAACCTTCCCACAACTTTCTAGTAAAAGTGTGTCACGTCCTGACCATAGTAAGTTGTGATTTTCTATGGTAGAGTAGGTCATGGCGTGACAGGGGGTGTTTGTCTGTTTTTGTATTTCTATGTTGGTTTTTGTTTGGCATGACCTCCAATTAGAGGCAGCTGGTTGTCATTGTCTCTAATTGGAGGTCATATTTAAGTTGATGTTTGTCCCACCTGTTTTTGTGGGTGATTATATTTTGTGAGTAGTGTTTGTTTCTCCTCTTGTTGTTTTGTCCTTCAGTTTATTTTGTATAGCATTAAGTTTCACAGGTTAAATAAATATGTGGAACTACGAATACGCTGCATTTTGGTCCGATCCTTCCGACAGCCGTGACAAGGTGCAGGATAGTTTCTTTGAATTTGGAACATTCTCAGCACAAAAAAAACATTATTTTCTTGGTATTTCATTACTTTATCAGAAGGTTTCCTAAAAGTTCTAAACATTTAATTTCAATTATTGTAATGTTCTAGGAACATTCTGCAACTGGCTTGACATTGGGAATGTTCTCAAATAGTTCAGAGAAAGTTATGAAACAACGTTCTTTTGTGGGAATTTCAGTACTTCAGCATAACGTCTCTTACAGGCAGGGACGTATTTATTTGTATTTATTTAACCTTTATTTAACTAGGAAAGTCAGTTAAAAACAAATTCTTATTTACAATGACGGCATACCAAAAGGCGTCCTGCGGGGACAGGAACCTGGGATTAAAAAATAAATACAATATAAATATAGGACAAAACACACATCACAACAAGAGAGACAACACAACACTGCATAAATACAAACCTAAGACAACATAGCAAGGCAGTAACACACGACAACACAGCATGGTAGCAACACCACATAACAACAACATGGTAGCAACACAACATGGTAGAAACACAAAACATGGTACAAACATTATTGGGCACAGACAACAGCCCAAAGGGCAAGAAGGTAGAGACAACAATACATCACACAAAGCAGCCACAACTGTCAGTAAGAGTGTCCATGATTGAGTCTTTGAATGAAGAGATTGAAATAAAACTGTCCAGTTTGAGTGTTTCTTGCAGCTCGTTAAAGTCGCTAGTTGCAGCGAACTGAAAAGACGAGCGACCCAGGGATGTGTGTGCTTTGGGGACCTTTAACAGAATGTGACTGGCAGAACGGGTGTTGCATGTGGAGGATGAGGGCTGCAGTAGATATCTCAGATTGGGGGGAGTGAGGCCTAAGAGGGTTTTATAAATAAGCATCAAACAGTGAGTCTTGCGACGGGTGTACAGAGATGGCAGTTGGGGTGAAAGAGGAGCGATTACAATAGAGGAAACCAAGTCTAGATTTAACTTTAGCCTGCAACTTTGATATGTGCTGAGAGAAGGACAGTGTACCGTCTAGCCATACTCCCAAGTACATGTATGAGGTGACTACCTCAAGCTCTAAACCCTCAGAGGTAGTAATAACACCTATGGGAAGATGGGCATTCTTCTTACCAAACCACATGACCTTGTTTTGGAGGTGTTCAGAACAAGGTTAAGGGTAGAGAAAGCTTGTTGGACACTAAGAAAGCTTTCTTGTAGAGCATTTAACACGTAACCAGGGATTGAATTTTAGTGAAGTCAGGAAGGCTGGAAAGGAGGAACGCTTCCTTTGAAGCAGGACAGTTTTTCTTCTGAAAAGAGCAAACATCCTTTTATTCAAAAGGGAGTCAAGGAGTGTGAAGAGATTCCCCCAATCTATATGTTCATCTATGCAGTTTGTTTCTATGTCAGGATGCAAAAAAAGTGCAATTTTTTAATGTATTTTGTCTGAAGCTGTAGTATTGTTTAAAACACTATGATGATCTGTATCCCAAATAGTCTATGGTTGAATCATGTCACTTTATTTAGGTTGACTGGTTGTGCCGCTATGAGGACTACTCTGAAGCCAAGATTTTGGAGTTTGCTAAAGCTGACTGTTTCATTTTTCTTAAGGTTCAAGTTAATCTTTCGTTATTGTCATTGCCTAACCTTCTGCTTTCCAAATGGGCGTTCTTTTTACAGTATTACACAATTTTGAACACACAACTTGAAACCCACAGGCTGAGTGAAAAGAGAAGGTGTGTTTATTATTTCTAGTTGAGGTGTGCCACTGAATATAAAGAGGAAGGATGGGAGGCTGAGCGCACAGGACTGAGAGCTGAAAACAGGTGCAGCTTCAAGGTAAGATGTTTCTGGCATTGATGCTCACAGACATATACATTTATGGAACAAAATACCCTGCTTTTAAGATATGGCATGTTTGAAGTGGCACACATCTCATTGACTAGGCTAGGCTAAGAAGTTAAAGCTGTTTCACTGCATTTATGCCAAATCATGTGATGGGAAGTCAGTGACTATTCATTTGTTTTGTTTTCATGCTTCCTATTAATTTACCAAGGTATGAATTGCAAAGAGTGTGAGGTTGGGGTATCGAAAATACATTGTTTATTGATGTTTAAAATTATTTTCCGGATGTTTAAAATACATATTGTTTTGGTAATTGTTTCTATGGCCAAATTTCAGCCATACTTAATCACTTATATCTACATGTCAACGAAGAAAGCATTATGTGTATTTTCAAAAGTAACATTTCCAATTAATATAGGATTTCAGTGTGGAATAAAAGATTGCAGTAGGCCTATGTAATATTTATAATTGTTGCCATCTGTCACTTGCACAAAAGCATCAGAACTGTCAGTGGTCATGTGCAAAGTTCTGAAGAACCAACAGCACACTTCAACAATGGTTCCAGAAAAGGTTTTAATAATGAGTGTTGGCACTCGGGTGACTGGTTAGGCCAGGGAGACTGGTTAGCCCAGGAGAAGAAATTGGCGAACAGGTAACCCAAACTAAGATGGCTTGGCAGAAGGAAAGACACAGAATTGGTTAGTCTCAGTCTGGTTGAGTTTTAATTGATTTCAGTGTGTGCTGGAATAAAAATCTCAGAACAAACAATAATAAATAAAATGCCATAATGCATAAATCAAATCATAAAGATAGTCACTATTCAGAAAATGGCAAACAATCAGAATTCATCCCGGTAGTTTCAACATGACATCATTTATTCTAAGTCATTTCATATCTCAGTCCAGAAATAATTAGCTCTAATTAACAGAATTCATTCATAAATAAGAGAGATAGGAAACGGAGTAATCAGCTCGATACTTTACCCGCCAACATAACAAAGGAAAATATGCTCCGGGAGCCGTATATACGTTTACAAACAATCGTGAGGCAACTCAAAACAATCACCCGCATCAGTGAAAACTGTCAAACAAAAATACATGTCTATTTACTCACGTTTGCTTCTTGGACGCACACAAAGTAAACAAAAAGGATTCAGTGTTGCTGGGGAACCTGACAGATATCAAAACAACAGATAAAAGTGGAGTTTTAATGCCAGCCTTTCCTAACAGGCATTTTGGTTGCGTTTTCCCCTGCTTAGATGTTGCATGCATTAACCAATGGCTGTGTGACATGTCAAAGACTGTCATCGAATGACAGATTGCTATAACATATGATGTGGTTATTTGGTATGTAAAAATCATATCTAGGTCAAATTAAGATCTGTAGCCAGGACACCGGGGTTAACACCCCTACTCACTATGACTGTGATATTGTATGTGGTTGTTAATCTACCTTAGTTGAATGCACCGACTGTAAGTCACTTTGGATAAGAGCGTCTTCTAAATGACCAAAATATAACAATTAACATGTTCAAAGCACACTGGGTATTATACTAATGAGCTCCGTCACCAAACAAGACCAAATTTGGTCAGTCTGGACGAAATCTGAACCAATCATAGACGTCTACTTTTGTCCATGTTTCACAAGTTTGGACAGCACAGTACGGTAGAGCATAGTAGAGTAGAGTAGAGTAGAGTAGAGTAGAGTAGAGTAGTGTCCAAACTTGTGAAATATCAGTGCCTATATTTGGATCAAATCAAGGCCAGTACCGATTCGACCAAATCGGAACCAATCATAGACATCTACGTTTGTGGACAGTGTGGATGTTGAAATCAAGACCAGGGCGGACTGACCCAATTTCAACCACTTTTCTATGTGCATAGACATCTCGTGTTGGTCGGTGGTTAGTGGTCTCTCCATTCATAATTACCTTTATCTCGCTTTCAGATGAATCGACTTGTGGTTATCGTTGCGACACTCTTTGTCCCCACTACATACAGTGCTACAGGCGGTTGTAAGTGATTATTCTATTATTTTGTTGGACTGTGACTCTTCTATCAATGTTGTGACTCTGCATAACTTTTTCCCTTCTTCAATTTTAACAGCGTGGTGTTACCATGATCCTAGTTGTGGTAAGTATTGGTTTTACCCCCTGGTTACAGTGTAATTTGTATTCACAAATTGAAGTGATTGCGATAGCAGTTGATAATAGACTATAGAATTGATCTATTAGCATATTATATGACCCTTATAAAACGATGGTACATTGACACCATGGTTTGATTGATTCCATGTTAAGACGATACCACTTGGTCCACCATTGCCAGTGAACATTGCAACGGATCCCGTCAGTCTCCCATCAACATCGTCTCTGCATCGGCAGTGGGCGATGAAACCCTGACTGCCTTCACCTTCACCAAATACGGAGACAACTCTACAATGAAGAATATCAAGAACACTGGCAAAACTGGTGAGGAGAATGGATGGATGCCTTGCCTTCTCAATCCATACACACAAAGTCCCACTTGAGGATAATGTGTGAACCAAACCAGGAACCCTTATGTGCAAAATGTAACCAATTCCTCTCTTTTTGTTCCTCCTCTCTTTCTTTCAGTCAAAGTGGAGCTGACGAGTGGTGTTCAGGTTACAGGTGGGGCACTGTCAGAGGCCTATGACAGCCTGCAGTTTCACCTCCACTGGGGGAATGGTACCTCAGTCCCTGGGTCTGAGCACACAGTTGATGGAACCCGCTACCCCATGGAGGTATGGGAAGGTTCAACACAACATTGCTGCGTTCTGATTCTCTAACCTTCTCCAGAGTGTCCCCTCATCCACCCCCCTTCAAGGATTAGTGCAAGCATGGCTGGAGGAAGTTTCCAACATATTCCAAGCACTAATCCATTCCTTTTAAATTCATGCAGGGAAGAGTGTATTAGTACACTTTGGGAGAAGGGTTAAGAATCTGAATGTAGCCCATTTATCATTGGGTGGTACTTCTCATACTGATGCACATATACCACACTGCAATGGATCAATGACAAGGTCTTCATTTAGCCTTAGTCCAGTCTGAATTAATTCCCCTCCAGCCAAACTGCATCCTGCCTTGGTTTACTAGAAAACTGACAGATGCGGAGATGTAACCAATCTCAAATTCATAAATGGTGGAATAATCCAACTGTTGTACTGAGCTCATGAGGCATTTATACGTTCTATTCCTCAAGAATCAGGGGGCATATATATATATCATTCATTTAAATGACCCTTAATAAACAGCTGTATATATGGCAGATTGTAGTCAACCTTTTTAAATGTATCATTACAACGTTTGAATTTTCCAATGGATTCAGATAACTTTTTACATCAACTGTTCTGCTTCACCTTTCAGTTGCACATAGTAAATGCCAAGTCTTCGCACAACGGCAACACGACCACGGCCATTACAGACAGCACGGGACTCGCTGCTCTTGGCTTCTTCATAGAGGTGAGCGGATGCTTTAAATTTCCTGGAAATGGCATCCATTTTTCCACAGTAGATTGGCATTTAAATGTTTTATTGCTGTTTTTTATGACTAAAGTCTTTGTTTTTCAAACAGGCCATGCCGGGTAATGCAACTGGTTCACCACCAGCCTGGAATACTCTGACATCCTACTTGGCCAACATCACACTAAAAGGTGAGAGGGGAGATTTCACTGTTTCTGATTTGATCAAGATCTACTTCCTCAAAATAAAGTTTGGAAGAGGATTTGGCATTTGTTTTCTCTTTGAATTCAAAATTAGTAATTTCTTGTTCAATTTCAGTAGCATATGATTTTATATACGTTTTTTCTTTCTCTCTTCCTCAAGATGATATTGTAAGCATTACTCATGCTATTTCATTGGATGAGCTCCTGGAAGGGGTGGACCGTACCAAATACTACCGTTACCTTGGCTCCCTGACCACTCCCAATTGCAATGAGGCTGTGGTTTGGACCGTGTTCAAGGACCCTATCAAAGTCAGCCAGGACTTGGTGAGTTTGTGCAACAATTTCACCAGAAACTGAACACCATTTCTACTTAGCGGAAAATAAAAATAGCTCCGACAAGAACTGTATTCAATTATCTTTAAGTGCAGGATCCATTCCTTATCCATTCTGCTTATGAAACATTATAAAAGTAATGACTCAAAAATATTACCAAATATGATCTTTCATCTGGGGTGGTACAACAAAAGAGATTTTGATGTATCAATTGGCTCTTCAAGAAATCATGAACATACAGATCCCATATCTTAATTTGAGTCCGTTTCAAACAGCAGGAAATACTTGCAGCAAAAGCAAATGTGGATTGTTATGTGGATTAGAATTAAAGGACTTTTTTATAGGGGTTGCTAAATTTTTTGTTAGGGCAAATCAACTCGGAAAATGTAATGTGGCGATTACAAACTTTAGAAGCCTTTTAAAAACCTTTAGCACACTTTAAGTTAGCATTTCATGCTGTGCAGGAAAATTCATGCAACAGGATGTTTGGCATATGATCACACATTTCATAAATGTCTTATTTTAATCACATTTTTACCGGAATGCAACGACATGCCTTAAAGTTGTTGTTTTTGTGATCTATTTATGTATTTACTTGGAGAGCCTCAAAGTTTAGCTGATTTCACATTACTTGGCAGCTCAACTAAAACTAGCTGTTTAACTGATGTCTGTGCCCAGTGGGTAAAGCCATTGGGCCAACATGATGTCACACTTATGTCTATGATCCTATCTGAAATTAATTAACCTTTTCCCCTCAGATTGATCTCTTCAGCACAACATTGCACATTGACCACAACTCCACCTCTGCCTTGATGACCAACATCTTCAGGAACATCCAGCCTGGCAACGACTGGGTGGTGACGACCCAGGGCCGTCCAGCGTCGGGAGCCTCCACAATGTGCTCCTCTCTGGGCCTCATGGCCCTGGCCTGGATGCTGCTGAGGGTTTAATGACGGCGAGTAACGCCTTACCTGAAGTGCATTGCCATATCTCCATGAACCCTCAAGCTACCAACATATTTTCCTTATATCGATTACCAACAGGGGTCATCTTGACCTCAAGGAGAAACTATTGGAAAAAGCAACAATCATAGCGAAATGTGTTTAATCCTTGGTTGGCAAGTATAGCCCCAGGGTACAGAGTTTGCTACCAATGATGACTGTAAACTAAGCCCAAGCATGAAGTCAATAAAGAATGTCAATTTACTTGAGAGGTATGATTGATAAATTCATTTGTGATTACATTGGCTATAGTGACTGCTCGTGCGCCCATGTTGTAGCCTGGCTGATGCGACTCACATGGTACACAGCGAGGGAGAGCTGTGACACACTGGTCTGGACTGGAGTCTGTTGTTGGCAGTATTCACGCAAAAGTTGGCTTGAGCTTTGATTGGTTCTCTCAACAACAACAAAATAATTCCTGTGGGCTTGAGACCTCTCGTTGTTTGGATTTGAAAATCAAAGTTGTATTTGAAGGGGCAGTGCTGGGGGGCTGTGTGTGTGTCCTTGTGAATGCTTGAGTGAGAAAGACACAGAGGAGAAATAGCCTTTCCAGATTCTGAAGTCAGTCACTACCAGTGTCATGCTCAAATTCTGAAATATTCTGACATTTCTCCTGGAATGTGCATGTGATAGTCAAGAGAATGAGACAAATGGATTGAGATTAGGATTGAGATAAGCAAGAGAAAGAAAGGCGGTAATGATGGTATCAATGCAATTTTAACTTGTGACATCACCTGTCTTGACATTTGCCACCACCTGTCCTCTCTGATACTGGATTGTCAGTGTCTAACTTGTGCAGATACTCATATTCCATGGCATTGATTATCAGGTTTATCTGCTTCTGGGAGACTGTGGGTGTTTTTCATGTGATAAGTGCACACACACGTCATTTCACTGAAGCACTGCCAAGATATCTGAAAGCAAGCTGCATTAGCATCAATGCAAGGCTGTGCAGTCAAACTGTACTGTATGTTACACTTGTTCACATACCGTAAACTGCTTTGTGTGAATGACAAATGTCACCGATTGGAAGCCCAAATAAGTGTGTGTGGGGGGGTTCAGGGTTCAAAGTTGTGTAATACTGTAAAAGAACGTCTGACGCCCAATTACCGTTGACCTGAACAGGGCCCAGGACCAGTGGAAGTATGGTGTTGTTTTCTGCATATGCATCTTTCTTCAACACAAAACCTACCACCGTTATGAGCTTTGGTGGGTTTTGCCTCGAAAGAAATATGCATATGTCGAAGAGCACCCATAGCTACTGTACAATATGCTGGTGGATCTTTGATGTTACCGGGCCATTTTGCTTTTACTGGTCCTGGGGCCCTTGTTAAGGTCAAGGCATCATTAACTTTACCCAGAACCACAGCCTGGTCTCATAGACTAGATGTAACATAGTAAAAGTAAATCCAGGACACTCAAAATAGTATGATATGTAACGTTTGGTATAGTTACATAAGACAAATGGTTACTTATGGCAAAAACAAAGTAGGGTGCTTGGTCGGGATGGATGGGTAGGCATATAACGTAAGTATTCAGACACATTCCCTTTTGTTACGTTACAGCCTTATTCTAAAATGGATTAAATAAAACATTTTCCTCATCAATTTACACACAATTCCCCATAATGACGTAGCAAAAACAGGTTTTTAGAAATGATTGCAAATGTATTAAAAATAAAAAACAGATCAACCCTATTTGCCTAAGTATTGCTATGAGACTCAAAATTGAGCTCACATGCATCCTGTTTCCATTGAAAATCCTTGAGATGTTTCTAAAACTTGATTGGAGTGCACCTGTGGTAATTTCAATTGATTGGACATGATTTGGAAAGGAACACACCTGTCCTTATAAGGTCCAACAGTTGACAGTGCATTTCAGAGCAAAAACCAAGTCGTGAGGTTGAAGGAATTGTTCGTAGAGCTCCAAGAAACAATTGTGTCGAGGCACAGATCTGGGGCAGGATACCAAAACATTTATGCAGCATTGAAGGTCCCCAAGAACACAAGAAGCCTCCATCATTCTTAATTGGAAGAAGTTTGGAACCACAAAGACTCGTCCTAGAGTTGGCCACCCGGCCAAACTGAGCAATCGGGGAGAAGAACCCTGGTCAGGGTGGTGACCAAGATGGTCAGTCTGACAGAGCTCCAGAGTTCCTCTGTGGAGATGGGAGAACCTTCCAGAAGGACAACCATCTCTGCAGCACTCCACTAATCAGGCCTTCATGGTAGAGTGGCCAAACGGAAGCCAGCCCTCAGTAAAAGGCACATGACAGCCTGCTTGGTGTTTGCCAAAAGGCACCTAAAGGACTCTCAGACTATGGGAAACAAGATTCCCTGGTCTGATGAAACCAAGATTGAACTCTTTGGCCTGATTGCCAAGCGTCACGTCTGGGGGAAACCTGGCACCATCCCTTTGAAGCATGGTGGTGGCAGCATAATTCTGTGGTGATGTTTTTCAGCTGCAGGGACTGGGAGACTAGTCAAATCAAATCAAATTGTCTTGGTCACATACACATGGTTAGCAGATGTTATTGCGAGTGTAGCGAAATGCTTATGCTTCTAGATCCGACTGTGCAGCAGTATCTAACAGGTAATGTCTAACAATTCCACAACAAAATCTAATATCTAACAAATTCCACAACAAAACCTAATACATACAATCTAACTAAAGGGATGGGGTAAAAATATATAAATATAAAATATATGGATGAGCAGTGACAGAGCGACTAAGATGCAATAGATAGTGTAGTATACAGTACAGTTGACGTCGGAAGTTTACAAACTCCTTAGCCAAATACATTTAAACTCAGTTTTTCACAATTGCTGACATTTAATCCTTGTAAAAATTCCCTGTCTTAGGTCAGGTAGGATCACCACTTTATTTTAAGAATGTGAAATGTCAGAATTATAGTAGAGATAATTATTTCTTTCAGCTTTTATTTCTTTCATCACATTCCCAGTAGGTCAGAAGTTTACATACACTCTATTAGTATTTGGTAGCATTGCCTTTCAAATTATTTATCTTGGGTCAAATGTTTCGGGTAGCCTTCCACAAGCTTCCCACAATAAGTTGGGTGAATTTTGGCCCATTCATCCTGACAGAGCTGGTGTAACTGAATCAGGTTTGTAGGCCATCTTGCTCGCACTCACTTTTTCAGTCCCACCCACAAATTTTCTATAGGGTTGAAGTCAGGGCTTTGTGATGGCCACTCCAATACCTTGACTTTGTTGTCCTTAATAACCTTTCTGGCACAGGCGTTCAGCTAGCAACCCACCTCGACAACATCCGGTGAAATTGCAGAGCACGAAATTAAAATTACAGAAATTGAAATATTAAACATTCATGAAAATACAAGTGTCATACATCAAAATAAAGCTGAACTTCTTGTTAATCCAGCTGCGGTGTCAGATTTCAAAAAGGATTTACAGCAAAAACACACCATGCGATTATCTGAGGACAGCGCCCCACATATAAAAGCATGAAAAACATTTTTCAAACAGGCAGGTGTGCCACGAAAGTCAGAAATGGCGATATAATAAATGCCTTACCTTTGAAGATCTTCTTCTGTTTGTACTCCAAAAGGTCCCACCTACATCACAAATGGTCCTTTTATTCAATAAAGTCCTTCTTTATATCGCCAAACACTCAGTTAAGCTGGCGTGCTTCATTCAATAGTCCACCGGTTTCCCTCCTTCAAAATGCATACAAAATGAATCCCAAACGTTACCAATAAACTTCTCCAAAAAAGTCTAACAATGTTTATAATCAAACCTCAGGTACCCAAATACGTAAATAAACAATACAATTTAAGACAGGGAATTGTTATTGTCTTCACCGGAGATAAACAACAAAGAACGCGCTCTCATCCACGCGCATAAAAACACTACAGCCAAAATGGGAGCCACTTACAAAAACTACAAATTGTGGCTCATTTTTCCAAAAACAAGCCTGAAACTCTTTCTAAAGACTGTTGACATCTAGTGGAAGCCCTGGGATTTGCAATCTGGGAGGATTTTGCCTCATAATAAACATGACAGCGAATGGAAACAGTGGTAGGCTGAAAAATAAATTGTTTTTGGGATGGTTTGTCCTCGGGGTTTCGCCTGCCATATCAGTTCTGTTATACTCACAGACATTATTTTAATAGGTTTTAGAAACTTTAGAGTGTTTTCTATCCAAATCTATGCATATCCTAGCTTCTGGGCCTGAGAAACAGGCAATTTAATTTGGGCACGCTTTCATCCGGACGTCAAAATACTGCCCACTAGCCCAAAAAGGTTCATCCATTTTGCCTTAAATTTGGAAGTATGCTTGGGGTCATTGTTCATTTGGAAGACCCATTTGCGACCAAGCTTTAACTTCATGACTGATCGCTTGAGATGTTGCTTCAATATATCCACGTAATTTTCCTCCCTCATGATGCCATCTATTTTGTAAAGTGTACCAGTCCCTCCTGCAGCAAAGCACCCCACAACATGATGCTGCCACCCCCGTGCTTCACGGTTGGGATGGTGTTCTTTGGCTTGCAAGCCTCCCCCTTTTTCCTCCAAACATAACGATGGTCATTAACTTCTGTGGGCTAGGTGGGATGCTCGCGTCCCACCTACTCAACAGCCAGTGTAATCCCGTGGCGCGATATTCAAATACCTCAAAAATGCAAAAACTTCAATTTTTCAAACATATGACTATTTTACACCATTTTAACCTGTTGGGGGTAGGGGGCAGTATTGACACGGCCGGATAAAAAACGTACCCGATTTAATCTGGTTACTACTCCTGCCCAGTAACTAGAATATGCATATAATTATTGGCTTTGGATAGAAAATACCCTAAAGTTTCTAAAACTGTTTGAATGGTGTCTGTGAGTATAACAGAACTCATATGGCTGGCCAAAACCTGAGAAGATGCTGTACAGGAAGTGGCCTGTCTGACAAGTTGTTGTTCATCTTGGCTCTTTTTATTGAAGACTGAGGATCTTTGCTGTAACGTGACACTTACTACGGCTCCCATAGGCTCTCAGAGCCCGGGAAAAAGCTGAATGATATCGAGGCAGCCCCAGGCTGAAACACATTTACGCTTTTGGCAAGTGGCCGATCAGAGGACAATGGGCTTAGGCGCGTGCATGAGTCGACCCCGTAATTTATTTTCTTTCCTCTTTTTACCTAAATGCAGATTCCCAGTCGGAATATTATCGCTTTTTTACGAGAAAAATGGCATAAAAATTGATTTTAAACAGCGGTTGACATGCTTCGAAGTACGGTAATGGAATATTTAGAATTTTTTTGTCACGAAATGCGCAATGCTCATCACCCTTATTTACCCTTTCGGATAGTGTCTTGAACGCACAAACAAAACGCCGCTATTTGGATATAACAATGGATTATTTGGGACCAAACCAACATTTGTTATTGAAGTAGAAGTCCTGGGAGTGCATTCTGACGAAGAACACCAAAGGTAATCAAACTTTTCTAATAGTAAATCTGACTTTGGTGAGTGCTAAACTTGCTGGGTGTCTAAATAGCTAGCCCTGTGATGCCGCGCTATCTACTGAGAATATTGCAAAATGTGCTTTCACCGAAAAGCTATTTTAAAATCGGACATATCGAGTGCATAGAGGAGTTCTGTATCTATAATTCTTAAAATAATTGTTATGCTTTTTGTGAACGTTTATCGTGAGTAATTTAGTAAATGTTTAGTAAATTCACCGGAAGTTTGCGGGGGGTATGCTAGTTCTGAACGTCACATGCTAATGTAAAAAGCTGGTTTTTGATATAAATATGAACTTGATTGAACAAAACATGCATGTATTGTATAACATAATGTCCTAGGTGTGTCATCTGATGAAGATCATCAAAGGTTAGTGCTGCATTTAGCTGTCTTCTGGGGTTTTGTGACATTATATGCTAGCTTGAAAAATGGGTGTCTGATTATTTCTGGCTGGGTACTCTGCTGACATAATCTAATGTTTTGCTTTCGTTGTAAAGCCTTTTTGAAATCGGACAGTGTGGTTAGATTAACCTCTATGGGCTAGGTGGGACGCTAGCGTCCCCCCCGTGGTGCACTCCATCAACAGCAGGTGCATTTCAAGAGCGGCAAATTTGAAACCAAATAAATGTCAAAATTCAAATTTTTCAAACATACAACTATTTTACACCCTTTGAAAGATAAACATCTCCTTAATCTAACCACGTTTTACGATTTCAAAAAGGTTTTACGGCGAAAGCATAAATTTAGAGTATGTTAGGACAGTACATTTACAAGAGTTGTGTGTAATGTTTTGTCAATTCAAAGACAGGGTCACCAAAACCATGAAACCAGCTAAAATGATGCACTAACCTTTTACAATCTCCATCAGATGACACTCCTAGGACATTATGTTAGACAATGCATGCATTTTTAGTTCTATCAAGTTCATATTTATATCCAAAAACAGCGTTTTACTATGGCATTGATGTTGAGGAAATCGTTTCCCTCCAATAAACGGCAGTCAAGTCAGCATCACAAATTAAATAATTAAAATTAGAAAACATTGGTAAAATATTATATTGTCATTTAAAGAATTATAGATTTACATCTCTTGAACGCAATTAACTTGCCAGATTTAAAAATAACCTTACTGGGAAATCACACTTTGCAATAATCTGAGCACTGCGCCCAGAAAAATACGCGTTGCGATACAGACTAGTCGTCATGTTGGGGAGATCTAAAATCGAAAATACTATGTAAATAATCCATTACCTTTGATTCTCTTCATCAGATGTCACTTCCAGGTATCACAGGTCCATAACGAATGTAGTTTTGTTCAAAAAAGCTCATCATTTATGTCCAAAAATCTCCATCTTGTTAGCACATGATCTAAGCCCGCCGGACTTCACTTCATGAACGAGGGGAAAAAAATATATTTACGTTCGTTCAAACATGTCAAACGTTGTATAGCATAAATCATTAGGGCCTTTTTTAACCAGAACATGAATAATATTCAAGGTGGACGAATGCATACTCTTTTATAACGTATTGGAACGAGGGTACCCAACATGAACTCGCGCGCCAGGTGTCTAATGGGCCATCATCGTTCCATGGCTCTTGTTCGGTCAGATCTCCCTCCAGAAGACTCAAAACCCTTTGTAAAGGCTGGTGACATCTAGTGGAAGCAATAGGAAGTGCCAAAATATTCCTCAGCCCCTGTGTTTTTCAATGGGATAGGTTTAAAGGTAATACAACACATCAGGTATCCACTTCCTGTCAGAAAATGTCTCAGGGTTTTGCCTGCCAAATGAGTTCTGTTATACTCACAGACACCATTCAAACAGTTTTAGAAACTTTAGAGTGTTTTCTATCCATATATAATAAGTATATGCATATTCTAGTTACTGGGTAGGATTAGTAACCAGATTAAATCGGGTACATTTTTTTTATCCAGCCGTGCAAATACTGCCCCCTAGCCCTAACAGGTTAACGAGAGTCTTGTCTTTAAAATGGTGTAAAATAGTCATATGTTTGAGAAATTGAAGTAATAGCATTTCTAAGGTATTTGAATAACGCGCCACAGGATTCCACTGGCTGTTACGTAGGTGGGACGATTTCGTCCCGCCGGCCCTAGAGAAGTTATTAAAGACAAGACTCTCGTTAAGGCCAAACAGCTCTATTTTTGTTTCATCAGACCAGAGGACATTTCTCCAAAAAGTATGATCTTTGTCCCCATGTGCAGTTGCAATCCGTAGTCTGGCTTTTTAATGGCGGTTTTGGAGCAGTGTCTTCTTCTTTACTGAGCGGCCTTTCAGGTTATGTCAATATAGGACTTGTTTTACTGTGGATATAGATACCTTTCTACCTATTTCCTACAGCATTTTCACAAGCTCCTTTGCTGTTGTTCTGAGATTGATTTGCACTTTTCGCACCAAAGTATGTTAATCTCTAGGAGACAGAACGCGTCTCCTTCCTGAGCGGTATGACGGATGCGTGGTCCTATGGTGTTTATACTTGCATACTATTGTTTGTACAGATGAACGTGGTACCTTCAGGCATTTGGAAATTGCTCCCAAGGATGAACCAGACTTGTGGAGGTCTACAATTGTTTTCTGAGGTCTTGGCTGATTTCTTTTGATTTTCCCATGATGTCAAGCAAAGAGGTACTGAGTTTGAAGGTAGGCCTTGAAATACATCCACAGGTACACCTTCAATTGACTCAAATTATGTCAATTAGCCTATCAGAAGCTTCTAAAGCCATGACATCATTTTCTGGAATTTTCCAAGCTGTTTAAAGGCACAGTCAACTTAATGTATGTTAACTTCTGATCCACTGGAATTGTGATACAGTGAATTTTAAGTGAAATAATCTGTCTGTTAACAATTGTTGGAAAAATTACTTGTGTGATGCACAAAGTAGATTTCCAACCCGACTTGCCAAAACTATAGTTTGTTAACAAGAAATTTGTGGAGTGGTTGAAAACTTTGTGGAGTATGTAAACTTCCGACATCAACTGTAGGTATATTAATGTTAGAATTTAAACTCGATATAGGCTTCTTTGGATGGAGTAGGCTAAACAGTTACAACCAAATGTTAAATTGCTTGATTTAGTCACCTCGAATTATGCTGTCCTCCTTTCTCCACACTCGCCCACTTGCATGCTCTTGCATTCAAAAACAGCCCCGAATTAGGCTATCAAAGAACTGTCAATGAATGATCATATCAATGGATAGAATCAATGAATGAATGGCTGCAGCAACCATTAGTGTTTTGGAAAATATTGACTGAAATTCTTCTCAGATACCGGAGCTTGTGAATTCAAATGGACTTTATTACAGAGAGTAACAAAGCCGTGCAATTGCATGGAAGAACTGAATCTTCATTCTTAGTGCTTGGCTTTTATACAGTCTTACCTTTACATAACGTCATCACTCCACTTTACGAATCGTGTTGTCTTACTTAGTTTCCATTCTCTTATTAGCTCAGACATTGGGGCATAGATTCTATTGGTGGCATGACATCCTTACTCCTACTGGTGCCTATCACTGATTTAGCTAATGTTCCTATCCAAAGGTCTTCACAAGTTCAGGCCTATGTTGTCTATGTATGATTAACCTATTGGGGTGTAGGAGGCAGTATTTTCACAGCCGGATGAAAAACATACCCAATTTAAACAGGTTACTACTCTGGCCCAGAAACTAGAATATGCAGATTTGGATAGATTTGGATAGAAAACACTCTGACGTTTCTAAAACTGTTTGAATGGTGTCTGTGAGTATAACAGAACTCATATGGCAGGCAAAAACCTGAGAAAAATCCAAACAGGAAGTGTAAAGTCTGAGAATTGTAGTTCTTCTTTTGATTCTCTATCGAAACTACAGTGTCTGTGGGGTGACGTTGCACTTCCTAAGGCTTCCATTGGCTGTCAACAGCCTTCAGAAAGTGGTTTGAGCATTCTCCTGTCACTGGGCAGATAATAGGAGCTCAGTTACTGAGTGGACTGCCTGGAGACAAAGGGATTGGATATGCTTGGTCCCGTGAGTGCGCCGTTCCTTCTTTTTCTTCTTGAATGAATATGCTATTGTCCGGTTGGAATATTATCGCAATTTTAAGTTAAAAATACCATAAAGATTGATTTTAAACAGCGTTTGACATGCTTCTAAGTATGGTAATGGAACATTTTGACTTTTCTTCTCTGGTACCATTGGATAGTGACCTGAACTCACGAACAAACCAGAGGTATTTGTACATAAATATGGATTATTTTGAACAAAAACAACATTTCTTCTGGAAGTAGCAGTCCTGGGAGTGCATTCTGACAAAGATCAGCAAAGGTAAGACAATATTTCTAATACTAATTCTGAGTTTAGGTTGCCCTGAACTTGGCGGGTGTCTGTATAGCTCGCTGTGATTGCTGAGCTATGTACTCAGAATATTGAAAAATGTGCTTTCTCTGTAAAGCTATTTTAAAATCTGACACAGCAGTTGCATCCAGGAGTAGTCTATCTATAATTCTTTAAATAATTGTTATATATTTTGTCAACGGTTATGATGAGTATTTTTGTAAATTGAAGTGCACATTCACTGGAAATTTTGGTGGGAATACATATTCTGATCACGTGCCAATGTAAAATGCTGTTTTTGGATATAAATATGAACTCTATCGAACAAAACATACATGTATTGTGTAACATAATGTCCTAGGAGTGTCATCTGATGAAGATCGTCAAAGGTTAGTGTTCATTTAGCTGTGTTTTGGGTTTTATTGACACATGTCCTTGCTTGGAAAATGGCTGTGTGATTATTTTTGTCTATGTACTCTCCTAACATAATCTAATGTTTTTCTTTCGCTGTAAAGCCTTTTTGAAATCAGACAATGTGGTTACATCAAGGAGAAGTGTATCTTTAAAATGGTGTAAAATAGTTGTATGTTTGAGAAAGTTGAATTATGACAGTTTGTTGTTTTTGAATTTGCCGCCCTGATATTTCACTGGCTGTGTCCCGCTAGCGTCCCACGTAGCCCATAGAAGTTAACCCATGTGCGTGTCCAGTAGCCTTCACAAGATCAGATATGGCCCAGACCAGACACGTCTTGTTGGTTTACCTTGCCTCATCCACACAGATTCCGCTTACGTTCTATTTTTTACATGTCCAATGGTCAATTCGATGTTGACCCAGCTTTGTACACTCACATGTCTAATATTTAAACTTATATCGATTCTTCTTTCCACTTCAAAGAGAACAGTATAGGTTACTGAAAATCACCAGATGACTGGAAAGTTCTCCCACATAATCCCCGCTATGGAACTGTCACAGTTCCACACAACAAAAATGTCCAGGAAGGGTAGCACCTTCTGTAATGCTATTGAGGCAATCTATCTCTCATTCATTTCAACAACCGTAGCTCCAGTTTCTCATTCACACTGCTGAGTCAGGACCAAACATCTCCTTGTAAATATGGTGTTAAAGCATGTGCATTTCTTAGCCTTAATGAGGTTATCTCAGTTGAATACAAGAAAAATAGTAAACAATAAAATCAATAAAGTAAACATCCTAAACCCTTATAATGTCATTCTCAATATGACACATAAACATATTGCCCTTCCTCACAGACACCTCTCTAACAGCTATTTTTGTCATAAGTGAAAAACCTGTTTGAAGATTGAGGACACCCCTATGTCACATACATGTCTAGGTGAAAAGATAATGTCTGATTCTGGTGTAGTTTCTTCATTGTGGCTACACCAGTTGGTAACAGATGTCCAGATTTTCTGCATCAACCCACTTGTGGTTTTGCCATTGTCTTAGTTGATGTACTAGTCTCTAGTGGAAGGTGATTTTACAATTTCTTCTAGGTGTGTCGCTGTCAAGGCCATTCTACCGTTCTTCATCTGTCCTGGTTTTCACTCTGTTAGAAAGACCATGTGAGGGCAGAGAAGTCGATGGGGACAGCGCCTCTGTCAGGGGTACCTGCCAGAGTAGATATGTCATCAGGAGCAACAGGCATGTCACTCCTCCCCATCCCTGGACTCTCTGAATATTCAGGCGAGAGCATCTGTTGGCTGTTAGAAGATGCTCCTTGAGCCACCTCTCATTTGGCTTCTTCATGGCTCCTGCCTGGCACATCGACATCTTGGCACATACCTGGCGCACTGAACTCCTCTGCTCCCGTTCCCTCTGGACACCCGCCTGGTTTATCAGGATCCTCATGGCTTGGTGGTCGCCTCCTTCTCCCCGCTGGCACTCTGGTGCAGTGGTTTAGATGGTACCAGATGTTGCTTCCTTTCAGCTGGACGACTGTTGGTGTCGCTAGGACCACTCCGTAGGGACCCTCCCACCTTGGCTTGTTCCACTTCCTCCGGGAACACTCGGATGTAGTCCTGGTCCCCTGGGATCACCGGACGTAGAACCTCTGGTCCTGGTTCAGGCTGTTTCCGTGAGGTTTTCCAACTCAGAAACTTATGGCCTCTGTTCTATGATTACACCATACACCATCTTATTTCCATCTCTCATCACACAACAAAATGCCATTCCTGCTGAAGCTGGTGACTTCCTTCACTTCAGCTGAGCTGCTTTTAGTTTCTCCACTTTCTCCTTTTGATTCCTAAGAGACTGATAGCATAAGACTTGCAAAGCAATGAAAAACACAAAACATAACAGTATTAACAATGTGGTAAGTTATGCATAAGTATATTCATGAAAACCGAAGTCTGAGACCATGACAATTCCCACTCTCTCTTCACCTGACTCTATGCCTCCAGGATACGTTTCTGCTGGACTCCACAAAAATAAAAGCACTAAAGAAGCTTCCTTATGATTTCGCCCAGTCTTCCCCTTTCGGCCCCAGGTTCTGAGAGGTGTTCCCAAGCCATGTAATTTTAACTTTTTTATTGACACTTAATAGGCACATCACCTGATAGGCAAGTGCGTATCCCTAATCAACGTTACATCCTCTTGAGGTAACTCAGCACTGTATATGGTTTCACAATAATGCCGTCAACATGTTGTTTAGAGCACAATTACCCTAACATCTATCCTCCTCATGTGATGCATTAATTAACTTGTTATGGCTTGGTGGCAGTATTTCAACATCTGGATGAGAAGTGTGCCCAAAGTAAACTGCCTGTTACTCAGGCCCAGAAGCTAGGATATGCATAACAGTGAGGGGGGAAAGTATTTGATCCCCTGCTGATTTTGTATGTTTGCCCACTGACAAAGAAATGATCAGTCTATAATTTTAATGGTAGGTTTATTTGAACAGTGAGAGACAGAATAACAACAAAGAAATCCAGAAAAACGCATGTCAAAAATGTTATAAATTGATTTACATTTTAATGAGGGAAATAAGTATTTGACCCCTCTGCAAAACATGACTAAGTATTTGGTGGCAAAACCCTTGTTGGCAATCAGAGGTTAGACATTTCTTGTAGTTGGCCACCAGGTTTGCACACATCTCAGGAGGGATTTTGTCCCACTCCTCTTTGCAGATCTTCTCCAAGTCATTAACCTCTATGGGCTAGGTGGGACGCTTGCGTCCCACCTACTCAACAGCCAGTGTAATCCCGTGGCGCGATATTCAAATACCTCAAAAATGCAAAAACTTCAATTTTTCAAACATATGACTATTTTACACCATTTTAAAGACAAGACTCTCGTTAATCTAACCACACTGTCCGATTTCAAAAAGGCTTTACAACGAAAGCAAAACATTAGATTATGTCAGCAGAGTACCCAGCCAGAAATAATCAGACACCCATTTTTCAAGCTAGCATATCATGTCACAAAACCCCAGAAGACAGCTAAATGCAGCACTAACCTTTGATGATCTTCATCAGATGACACACCTAGGACATTATGTTATACAATACATGCATGTTTTGTTCAATCAAGTTCATATTTATATCAAAAACCAGCTTTTTACATTGGCATGTGACGTTCAGAACTAGCATACCCCCCGCAAACTTCCGGGGAATTTACTAACAATTTACTAAATTACTCACGATAAACGTTCACAAAAAGCATAACAATTATTTTAAGAATTATAGATACAGAACTCCTCTATGCACTCGATATGTCCGATTTTAAAATAGCTTTTTGGTGAAAGCACATTTTGCAATATTCTAAGTACATAGCCCAGCCATCACGGGCTAGCTATTTAGACACCCGGCAAGTTTAGCCTTCACCAAAATCAGATTTACTATTACAAAAGTTTGATTACCTTTTGTTGTCTTCGTCAGAATGCACTCCCAGGACTGCTACTTCAATAACAAATGTTGGTTTAGTCCAAAATAATCCATCGTTATATCCCAATAGTTTGCGTTTTGTTCGTGCGTTCCGGAAACTATCCGAAATGGTAAATCAGGGTCACGCGCATGGCGCATTTCGTGACAAAAAAAATCGAAATATTCCATTACCGTACTTTGAAGCATGTCAACCGCTGTTTAAAATCAATTTTTATGCAATTTATCTCGTAAAAAAGTGATAATATTCCGACCGGGAATCTCCTTTTCGGAAAAAACAGAAAGACGGGGGCAGCCAGTGCACGCGCCTAAGCCCACAGTCCCTTGATCGGCCACTTGAGAAAGGCGATAATGTGTTTCAGCCTGGGGCTGGAATGACGACATTCAGGTTTTTCCCGGGCTCTGAGAGCCTATTGAAGCCGTGGGAAGTGTCACGTTACCGCAGAGATCCTAAGTTTTGGAATGAGATGTCAAAGAAAGACAATAAATGGTCAGACAGGCCACTTCCTGTAAAGGAATCTCTCAGGTTTTGACCTGCCATTTGAGTTCTGTTATACTCACAGACACCATTCAAACAGTTTTAGAAACTTTGGAGTGTTTTCTATCCAAAGCTAATAATTATATGCATATTCTAGTTTCTGGGCAGGAGTAATAATCAGATTAAATCGGGTACGTTTTTTATCCAGCCGTGAAAATACTGCCCCCTAGCCATAACAGGTTAACGTTTGAGTATTTTTGTAAATTCACTGGACGTTTTTGGTGGGAATACATATTCTGAACATCACGCGCCAATGTATAAAGGTGTTTTTGGATATAAATATAAACTTGATTGAACAAAACATACATGTATTGTATAACATAATGTCCTAGGAGTGTCATCTGATGAAGATCATCAAAGGTTAGTGCTTCATTTTTGCTGTGTTTTGGGTTTTATTGACATATATGCTTGCTTGGAAAATGGCTGTGTGGTTATTTTGGTCTATGTACTCTCCTAACATAATCTAATGTTTTGTTTTCGCTGTAAAGCCTTTTTGAAATCGGACAACGTAGTTGGATTCAGGAGAGGTTTATCTTTCAAATGGTGTAAAATAGTCGTATGTCTGAGAAAATTGAATTGTGGTATTTTAGTTGTTTTTGTATTTCGCGCCATGCGATCCCATTGGCTGTTGGCTAGGGGTTCCGCTGGCGGAATGGGGTTCCGCTAGCGGAACGCCTAGATGTAAGAAGTTAATGAAGTGGTGATTAAAAAGCTCAGCGATGTGCTTCTTGTCAGTAACAACCACATCATCAACTTTAAGGGACATGGGCAGGTGTGAGTTGGAGAGTTTTTCTTCAGGTCTTTAACCGTTTTCCAGAACTACTTGGGGTTAGACCCACAGAGAGAGAACTGCTCCTAAAAGTTACAAACTTTCAATTGATCAATTTTAGGTAATAAGCTTCTAGTGTCAACGTGCAGAAAACCCAGGCTTTTACGAGAGCATAAATCAGTGAAACAGATATTAGAGCACAAGTCAGAATTGGGGCTAGCAACAGGAGATGGGCCATGGTGTATATGCACATTTCCAGATATCATCAACAGTAATACAATCAAGGCAAGGAAGAGGACAGAGAGAGCTCTGCAGTGTTGATTTATGACATTTGAATGTGCATTAGATGGCAACAAGATCATGCTGTACAGCAATTTCATCAGGTAACATGAATACAAAGCCGGCGAGAGGTGGTTAGAATAGGATGGGAGGCCAAAAGTCTGTGTAACCAATAGAGAGTCAGAGTCCCGAGTGTGGGAACAAACATAGTCTGTCCCACGGTTGGGTAAACAAGAAAGTTCATATTCAACAAAGCCTGAAGGAGTCATGTAAAATGTAACAACAAAAAGCAATCTATTAATGTTTCTTTTTTTACTCTATAATTTGTTTACAAGCATGATAGCTGGACTTTTAATTGTTGGTTGACGCAGCTTGTTGGCCATTAGCCAATCGGGATTTCTCAACGAGTTCAAAGCACATGAATTCATCTAAATGGTATTTACGACTTCAGAACTGGTAAATTCCCACCTCCCACCTGGTTGCAAACGCAGCATTACTAAATATACAGAATTCATTGAGGCAATAGTGTAAATGTGGAAAAGTAATTTAGGCACACTGAGACAAGCATTCAGGTATAGCACCTAAGTCTACCACCGCCCCAAGGCTTCTACACTGCTGTTGACATACGATGACTGTTCACGACAACTGGCAAAACTACATTGACTAAAGGAATGGCTAAAACCCATTTTGCCCATTCCATTTCACAAGAAATGGCAGTTTGTCAATGTTCATCAATTGTCTTGTCATTCTAAGGCAGACACCGTGTCAACATCCCTTTAATCCTTAGTAACTGTTTTGACCCCAGCCCAAAACACCCAATTCCGCCTATTGTAATTTGATAAATAGGAATAATTTTTTTATCAAGGTTTTTCTTGTAGACATACTTTAATTACAAGTTATTCATACCACAAGAGGGCGGAGGGGGACCTGTATCAATTATTTTGACCAGTAAGAAAGATCATCTGCCTAGATATAGCTATCCATGTACTCACCTAAGATTGTACTTTTCTATACCACGTATCATAAGACAGTGTACAAAACCAAAATGACTTTATTTTTCTGCATATATGCATATTCCAATGCATATACAAATCTTCCAACAAAGTCGACCAAAAAGTCGGCTCTCAGGATCACTTTTTGAAGTGAACTGATGTACTTGTGTACTGCCTCTTTAAATGGCAGTCGCTTTAACTACATAAATATGACAGTATTAATATTTACTTCAAAGTTCAGAAAACGAAATGATACTTTAATCGAATTATGGTAAATTAGCTTCTTAGTATTGTGGGTTGAATTTTGGGAAAAACCTGCACATTACATATTTTTTCATTATACAGTACATTAAAATGTACTCAAATTTTGCTAAAATAAGTCTGTTTCGGTCATTTTTCTTTTTCAGATAACATTAATTACATGTCTAATGATGTTTGCATAATAAATAAGTTGTTATTTTGCTATAATTGTTGCTTTTTCAAATAGTTTCTCCTTGGATCAAAGTGAACCATGTTGGTAATCGATGTATGTATGGTAGTGTACTTCAGGTGAGGCATTACTCGCCGCCACTAAACCCTCAGCAGCATCAAGGCCAGGGCCATGAGGCCCAGAGAGGAGCACATTGTGGAGGCTCCCGACGCTGGACGGCCCTGGGTCGTCACCACCCAGTCGTTGCCAGGCTGGATGTTCCTGAAGACGTTGGTCATCAAGTCAGAGGTGGAGTTGTGGTCAATGTGCACTGTTGTGCTGAAGAGATCAATCTGAGGGGAAAAGGTTAATTTATTACTGGATCATAGACATAAGTGTGACATCAGGTTGGCCCAATGGCTTTACCCACTGGGCACAGACATCAGTTCAACATCTAGTTTCAGTTGAGCTGCCAAGTAACTTGAAATCAACTAAACTTTGAGATAACTGCTCTCCAAGTAAATACATAAATATATCACAAAAACAACTTTGAGGCATGTCATTGCATTCTGGTTAAAAGTTGAATAAAAATGACAAATTACTGAAATATATGTACAGATTGGGGTATCTTAATTTGATCATCCTGCTGTTGCTTCTACTGTATTCAAGGTTTAAAAAAGTTTTCTAAAGTTTGTGATTTTCATTTCAGACTTGACATTCCCTCACGAAAATTGTAGCAACCCCTATAAAAAATGTCCAAAAATTATAATCCACATAACAATTCATATTTCCTGTTGCTGCAGGATTATGAACCTGCTGTTTAAAACTGGCTCAAAATGAAGATACAGGATATGTACAGTTGAAGTCGGAAGTTTAAAACTCATTTTTCAACCACTCCACACATTTCTTGTTAACAAACTATAGTTTTGGCAAGTCGGTTAGGACATCCACTTTGTGCATGACACAAGTAATTTTTCCAACAATTGTTTACAGACAGATTATTTCACTTATAATTCAAAGCATCACAATTCCAGTGGGTCAGAAGTTTACATAGACTAAGTTGATTGCCTTTAAACAGCTTGGAAAATTCCAGAAAATTATGTCATGGCTTTAGAAGCTTCTGAAAGGCTAATTGACATCATTTGAGTCAATTGGAGGTGTACCTGTGGATGTATTTCAAGGCCTACCTTCAAACTCAGTGCCTCTTTGCTTGACATCATGGTAAAAATCAAAAGAAATCAGCCAAGACCTCATAAAAAAAGTGTAGACCTCCACAATTCTGGTTCATCCTTGGGAGCAGCGCCTGAAGGTACCACGTTCATCTGTACAAACAATAGTACGCAAGTGTAAACACCATGGGACCACGCAGCCGTCATACTGCTCAGGAAGGAGACGCCTTCTGTCTCCTAGAGATGAACGTACTTTGGTGAAAAAAGTGCAAATCAATCCCAGAAGAACAGCAAAGGAGCTTGTGAAGATGCCGGAGGAAACCGGTACAAAAGTATCTATATCCACAGTAAAACGAGTCCTATATCGATATAACCTGAAAGGCCGCTCAGCAAGGAAGAAGCCACTGCTCCAAAACTGCAATAAAAAAGCCAGACTACGGTTTGCAACTGCACATGGGGACAAAGACTGTACTTTTTGGAGAAATGTCCTCTGGTCTGATGAAACAAAAATAGAGCTGTTTGGCCGTAATGACCATCGTTATGTTTGGAGGAAAAAGAGGGATGCTTGCAAGCTGAAGAACACCATCCCAACCATGAAGCACGGGGGTGGCAGCATCATGTTGTGTGGGTGCTTTGCTGCAGGAGGGACTTATGCACTTCACAAAATAAATGGCATCATGAGGAAGGAAAATGATGTTGATATATTGAAGCAACATCTCAAGACATCAGTCAGGAAGTTAAAGCTTGGTCACAAATGGGTCTTCCAAATGGACAATGACCCCAAGCATACTTCCAAATTTGTGGCAAAATGGCTTAAGGACAACAACGTCAAGTTATTGGAGTGGCCATCACAAAGCCCTGACCAAAATCCCATAGAACATTTTTGGGCAGAACTGAAAAAGTGTGTGCGAGCAAGGAGGTCTACAAACCTGAATCAGTTACACCAGCTCTGTCAGGAGGAACGGGCCAAAATTCACCCAACTTATTGTGGAAAGCTTGTGGAAGGCTACCTGAAACGTTTGACCCAAGTTAAACAATTCAAAGGCAATGCTACCAAATACTAATTGAGTCTATGTAAACTTCTGACCCAGTGGGAATGTGATGAAATAAATCAAAGCTGAAATAAATTATTCTCTCTACTATTATTCTGACATTTCACATTCTTAAAATAAAGTGGTGATCCTAACTGACCTAAAACAGGGAATTTTAAACTAGGATTAAATGTCAGGAATTGTGAAAAACCGAGTTTAAATGTATTTGCCTAAGGTGTATGTAAACTTCCAACTATGTATGTATGTACATGAATTATTGCAGAGTCAATTAATACATCACATATTCATTATTTTTTGTTGTACCACCCCAGTGGATAGTACATGCTCTCCCTTCTTGTGTAATCACTTATAAGGCTCATGTTGGGTAATTTTTAGGAATCATTACTTTTATAATATTTCAAAAGCAGAATGGATCTTGCACTTAAAGATATTTGAATACAGTCCATGTTTCTTGTCGTAGCTATATTTATTTCCTGGTAAGTAGAAATTGTATTCAGTTTATTGTGAAATTGTTGCACAAACTCACCAAATCCTGGCTGACTTTGATAGGGTCCTTGAACACGGTCCAAACCACAGCCTCGTTGCAGTTTGGAGTGGTCAGGGATCCAAGGTAACGGTAGTATTTGGTACGGTCCACCCCTTCCAGGAGCTCATCCAATGAAAAAGCATCATGAGTAATGTTTATATACTCATCTGGAGGAAGAGAGAGATTAAACGTATACCAAAATAATATGGTACTGAAATGGAACAAGAAAATTACAAATGTTGAATTCAAAGAGAAAAATTCAACCCAAATCCTCTTCCAAACTTTCTTTCGAGGAAGTATTTCTTGATCAAATCAGAAGCAGTTAAATCTCTCCTCTCACCTTTTAGTGTGATGTTGGCCAAGTATGACGTCAGAGTATTCCAGGCTGCTGGTGAACCAGTCACATTACTCGGCATGGCCTTTTGGAACAAGATTGATTTTATAAACAAAAACAGGAATAAAACACTGAAATGCCCAATCTACAGTGGAAAAATTGATGCCATTTCTAGGTAGGTTAAACCATCCACTCACCTTTATGAAGAAGCCAAGAACAGCGAGGCCCGTGCCGTCTGCAACAGCCGCGGTCGTATTACCATTGAGCGAAGACTTGGCATTTACTATGTGCAACTGAAAGGTGAAGCATAACAGATGATCTATGAAAGTTATCTGAATCGATTGGAAAATTAAAACGTTGGAATGATACATTTAAAAAGGTAGACTACAATCTGCCATATTTACAGCTGTTCAAAAGAAATTTAAATGAATGATATATATATATGCCCCCTGATTCTTGAGGAATAGAACGTATAAATGCCTCATGAGCTCAGTACAACAGTGGACTATTGCACCATTTATGAATTTGAGTAGTTACATTTCCCCATCTGTCAGCTTTATAGTAAACCAAGTGGCAGGGATGCAGTTTGGCTGGAGGGGAATTCATTCAGACTGGACTAAGGCTTAATGAAGACCTTGTCATTGATCCATTGCAGTGTGGTATATGTGCATCAGTATGAGAAGTGTCACCCAATGATAAATGGGCTACATTCAGATTCTTAACCCTTCTCCCAAAGTGTACTAATACATTTCCCCTCATGAATTTAAAAGGAATGGATTAGTGCTTGGAATATGGTGGAATCTCCCTCCAGCCAAGCTTGCACAAATCCAAGAAGTGGGAGTGTGGAAGGGAGGGGGCATAATTCTGGAGAAGGTTAGAGAATCAGAACGCAGCAATGTTGTGTTGAACCTTCCCATACCTCCATGGGGTAGCGTGTTCCATCCACTGTGTGCTCCGACCCAGGGACTGAGGTACCATTCCCCCAGTGGAGGTGAAACTGCAGGCTGTCATAGGCCTCTGACAGTGCCCCACCTTTAACCTGGACACCACTCGTGAGCGTCACTTTGACTGAAAGAAAGAGAGGAGGAACAATAGGAGAGGAATTGGTTACATTTCGAGAATTAAGGTTCCTGGTTTAGTACATACATTTTCCTCAAGTGGGACTTTGTGTGTATGGATTGAGAAAGCAAGGGATCCATCCATTCTCCTCACCAGTTTTGCCAGTGTTCTTGATCTTGTTCATTGTGGAGTTGTCTCCGTATTTGGTGAAGGTGAAGGCAGTCAGGGTTTCATCAACCACTGCCGATGCAGAGACGATGTTGATGGGAGACTGACGGGATCCGTTGCAATGTTCAGTGACAATGGTTGACCAAGTGGTGTCATCTTAACATGGAATCAATAATACCATGGTGTCAATGTACCGTCGCTTTATAAGGGTCATATAATATGCAATTACATAAATTCTATAATCTATTATTCACTGCCATCACAATCACTTCAATTTGTGAATACAAATTACACTGTAACCAGTGGGTAAAACCAATACTTACCACAACTAGGATCATGGTAACACCACGCTGTTAAAATTGAAGAAGGGAAAAAGTTATGCAGAGTCACAACATTGATAGAAGAGTCACAGTCCAACAAAATAATAGAATAATCACTTACAACCGCCTGCAGCACTGTATGTAGTGGGGACAAAGAGTGTCGCAACGATAACCACAAGTCGATTCATCTGAAAGCGAGATAAAGGCGATTATGAATGGAGAGACCACTAAGCACCGACCGACGTTGGAAGTCCATGGATGTTGAAAAGTGGTTGAAATTTGGTCAGTCCGCCCTGGCCTTGATTTCAACATCCCACAAATATAGATTTTTAGTTGACAATCTTATCTAGAGCAACTTAGTCAGGGAATTCAACTAAGGTAGATAAACAACCACATTTCATTGTCACGCCCTGACCATAGAGAGCCCTTGGTTCTCTATGGTGTTGTAGGTCAGGTCGTGACTAGGGGGTGTTCAGGTCTTTTCATTTTTATCTTGGTGCTCTTGGTATGGTTCCCAATTAGAGGCAGCTGATGTTTGTTGTCTCTAATTGGGGATCATACTTAAGTTCTCCATTGTTTCCACCTGCTTTGTGGGATATTGTTTTGTGTATGTGCATGTAACACCACTACTTTCACGTTTCGTTGTTGGTTTGTTGTTTTGTAGAAGTTTCACTGTTTATTAAAAGATGTGGAACTCAAATCACGCTGCGCCTTGGTCCGCTCTGTACGACGATCGTGACATTCATAGTCATAGCGAGTAGGGGTGTTAACCCGATGTTCTGGCTACAGATGTAGGATCTTAATTTGACACAGTTTGCGACAGCAGGAAAATAATCGTGCAGCAACAGGAAATGTGAATTATAATGTGGATTATTGTATTATTTATTATTTTTTTCATCATCATCATAATCTGTAAATTATCAACCTGGCCCCGTTTCCATCATTGCCACGTAATTATCCCCCTCATTCCCATATATCACTCCTCACTTCTCCACCTGATAGCTGATATGTGTTGAGCGTTCTGACACAAGTGGTTGCCTGCATCATCCATGTGGGTACTACAAATTGGTGGTGGATGAGGTTAGCTCTTTGAGCATCCGGAAAGGCACTATATAAATGCAATTCATTAAAATGATTTTGTTATTACAGCAAGTAAAACGTTTCTATAACCTTTTACTGAGAATGTTGTTGTAGTTGAAATGTTGGGTTGGTTCTGATGCTTTTGAAAAAAGCTAACATAAGTGCAAGTGACAGTTGGGAGCAATTAAAAATATTCCATATTGCAATCTTATTTTTTTATTTATTTTTACATGACTGGAGATCCTAACCTCACACTCTATACAATTCATACCTTGGTAAATTACTAGGCAGCCTGAAAACAAACAAATAATGTATTAGCCCAGCCAAATAAATGAGATGTGCACCACTTAAAACATGTTGGGCTCTATTTTCTGCTCGCGGTAAGGTGGCGCAAGTGTCAAATGGACATTATAGTTTGCAATTTCGTAAAAACTTGCACACTGGCATTTTCCAGCCTGAACGCCAGGTTCGGAAATTTAGCTGTCTATCAGCTCACTTGCTCTGAGGGAGAGGGGTGGCAATATTTGAGGTGTGTCCTTAAAAACTGACGCAAAGGTGCCATTTTCATGCAGCGCTAATGGGAAGTTAAGACCCACAAAAAGCCGGTCTTAACCGTACCGCAGTTCATAATACCGAGGTAAAGACAGATTCACGTTGGATATTCAACTGATATTTGCCTGTAGTTTTCCTTACATCCACAAACAGCAGTTAGGGACCATCAACATAGTGACAAATCAGAATTTTCACATTTCAATAGCTCTTAAATCATTACTCCTAAAACGTTCAAAAACGGGTTCTAGCTAACCCGATGGCATAGACACACATTGCACACACTTTTTTTTGTCGGTTTACATCTCAAACTATTTTAAATTATTTATTTAAATTTGTGAGATTCAATAGCGCCTTGGTCATGTGACCCACACAGGGAAGTCAGGAACCAATACACGCTGTCAGTCAGGAAAGCAAAGGCTAGCTTTTACAAACAGAAATTTGCATCCTGCAGCTCTAACTCCAAAAAGTTGTGTGACACTGTAAAGTCCATGGAGAATAAGAGCACCTCCTCCCAGCTGCCCACTGCACTGAGGCTAGGTAACACTGTCACCACCGATAAATCCACGATAATCGAGAATTTCAATAAGCATTTCTCTACGGCTGGCCATGCTTTCCTCCTGGCTACCCCAACACCAGAAAACAGCCCTGCACCCCCCGCTTCTCTTTCACCCAAATCTAGATAGCAGATGTTCTGAAAGAGCTGCAAAACCTGGACCTGTACAAATCAGCTGGGCTAGACATCCTGGACCCTCTTTCTAAAATTATCCGCCGCCATTGTTGCAACCCCTATTACCAGTCTGTTCAACCTCTCTTTCGTATCGTTCGAGATCCCTAAAGATTGGATAGCTGCCGCGGTAATCCCCCTCTTCAAAGGGGGTGACACTCTAGACCCAAACTGTTATAGTTCACCAACTGCTTCTCAGATAGAGTTCAGTGTGTCAAATCGGAGGGCCTGTTGTCCGGACCTCTGGCAGTCTCTATGGGGGTACCACAGGGTTCAATTCTTGGGCTGATTCTTTTCTTTGTATATATCAACGATGTTGCTCTTGCTGTGGGTGATTCCCTGATCCACCTCTACGCAGACGATACCATTCTGTATACATCTGACCCTTCTTTGGACACTGTTAACTAACCTCCAAACGAGCTTCAATGCCATACAACACTCCTTCCGTGGCCTCCAACTGCTCTTAAAAGCTACTAAAACCAAATGCATGCTTTTCAACCGTTCGCTTCCAACACCCGCCCGCCTGACTAGCATCACTACTCTGGACGGTTCTGACTTAGAATATGTGGGCAACTACAAATGCCTAGGTGTCTGGCTAGACTGTAAACTCTCCTTCCAGACTCATATTAAACATCTCCAATCCAAAATTAAATGTAGAATTGGCTTCCTATTTTGCAACAAAGCCTCCTTCACTCACACCGCCAAACATACCCTCGTAAAACTGACTATACTACCGATCCTCTACTTCGGCGATGTCATTTACAAAATAGCTTCCAATACTCTACTCAGCAAACTGGATGCAGTCTATCACAGTGCCATCCATTTTGTCACCAAAGCCCCTTATTCCACCCACCACTGCAACCTGTATGCTCTAGTTGGCTGGCCCTCGTTACATATTCGTCGCCAGCCCGACTGGCTCCAGGTCATCTATAAGTCTACGCTAAGTAAAGCTCCGCCTTATCTCAGCTCACTGGTCACGATAACAATACCCACCCGTAGCACGCGCTCCAGCAGGTACATCTCACTGGTCATCCCTAAAGCCAACACCTCCTTTGGCCGCCTTTCCTTCCAGTTTTCTGCTGCCAATGACTGGAACGAATTGAAAAAAATATATAAAAAAATAAAATAAAAATTAGCAACACTTTTTTTTTTTTTTTATAATAAAATCACTGATGCTGGAGACCTATATTTCCCTGACTAACTTTAAACATCAGCTATCTGAGCAGCTAACCGATTGCTGCAGCTGTTCATAGCCCATCTGTAAATAGCCCACCCAATCTACCTACCTCATCCCCATATTGTTTTTATTTACTCTTCTGCTCTTTTGCACACCAGCATTTCTACTTGCACATCATCATCTGCTATTTATCACTCCAGTGTTAATTTGCTAAACTGTAGTTACTTCGCTACTATGGCCTATTTATTGCCTTACCTCCTCACGCCATTTGCACACACTATATAGACTCTTTTTTTTCCTTTTTTATATTGTGTTATTGACTGTATGTTTGTTTATTCCATGTGTAACTCTGTTTTGTTGTTGTGTCGCACTGCTTTGCTTTATCTTGGCCAGGTCGCAGTTGTAAATGATAACTTGTTCTCAACTAGCTTACCTGGTTAAATAAAGGTAAAATAAAATTAAAATAAACACCTCAAACAAGGTTCATAATGTACACTCACTGGGCCTATTTGCATCTCATGAGATTTTGCAATCATTTTTTAAAGATTACAATTTCAATAGCTCCTTAGTCTTATTACCTACAACCCTCAAACTATGTTCAGAATATCCACTGAGTAGCCGTATATGTAGCACAACATTTTGTTTGTCCATTTTCATCTCAAACGATTTTACATTGATTTTCAATGTTTTTCAATGTTTCTAATTTCAATAGCTCCTTGGTCATGTAACCTACTGCACTCAAACAAGGTTCAGAATGTCCACTGACTAACCTTCTATACTGCACACCCTTTGGTTTTACATGAATCTTTCAAACATTTGAATTTCAATAGCTCCTTGGTCATGTGACCTACTGACCTCAAACAAGGTTCAGAATGTACACTCAGTGGGCCTACACATTGCACACCCTTTAGTTTGTCCATTTTCATCTCACACGTTTTAGATGAATTTTGTAAACTTTAGAATTTCAATAGCTCCTTGGTAATGTGACCTACTGACCTTAGACAAGGTTCAGAATGTCCACTGACTACACTTCTATATTGCACACTTTTTAGTTTGTCCATTTTCATCTCACAAGAGTTTACATTAATTTTTCAAACGTTCTAATTTCAAAAGCTCCTTGGTCATGTGACCTACTGGACTCAACCAACGTTCAGAATGTCCACTGACTACCCTTCTATATTGTACACTCTTTAGTTTGTCAAATTTAATCTCACGCGGTTATACATTAATTTTTTAACTTTTTACATTTCAATAGTTCCCTGGTCAAACTACTTTCAGAATATCCACTGACAAGCCTTTTACATGTTAGTCCATTTTTGTTAGTCCATTTTAATCTTACACGATTTTACATTAATTGCCTGCTCTGTTCCCCTGAAGGATAGTGTCACTCACACACCTATTCATTTGGGCCTCTAGCCAGGCCCCCATTGACCTGGTGACCTCTGACTCCAGGTCTCTAGGCCTACACTCCCTGCCTGCCTGCCTTCCCTCTCCCTGGACCTGAGTAACCTGAAACAGCTCTGTGCACCTGGTTACCCTGAAACAGGCTCTGTGCACCTGGTTACCCAAAACAGTCTCTGTGCACCTGGTGACCCGCCACACGGGAGCCCCTTGGCAGCCTAGACTAAGTCTCTGAGTGAGGCTCCCAAGGGGCTCCCGTGTGGCGAAGCTGTCCAAGCCACTGCATCTCAGTGCAAGACCTGTCACTGCAGTACCTGGTTTGAAACCAGGCTGCATCACATCCGGCCATGAATGGAGTACCACAGGGCTGCGCACAATTGGCCCAGCGTCATCCGGGTTTGGCCAGGGTAGGCTGTCATTGTAAATAAGAATTTGTTCTTAACTGACTTACCTAGTTAAATAAAGGTAAAATTAAATAAAAAATGTCAATCCCCACTCCAACCTCCATGGCCCCTGTGTTCGGACACCCCTGCTCAGACTCTGAGTGCCCCCCATATTGAAGCAATGCAGTTAGAACAATGTGGAATACAAATATGTTCAACCTATTTTTCAAATATGGGGCAGGCTATTTAAGAACTAGGCTATAACAGACTAACATTCAAATTGAAGTTGATGACAATGCAATACATAAAATACAATAAATTAACAAATGGAAGAAACCACATATTTAGCCATGGAGCATGTAATGATTGGCCAGCCAGTGACGGACCAAGCCTCGACACACCCACAACTTGTTTATTCATAAAAACCCAGACCTTTCACGCCACTGCCAGCATCTGCGCACATAAAATTAAAATAGCACACATACAGTATATCTGACACACCTCCAAACCTACTGTATAGCCCTACCACCAGCGCTTAGATTTACCATTGCGTTAGTTTTGTTAAAATTGAACCCATCATATCTTAAAAGCAGGGCATATTGTGGCATCAATGTCTGTTTGCATCAATGCCAGAATGATCTTACCTTGAAGCCGCACCCGTCTTCACCTGTCCGTCCTGTGCGCTCAGCCTCCCATCCTTCCTCTTTTTATTCAGTCGCACACCTCAACTAGGTAAACTAAACACGCCTCCTTTGATCACCTTGGTGGGGGGGGGGGGGGGGGTGTATGTTGAGGCTTCTTTCACCTGGGCCAACTTTAGAGCAGGCTCAACCCTTTAACCTGTGGTGCCACCTCTGCCAGGGGGGTTTCAAGTTCAGGGTTCAAATTGTGGGTTAAAAGTTGTGTAGTAGGCCTATGGTTAAAAAAAAAAAAGGCAGGCAGAAGGCAGAAAGGCAGAAAGGCAGAAAGTTAGCTGAGTTTTGCCTGGAAATGTGTGCAGTTCCTGTTGCAATAACAGTCATTCAAGACTAACTGGGACCTTAATTGTAGGTAGTCCTCATAGCAGCACAACCAGTCAACCTAAATAAAGTGACATGATTCAACAGTAGGCTATTTGGTCTACAGTTCATCATAGTGTTTTAAACAATACAACTGCTTCAGACAAAATACATCCACAATGGCACTTTATTTGCAACCTGACAGAGACAAACTAAATAGATGAATACAGATTAAGGGAATCTCTTCACACCCCTTGACACCCTACTGGATAAAAGCATGTTTGCTCTCTTCAGAAGAACTGTCCAGCTTCAAAGGAAGCAATCCTTTCTCCTTTCCTCTCTTTTTCTATTGAGAAGAAAATAACATGTTGTTAATTCTTCTTTCTCATTATGCCGAGAATGTTCCAAAGCCAAGATACTATCCTACTATGCAAAATAACCACAGGACAAGCACACTCTCACCAAGCTGTAAGAAACATGGTTCTCAGAACATTATGTGCTAGCTGGGTTGTCTCTCCACCTTTCTCATCGAAGTAAAACCTACACCACTCACTTATATAAACTGTGGGGAGAATTGAAATAACATATTGAAATAGAAACAAGGAAACCCAGGCAGACACCATTATATGCCAAGTGAATCAATCATCCCTGAGATTTTTATGAGAAAAATGGTTCTTGGCTGAGATTAGTAGATCCTATTGAAGATGCATGTCAATACATACTGCCATGTCATCTTATTATTTATGATCAATTTCAATAATCTGAGTCATTGTCAGGGCAGATAGTGTTAAACCCTCAGTACAGTGTCTCAGACTTCATTAAAAACAAGAGAATACTGTTAGCCCAGGGCACAAGGCAGATACATCAGACACCATCTTTCCATATTCCATAACTTGAATTACATTTTGGTTACGTTGTTAGTCATTCTTTTCAGATTACTAACAAGGTGTCTGCAACTAAAATGTACTACAGTATTGAATCCTTGGTTGGCAAATATAGCCCCAAGTTACGGAGTTTGCTACCAATGATGAATGTAAACTAAGCCAGAACATGACATCAATAAAAAATATCAATGTACTCGAGAGGTATGATTGATAAATTCATTGTAGCGTGATCAATACATTGGCCATAGTGACTGCTCATGTTCCTGTGTTGTAGCTTGGCTGACAAAACTCACATAGTACACAGCAAGGGAGAGCTGATGTGTTTTTCATTTTCAAAATGTACTACAGTATTTAATCCATGGTTGGCAAATATCCCAGGTTACAGAGTTTGTTACCAATGATGACTGTAAACTAAGCCAGAGAGTGCCAAACATTAGTACAGTTTCTCCTGACTACAAAGTCCCTCTAGTTATCATGACTGACAACTTGGGGCAATATAAATCCAATAGATGATGATGATTATTATTATTATTATACCATACAAAATCATTACATAATCCACCACTGTATAACTTGTTTCAGGTAAAGTATACACATTTTTTTTATCATAATTCTATAATACATTTTGGGGATGACCAAAAAAAATACAAATTAAATATGATTTTCAAAATGAAATATATATTTATTTAGGTGGAGATTGGATCATTAAACAGCAACACAAATAAATGCTAAAAATACATTTCATAAATATCCAATCTTCATAAGACCTCCATCTTCCAAAATAACCTCCACTTGCAGTTCTCGCTATTTCTGTTCACCCATCCATTTTGTCCCCTCACTTTCTTCAATACCGTCATAGGTCATAGGGGTAGATACATTGTTAAAAATGATTCACATTACATTATAAAAACACTCAATCTCATAGTCATACTCAATATTTAGTGATTAAGTCTTTCTTTAAATAAATAAGTCATTTCTTTGGAGAAAGTCAGTTATTCTACTAGCAGTTACACATTTAAATCTGAGACTGTTGGCTCCTATTAGCCTTTCACACGATCATGCCGACCCAAACTGCTCTGAACTGGCTCGGCTATTTCACATTCATTGCCCTTTCCAGCATGATTCCTGCAACTATGGTGGATGCGTAACCAGGCCAATGCAGCTTGGCTCAGGTCTACACAGCATGGTTCAGTAGTGAAAAAATGTACACATGTGAAGTGAAAATGAGTCCACATGCAGTGAGTCAACCAAAATAAGTCAATGTGTTTCTTCCGAATTCCTGCTTTCATTATTTAAAGGGGTAATCTCAAATTCCATCAATAACACAGCGGCCACTCCACCACTGTTTTGGTAAATAGCTGAGGGATGGGGCTGAAGAAATGTAACCACTGAAATGTATAGGCAAATCTATTGATGCAAGGACTGACCATCCATGAGATCAAAATTATAGTTTTAACCGTGTTTTGATGCTATAAAAAGCATTAGTGCTATTAGCCTTAGCCTATTAAGCTAGTTGGAATCTGTTAATCGCCAAAGTACCCAAACAAAGGAAATGGAGAGCGATGAGCAGCAGCATCAAACCACTAAGGCCGCTATCAAGCCCAACAGCGATGATTCTACCGAACTCTAGCTAGCTCTGTGTGCAGAGCCTACCCACCCTTCCACAAATTCTGCCAGAATAACGGCTCCATAGCTTCCTCCACCTCCAACTGTTCCTGATGATCTTGGAACAGAGGAGCCAGTCCAGGTTAGACTAGAATCCTAAACTAGCCACAGGTTCTGTCCAAAAATGTAATAGGAACTGGTTCATGGGAAGAGAGTGGCTGGAATACTCAGTTACCGCAGATGCTGAATTTTGTTTCCATGTCGAAAGTTCTGTGTTGTCTAATGCTAACGCAGAGAAGGCCTTCACCCAAGCAGGGTATTCTAACTGGAAGAATGCTATTGATAGTACCAAATTATTTGATGCACCACCACTAGCTCCAAGCAAACAGCGACCTTATGTAATTACAAATCTCCAGCAATACGTGGAGAAAAGTACAGTAGGCCAGCCGTACAGAGGAGAAGAGACTGAATGTAAAAGACTGTTCTTCAGCACGTTGGATGCTGTCATTGGTGAAATGTCAGAATGATTCAGTGAACACAACAGCCAACTTGGTGGAGGCCCTGTGTGCCCTTGACTCAGGCAGCCATGACTTTCTATATAGAAGTGTTTGCAGACTGAAAATGCCCACTCTGGCTCCAATGAGGACAAATGGACCCCACTTGATATCCTGCAACGATTCCATTGGCCTCTCTCCGCTATGCCGACCGTGCTTACTGCACTGAAACATGGACTGACTTTTGGGGTGTTCACAGCTACAACTACAACTAATTTTCCACTTTGACAAACGTGATCAGTTTTTATCAAAATCTTGCTTTAATGTGTAGGGTGCTGCCCATGGTGCTGATTAAACCTGCCACTTGTTGGTCAAAATAATATTTTTTATATTTACAGTGCATTCGGAAAGCATTCAGACCCTTTGCCTTTTTTCACATTTTGTTACACTACAGCCATATTGTAAAATGTATTGAATAAATGTTTTTCCTCATCAATCTACACACAATAACCCATAATGACAAAGTGACAGGTTTTTAGAAATGTTTGCAAATTATTTACATAAGTATTCAGACCCTTTGCTATGAGACTCGAAATTGAGCTCAGGTGCATCCTGTTTCCATTGATCATCCTTGATATGTTTCTACAACTTGATTGGAGTCCACCTGTGGTAAATTCAATTGGACATGATTTGGAAAGGCACACACCTGTCTATATGAGGTCCCACAGTTGACAGTGCTTTTCAGAGCAAAAACCATGCCATGAGGTCAAAGGAATTGTCCGTAGAGCCCCGAGACAGGATTGTGTCGAGGCACAGATCTGGGGAAGGGTACCAAAAAATGTCTGCAACATTGAAGGTCCCCAAGAACACAGTGGCCATTGGAAATGTGGTTGAATCTGCGCCTGAAATTCACTGCTCGACAGAGACCTTACAGATAATTGTGTGTGTGGTACAGATATTGCGTAGTCATTTAAAAATCATGTTAAATACTACTATTGCACACAGAGTGAGTCCATGCAACGTACTATGTGGCTTGTTAAAGATGCACTATGCAGAAATCGCTCCGAGATTTCCAGTTTGCCAAAAACAGAATAGTTTGCCTAATTTCAGTTTATGGGACAAAACAAGCAAGTATAGTGTAGAGAATCATTGTAACATTTAAACTGCTGTGAAATATATTTTACATAACCAAAAATATCATATTTTCAGCTGTTTGAAGCTGGTGTACAAAACTGAAAGTTAAAGACGCAAAAAGAAAAGTTAAGAACGGGAAGCATTGAATAGCGCACATAGAACAGATCTACTGCTTAGTAGACTTGCTTTCAATGAGAATGACAGATCTATAACACACATTTCTATTTGAATTGTCAGATCGCCCAAAAAAGTTACATACTGCAGCTTTAAGCACATTTTTACTCCTGAACTTATTTAGGCTAGCCATAACAAAAGGTTTATTACTTCTAGACATTTCAGCTTTTCATTTTTTATTAATTTGTAAACATTTCTAAAAACATAATTCCACTTTGACATTATGGGGTATTATTGTGTGTAGATCAATGACACAAAATCTCAATTTAATCAATTTAATATTCAGACTAACACAACAAAATGTGTAAAAGTTCCAGGGCTATGAATAATTTCTGAAGGCACTGTAGAGTACAGTACAGACGAGGGAGAGACTCGTGACCACAAAGCCAGACAAGGAGCAGATAAAATACAGTGATTGGCATTTGATAAATGCAGGAGATAGATGGATCACCTCAGTGTTGAAAAGCAAGGTGTATGTATAGTGGTGTATGTACTGTGTACATTTATTTTTAAAGGTTAAAATTGTATGACTTTGTGGCTGAGCCAGCTAGTGACCACTGCAGAGCTGCATCCAGAACAAGATTCATGATGAAAAACACTAACCTGAGAACGAGACAGGGAGAGACATTTATGTGGAAGAGAAGACAGAGGGATCAAGTACACTGCAGTTAGTTGTGTAAGATGCCACCACCCAATTGGTTTTTCAAATTGCCTGACGCACACACCTCAACCATACGAAACAGAACACATGCACAGACACCTGTACGAGCCATGAATCTCTGTTGCGCGCGTGTTCCACTGAGGAGTATGCAGGCAGATTGCCGTACAGATGAGGGCAGATGAGGGAGAGACTCATGACCACGAAGCCAGATAACTCGCAGGAGATCAAGGAGCAGATAAAATACTTATGTCAGTGATTGGCATGTAGATAAATGGGTCACCGCAGATGAATACTCATAGCTGACTTGTGCTGAATAACTAAGGTGTACAGAATGTATGTACAGTGACACGCCACTGAATTTATAAGCAGTTCTTTGATCGATTAGTGTTGAATATCACACCAGAAAATGTGCCAATTTGTCATCATCAAACTAATCTTTCCTCAGCTTTTAAAAATGTACAGTAAATTGTTTGAATGCATACAGTGCTTTGCAAAAGTATTCACCCCCTTGGCATTTTTCCTATTTTTTTGCATTACAGCCTGTAATTTAAATGGATTTTTATTTGGATTTCATGTAATGGACATACACGTGATAGTCCAAATTGGTGAAGTGAAAAAAATTACTTTATTTAACTTTAATAACAACATTTTTTTACCTGAAAAGTGGTGCATGCATATGTATTCAGCCCCTTTGCTAAGAAGCCCCTAAATAAGATCGGGTGCAACCAATTACCTTCAGAAGTCATATAATTAGTTAAATAAATGCCACCTGTGTGCAATCTAAGTATCACATGATCTGTCACATGATCTCAGTATACAGTTGAATTCAAAATGTTTGCATACACATAGGTTGGAGTCATTAAAACTAATTTTCAACCACTCCACAAATGTCTTGTTGATAAGCAATATTTTTGGCATGTCGGTTAGGACATCTACTTTGTGCATGACACAAGTAATTTTTTCAACAATTGCTTACAAAACAGATTATTTCACATATAATTCACTGTATCACAATTCCAGTGGGTCAGAAGTTTACACACACTAAGTTGACTGCGCCTTTAAACAGCTTGGAAAATTCCAGAAAATTATGTCATGGCTTTAGAAGATTCTGATAGGCTAATTGACATCATTTGAGTCAATTGGAGGTGTACCTGTGGATGTATTTCAAGGCCTACCTTCAAACTCAGTGCCTCTTTGCTTGACATCATGGGAAAATCAAAAGAAATCAGCCAAGACCTCAGAAAAAATAATTGTAGACCTCCACAAGTCTGGTTCTGTAACGTGGTTCGTCTAAAGGGGATCAAGGCGCAGTGTGTAGAGTGCTCATATTTACTTTTAATGAATATACTTAAACAAAACGACCGACAACAGTTCCGTCAGGTGACATACACTAAACAGAAAACAACTACTTACAAAACCCAGGAAGAAAAACCCCTACTTAAATATGATCTCCAATCAGAGGCAACGAGGATCAGCTGCCTCCAATTGGAGATCAACCCAAACAACCCCAACATAGAAAGAGAAAAACTAGAACTTAAACATAGAAATAGAAAACATAGAACAACTCAAAACACCCCTGTCACGCCCTGACCTACTCTACTATAGAAAATTACATCTTACAAGGGTCAGGACATGACAGGTTCATCCTTGGGAGCAATTTCCAAATGCCTGAAGGTGCCACATTCATCTGTACAAACAATAGTACGCAAGTATAAACACCATGGGACCACGCAGCCGTTATACCGCTCATGAAGGAGACGCATTCTGTCTCCTAGAGATGAACGTACTTTGGTGCGAAAAGTGCAAATCAATCCCAGAACAGCAGCAAAGGACCTTGTGAAGATGCTGGAGGAAACTGGTACAAAAGTATCTATATTCACAGTAATACATGTCCCATATCGACATAACCTGAAAGGTCGCTCAGAAAGGAAGAATCCTCTGCTCCAAAACCGCCATAAAAGAGCCAGACTACGGTTTGCAACTTTTTGGAGAAATGTCCTCTGGTCTGATGAAACAAAAATAGAACTGTTTGGTCATAATGGCCATCGTTATGTTTGGAGGAAAAAAGGGGAGGCTTGCAAGCCGAAGACCACCATCCCAACCGTGAAGCACGGGGGTGGCAGCATCATGTTGTGGGGCTGCTTTGCTGCAGGAGGGACTGGTGCACTTCACAAAATAGATGTCATCATGAGGAAGGAAAATTATGTTGATATACTGAAGCAACATCTCAAGAGATCAGTCATGAAGTTAAAACTTGGTCGCAAATGGGTCTTCCAAATGGACAATGACCCCAAGCATACTTCCAAAGTTGTGGCAAAATGGATTAAGGAGAACAAAGTCAAGGTATTGGAGTGGCCATCACAAAGTCCTGACCTCAATACTATAGAAAATTTGTGGGCAGATCTGAAAAAGCGCGTGCAAGCAGTGAGGCCGACAAACCTGACTCAGTTACACCAGCTCTGTCAGGAGGAATGGGCCAAAATTCACCCAACTTATTGTGTGAAGCTTGTGGAAGGCTACACGAAACGTTTGACCCAGGTTAAACAATTTAAAGAAAATGTTACCAAATACTAATTGAGTGTATGTAAACTTCTGACCCACTGGGAATGTGCTGAAAGATATAAAAGCTGAAATAAATCATTGTCTCTGCTATTATTCTGACATTTCACATTCTTAAAATAAAGTGGTGATCCTAACTGACCTAAGACAGGGAATTTTTACTAGGATTAAATGTCAGGAATTGTGAAAAACTTTAAATGTATTTGGCTAAGGTGTATGTAAACTTCCGACTTCAACTGTGTATACTCCTGTTCTGAAAGGCCCCAGAGTCTGCAACACCACTAAGCAAGGGGCACCGCCAAGCAAGCGGCACTATGAAGACCAAGGAGCTCTCCACACAGGTCAGGGTCAAAGTTGTGGAGAAGTACAGATCAGGGTTGGGTTATAAAAAAATATCCGAAACTTTGAACATAACTACACAGCACCATTAAATCCATTATTAAAAAATGAAAAGAATATAGCACCACAGCAAACCTGCCAAGAGAGGGCTGCCCACCAAAACACACAGACCAGGCAAGGAGGGCATTAATCAGAGAGGCAACAAAGAGACCAAAGATAACCCTGAAGGAGATGCAAAGCTCCACATCAGAGATTGGATTATCTGTCCATAGGACCACTTTAAGCCACACACTCCACAGGGCTGGGCTTTATGGAAGAGTGGGCAGAAAAAATCCATTGCTTCAAGAAAAAAATAAGCAAACACGTTTGGTGTTCACCAAAAGGCATTTGGGAGACTCCCCAAACATATGGAAGAATGTACTCTGGTCAGATGAGACTAAAATTGAGCTTTTTGGCCATCAAGGAAAACGCTATGTCTGGCGCAAACCCAACACCTCTCATCACCACGAGAACACCATCCCCACAGTGAAGCATGATGGTGGCAGCATCATGCTGTGGGGATGTTTTTCATCGGCAGGGACTGGGAAACTGGTCAGAATTGAAGGAATGATGGATGGCGCTAAATACAGGGAAATTCTTGCGGGAAACCTGTTTCAGTCTTCCAGAGATTTGAGACTGGGATGGAGGTTCACCTTCCAGCAGGACAATGACCCTAAGCATACTGCTAAAGCAACACTTGAGTGGTTTAAGGTTAAACATTTAAATATCCTGGAATGGCCTAGTCAAAGCCCAGACCTCAATCCAATTGAGAATCTGTGGAATGACTTAAAGATTGCTGTACACCAGCGGAACCCATCCAACTTGAAGGAGCTGGAGCAGTTTTGCCTTGAAGAATGGGCAAAAATCCCAGTGGCTAGATGTGCCAAGCTTACAGAGACATACGCCAAGAGACTTGCAGCTGTATTTGCTGCAAAAGGTGGCTCTACGAAGTATTGACTTTGTGGGGTGAATAGTTATGCACGCTCAAGTTTTCTGTTTTTTTTGTCTTATTTCATGTTTGTTTCACACAAAAAAATATGTTGCATCTTCAAAGTGGTAGGCATGTTGTGTAAATCATATGATACAACCCCCCCCAAAAATCCCTTTAATTCCAGGTTGTAAGGCAACAAAATAGGAAAAATGCAAAGGGAGGTGAATACTTTCGCAAGCCACTGTGTCATCAGTAAAAAACTAACTGTTGCACAAATGCTAAATCAAAACCCCAAGTCATGTTATTAATGCTACTTTCTTCAGGCTATAAAGCAGAGCAGCTCGCTGCTGATTTTAATTGGCTCCTGAAACATGGTCCACTGTACAGGAACCCATACAGCGGTAGAAATTTGTGACGTCCACCCCTCACAGCAGGTCATTGATGGCAATGGAATTGTTAATTCGGATGGTACTGTCTGATAGAGAAAGACAATTGACCAAAATACAATAAGAAATGAGTGGTAAGCGACAGATGTTGTCTAAAGCAAGAATATGACTTAAAATATGTTTACCATATCTCATTTATAATATTTTCACCCCCATTAAAAGTTCCTTCATGGTCAATGTTTGGGCAACTTCAAACTAGTGTCAGATTATATTTAAAAGAACAGGATATATGATTTGTTAGTATGTTGCTGACTCCACTTTTACAGTAGATTTCAAATAGAAATCACAAACATTGGATGATGACATTAATGAACAAAGATGGGTAGGCTAGAACAAAAGAATATAAGATGCCTGCGGGAGTTAGGCTGGGTTCACACATGGCAACGAAAAGACAAGGAAGCCCCCAGCCCCACCTCCCACCAAGCAAAAATGCATTGAATCATTAGGATAACAATATTTCCATCCAACCATTTTTATGCGAGTAAAGTACATGTTGGATAAAAAAAACTCACAACAGGTCTGATGGAAAAAGCAATTGACGGTAAACGTTCCTAAATGTTGACAAAACAAAAACGGCCTACGTTCGAAACAAAAGAAGTGACCAATTGCAGTGGAAACAATTTTTTTGCGTAACTGTTGATAGAATAACTATCATGTTGCGGGTAAAATTACCACCACATGATGATATGTTGTGTCAGCACATTACATTTGAAGTTATGCAGAAGAGAAGACCGAGGGATCATGTACACTGTAGGTAGTTGTGTAAGATACCACCACCCTGATGTGCTTTTCAGAGTACCTGACGTACACATACGGAACAGCCCACAAGCACAGACACCTGCTTTGCATATTCCACTGAAGAGTATGCAGGCAGTGTAGAATAATATCCAATTGTTAAGAACAAAGGTCAATTGCTGACACACACAAAAAAAAAACTTTTAGGAAGGAAGAATACTGGTCTGGGGCTGGCCCCTTAGTTCCAGTGAAGGGAAATCTTAACGCAGCATTACACAATGACATTCTAGACAATTCTGAAATTCCAACTTTGTGGCAACAGTTAGGCCCTTTCCTGTTTCAGCATGACATTGTACCTGTGCACATAGCGAGGTCCATTACAGAAACGGTTTGTCGAGATTGGTGTGGCAGAACTAGACTGGCCTGCACAGTCCTGACGTCAACCCCATTGAACACCTTTGAGATTAATTGGGACGCCGACTGCGAGCCAGGCCTAATCGCCCAACATCACTGCCCGACCTCACTTATGCTCTTGTGCTGAATGGATCAAGTCCCCGCTGCAATGTTCCAACATTTAGTGGAAAGCCTTCCCAGAAGAGTGGAGGCTGTTATAGCAGCAAAGTGGGGACCAACTCCATATTAATGCCCATGATTTTGGAATGAGATGTTCGACGAGCAGGTGTCCACATACTTTTGGTCATGTAGTGTATCTCATAAGGCCTTATTTTGAGGCCTTATTTTGAGGCCTAGTTTTACCCTAACACAGTGGCCTGAAACGTATGGTTTACAAGCCACATCAAGTCACATTATGCTGGCTTGCAAAGTGTTGTATAATTCCTATTGGAATCCAGTCAATTAGGATATTTCAGTTGGAATTTTCATTCACCTGCAACCTGCATTCAGAATGACTGTCAGGGTTATTAACATTGATAATGGAGACCATTTTAAACCTTTGCTGCAGTGGGCTAAATCAGGGCCACACCGAGTGATCTTGGTAGTCTTTTAAACAAATCTACATTGAAACAAAAGTATACACCTCACACGCATGGTCATGGGCTTAAAAGAAATTAGACACCTGTAACATGTCAGATATAGAGTTGAAATGTTTTCCATGTTGAGTTTGTATCCCAAAATTACACTTTATATCAGTGTTTCCCAAGCCTGGTCCTCGAGCACCCTCAACAGTACACATTCTCATTGTAGCCCTGAAGAAACACACCTGATTCAACTAGCCCTCAATAAGTTGAATCAGGCGTGTTTGTCCAGGGCTACATTGAGAATGTGTACTGTTGGGGGTACTGGAGGACCAGGCTTGGGAAACAGTGCTTTATACGGTATACTTCACAGAAGACTGAAATATAACAAAACTGTTTAATTAACATAGAAACACCAGATTATTGAAATTTGTTTTCTAAACAATCTTGATTTATTATTAAATGATTAAAAATATTAATAACGTTCCACCCATGAGGCCAAAGAAGAAGTTTTTGGTTATTGACTGCAGGAAAGGGCTACGCTGGAACAACCATTTCAGTAACGGGTGCAATAAATCTAACTAACTGATTGGATTATCTTAGAAAATGTTACTTATCTTTGTGTAGCATAAGATTAATCAATCAATCAATGTACAATTAAAAACACATAATAAAAACAATCCTAATAATTCCACATGCATTGGAGCATGCTGGGAAATATAATTATGGGCTTGGTTTTGATGGGACTGTTTTATTCTCCACAGAGTAAAACTGACAATCACACTCTCCTCTGGTTATTGACACCAACACTGGGGTCATTTTACACCAATGACTGTTATTTTAACACTTACAGATTTAATTTAACATCTGAATTAACACTAGAAATGTTACACTGAAAAATCAACACTATGTAACATAGACAAATGTGCTGTGGATATCACATTTGATGTATGTTTTAGCATACACTGTACGTAGAAGATGTTAAAATAAACCTAAACTTAAATTAAACATAGCATGATGTTCCCAGGTAAGAGATAGCTCGAGCTCTAACAAGTTAACAAGTTGGCAATAACCAAACTCACTTCTGTCGTTACTCTCTCTTTTCTTTCTTATTCATGAAACTTAAGACTTTTGCAATAGCTTAAATTACATCTTCATTCAGCTAAACGGATCTAAATGACCAAACTGCTCCTAAAATCACTTCTGCTTTTCATTTTTCGAGGAATCACAATGACTAATGCAGAACTAAGTATAGAGCTGCCCAAATCCCAGAGAATTAGTGCACTTTCAAACATGAATTCAAGACATTGGTAATTAGTTTTTCACCATTTCACATGAATGATTCTGTTATTCAACGACCACAACAACAACAAAAATGCTGTCTGAAGACAGGCCGTGCCCTGAAAGCCATGACTACCTAGGGGGTGTGACTCAGTACCTACACCCTCAACCTGTTTCCTGTCATGCCAAGTGCATATGTAACACAAACAGACACAATGCCGTCTCTAAGGAAATCACTGCGACGGGTGCATCTCAATAGTGTGAGGCAAGAAGTTTCAGAATTTACTATGACTTGCAAACTTTCGCCTTTTTATCTACAAAGCCATCTTTTCGCTCAATTCCTATCTTTACCAAAGCTTCCTGGATGTAGCCTACAAGTGCAATCAAATCGAAGTTTAGTGGGCACATACACAGTTTAGCAGATGTTATAGCAGATGCAGCAAAATGCTTACGTTACTGGCTCCTAACAATGCAGTAAAATGTAAATTGAGTACACAAAGAAATTCTATAATAATCATTATAATCTGAAGTACAGAAGAATGCAGTCTGCACACTGCAAAAATACATCCTCCATATTCACTGTTCAGGTTAGCCTTTTTGCCCTATAAGATGTTAGTGTCAGCTTCCCCTAGGCCAACCATACCCATATTTGGGTAGGAATTTCCCTGAAGGTTTGGGAGGGGGGAGAGGAAGGAGGTCTGAGCAAATGTGTCACCAGAACATGATCTCATGACCTCACAGCATGCACAAACATATCTGCTGACATCATTACCAGTAGACCACATCACCCCACAATGACACACATACACACACTTGCACATATGCACAAACAGACCCCAAGTACTAACCGCTCCATATTGGACATCCCAATCTGGTCATGGTAGGAAAAACAGAAATATGGCACTTTCTAACCACAAATGTGAGTTTCACCACTGAACTTAACCTGAAACCCTAGCCCTGGGTTCAGTTTCATTCAATGGACTGGGCCCGTGCAAATTTCGGTCCCTCTATGACTTATGGAAGAACCATCCCCCTAACCTAAATTGAACATTACTAGTAAATATTCCAACACTAGAGAAATTCATAGGCTGAATTCAACTAGCTGGTGGCATGACCATTCTTTCTTAGCCTCTCTTGGGTAGGGAGCAGTATTTTGACGTCCGGATGAAAAGTGTGCCCGTAGTAAACTGCCTGCTACTCAGGCCCAGAAGGTAGGATATGCATATTATTAGTAGATGTGGATAGAAAACACTCTGAAGTTTCTAAAACTGTTTGAATGATGTCTGTGAGTATAACAGAACTCATATGGCAGGCAAAAACCTGAGAAAAAATCCAACCAGGAAGTGTGGAAATCTGAGGTTTGAAGTTTTTCAAGTGATTCCCGATCCAATATACAGTGTCTGTGGGGTCATTTTGCACTTCCTAAGGCTTCCACTAGATGTCAACAGTCTTTAGAACGTTGTTTCATACTTCTTCTGTGAATGGGGAGAGAATAAGAGCACTTGGAATCAGATGACTGAGAAAATGACATGAGCTCAATCGCGCGCTCTCCCGTGAGAGTTAGGTGTGTTCCGTTTCATTTCTGAAGACAAAGGAATCGTCCGGTTGGAATATTATGGAAGATTTATGATAAAAACATCCTAAAGATTGATTCTATACATCGTTTGACATGTTTCTACGAACTGTAATATAACTTTTTTGACTTTTCGTCTGAACTTACTGCGCGAGCACAGTGCAATTGGATTACTCGACTGAACACGTGAACAAAATGGAGGTATTTGGACATAAAGATTAACTTTATCGAACAAAATGAACATTTATTATGGAACTGAGATTCCTGGGAGTGCATTCCGATGAAGATCATCAAAGATAAGTGAATATTTATAATGTTATTTGTGACTTCTGTTGACTCCAAAACGGCGGGTATCTGTTTTGATGTCTGAGCGCTGTACTCAGATTATAGCAAAGTTTGCTTTCGCCGTAAAGCTTTTTTGAAATCTGACACAGAGGTGGCATTAAGGAGAAGTTTATCTATAATTCTGTGCATAACACTTGTATCGTTTATCAATGTTTATGATGAGTATTTCTGTAAATTGATGTGCTCATTCACCGGAAGTTTTGGAGGCAAAACAGTTCTGAACATTACACGCCAATGTGAAATGGGGTTTTTGGATATAAATATGAACTTTATGGAGCAAAACATACATGTATTGTGTAACATGAAGTCCTATGAGTGCCATCTGATGAAGATCATCAAAGGTTAGTGATTCATTTTAGCTGTATTTCTAGTTTTTGTGACACCTCTCCTTGCTTGGAAAATGGCTGTGTGGTTTTTCTTGCCTAGGTGCTGTCCTAACATAATCTAATGCTATGCTTTCACCGTAAAGCCTTTTTGAAATCGGACAGTGTGGTTGGATTAAAGAGAAGATTATCTTTAAAATGGTGTATAATACTTGTATGTGTGAGAAATTTGAATTATGAGATTTTTGTTGTTTGAATTTGGCGCTCTGCTATTTCACTGGCTGTTGGCCAGGTGGGACGCTACCGTTCCACATACCCTAGAGAAGTTAGAGAGATTCATTCAATAAGCACACCATTGAACCGACACATCCTGAAGTTTGCAGATGACTCAGTAAGTCAGTCTCCTTCATGCTGATGGAATTAGCAATGGTCCTGCTATTGATGATTTTGTACATTGGTGCAACAGTGCTTTCTTACAAATTAATTTGACAAAAAACAAAGATAGGTGTATTGACTTCAGGCGTCAACCCCTTACCACTCAGAACGCTATCATTAAGGGCCAGGTGGTAAACACTGTAGCCAATTACAAGTATCTTGGCACCATTATTGATCAATTGAGCTTGAATGTAACACCGACATGTTGCTTAAGGGCCAGCAAAGCCCTTTGTCTCAGGAAACTAGCAACGTTCCAGGTTGACAGGACCTTGATTCTTTTATAAATCAGTCTGTCCTAACATTTTCTTTGGTCTGTCGGGATGGTAACCTTGGTACCAAAGCTAGAAATACACTTGCTAGGGTAGTGAAAGTGGGCAGTAAGATCATGGGAGTCCAGCAGAGTAGTCCGTCTGACCTGTACAACAGACAAGTGGTGAGGAAGGCGGAATACATACCATCTGACTGTGCACACCCCCTACAACATGAGTTCCAGGTCTTACCCTCTGGCTCACAGTTTAGATTCCACTGTTAAAAGGTGCAATATGAAGAAATCACTCCGCCATTTCCTGGTTGCAAAAATTCAAATAGTTCACCTAATTTCAGTTTGTGACAAAACAAGCAATGTGTAGAGAACCATTGTATCATCTAAACCACTGTGAAATATTTTTATTAACAAGAAATATTTACCGCTTCTTAGACTTGTTTTCAATGGAAATAACAGATCTATATCGCACCATTCTATGTGAATTTGGGAGGGTCGTCCAAAAAGTTACCAATTGCAGCCTTAAGACTAACAGGGCCAAGCACCCCTTATCAGGTATCAAGGTAAGACCCAAGTGCAGACTGTGTGAAGTAACAATGTTTATTGTAACAGGAGCAGGCAAACGACAGGTCAAGGCAGGCAGGGGTCGATAATCCAGAGTAGGGGCAAAGGTACAGGATGGCAGGCTCAGAGTCAGGACAGGCAGGGGTCAAAACCAGGAAGGCGAGAAAAGAGAGACTGGAAAAAGCAGGAGCTGAGACAAAACGCTGGTAGGCATGAACAAACAAGATGAACTGGCAACAGACAAACAGAAAACACAGGTATAAGTACACAGGGGATAATGGGGAAGATGGGCGACACCTGGAGGGTGGGGGTGGGGGGGTGGAGACAAGCAGGGGTGCCGGTGCTGGAACTCAGAGATGAAGCCTGGGTCCAGGGTGTCCGTAGCGGAGACCCAGCCCCTCTCCTCCGGGCCATAACCCTCCCAGTCAACCAGGTACTGGAATCCCAGGCCCCACGGTCGAACCATCAGGAGGCGTCTCATCATGTACGCTTGCCGGCCATTGATGACACAGGGGGAAGGGATGGGCCTAGAAACAGAAGACAAGGGGCAGTCAGACATGGTTTTGACTCCAGACACAGAAAAGGTAGGAAAAATACAGAGGGTACAGGGCAACAGAGGATGAACAGCAGAGAGGCTAATGATCTTGGAGCGGGGGAAAGGTCTCGGCTTCCGGGGGTGTAGCCACAGCACTAAAATGGCGTGCCAGTGCCTCAGGCTTGACCTACTTGTATACCGGTCGGTGCTGCGGAAGCGAAGTGGCCCGGGCCTTACTGAACCCCCACGGAGGTCCTGGTAGACTGCGGAGCTAGTGGATAGGTCCGGGAAATTTCCAAGACCCCAGGACGACATCCCGGGGCAGGCAGAGCTGAATTCAGGCAAAAAGTGTGGCAGGACGGGCTGCAGCCCACAATGGCACCAGTAGCCCTCTCAATGCAGGGATTGTGTCGCTGGAGCCAAGAGAATCCCAATACCACGGGAACCTGTGGAGATTCAACCAGCTGGAATTGGATCGTCTCGCTATGGTTCCCCGACATTCGTAGGTTGACGGGGGTGGCCTGGTGGGTGACCCCGCCTATAGCGCGCCCATCCAGCGCTCTAACACCCATGGGAATGGAGGGCTTGAGTGGGGATGCCCAGCTCGGATGCCAGGGTAACGTCCATGAGACTCACATCTGCCCCCGAGTCGATGAGGACCTGGAGAGATTTGGACTGGTCGCCCCCACAGCAGGGTGACATGGAGAGGGGGTGAGTAAGGAGAGAAGAACAATTATCTTTAAGACCCACCAGTGAACTCACTCCAATGAATGAGCTAGGTCTTTTGAAGGGACAGGAAGATACAAAATGACCGGCAGTACAGCAATACAGACAACTCTGAGTCTCAAGTCTGCGTACAGTGAGGGAAAAAAGTATTTGATCCCCTGCTGATTTTGTACGTTTGCCCACTGACAAAGAAATGATCAGCCTATAATTTTAATGGTAGGTTTATTTGAACAGTGAGAGACAGAATAACAACAACAAAATACAGAAAAACCCATGTCAAAAATTGTATAAATTGATTTTCATTTTAATGAGGGAAATAAGTATTTGACCCCTCTGCAAAACATGACTTAGTACTTGGTGGCAAAACCCTTGTTGGCAATCACAGAGGTCAGACGTTTCTTGTAGTTGGTCACCAGGTTTGCACACATCTCAGGAGGGATTTTGTCCCACTCCTCTTTGCAGATCTTCTCCAAGTCATTAAGGTTTCTAGGCTGACGTTTGGCAACTCGAACCTTCAGCTCCCTCCACAGATTTTCTATGGGATTAAGGTCTGGAAACTGGCTAGGCAACTCCAGGACCTTAATGTGCTTCTTTTTGAGCCACTCCTTTGTTGCCTTGGCCGTGTGTTTTGGGTCATTGTCATGCTGGAATACCCAATCACGACCCATTTTCAATGCCCTGGCTGATGGAAGGAGGTTCTCACCCAAGATTTGACGGTACATGGCCCCATCCATCGTCCCTTTGATGCGGTGAAGTTGTCCTGTCCCCTCAGCAGAAAAACACCCCCAAAGCATAATGTCTCCACCTCCATGTTTGACGGGGGGATGGTGTTCTTGGGGTCATAGGCAGCATTTCTCCTCCTCCAAACACGGCGAGTTGAGTTGATGCCAAAGAGCTCCATTTTGGTCTCATCTGACCACAACACTTTCACCCAGTTGTCCTCTGAATCATTCAGATGTTCATTGGCAAACTTCAGACGGGCATGTATATGTGCTTTCTTGAGCAGGGGGACCTTGCGGGTGCTGCAGGTTTTCAGTCCTTCACCCGCGTAGTGTGTTACCAATTGTTCTCTTGGTGACTAAAGTCCCAGCTGCCTTGAGATCATTGACAAGATCCTCCGTGTAGTTCTGTGCTGATTCCTCACCGTTCTCATGATCATTGCAACTCCACGAGGTGAGATATTGCATGGAGCCCCAGGCCGAGGGAGATTGACAGTTCTTTTGTGTTTCTTCCATTTGCGAATAATCGCACCAACTGTTGTCACCTTCTCACCAAGCTGCTTGGCGATGGTCTTGTAGCCCATTCCAGCCTTGTGTAGGTCTACACTCTTGTCCCTGACATCCTTGGAGAGCTCTTTGGTCTTGGCCATGGTGGAGAGTTTGGAATCTGATTGATTGATTGCTTCTGTGGACAGATGTATTTTATACAGGTAACAAACTGAGATTAGGAGCACTCCCTTTAAGAGTGTGCTCCTAATCTCAGCTCATTACCTGTATAAAAGACACCTGGGAGCTAGAAATCTTCTGATTTAGAGGGGGTCAAATACTTATTTCCCTCATTAAAATGCAAATCAATTTATTACATTTTTGACATGCGTTTTTCAGGATTTTTGTTGTTGTTATTCTGTCTCTCACTGTTCAAATAAACCTACCATTAAAATGATAGACTGGTCATTTCTTTGTCAATGGGCAAACATACAAAATCAGCAGGGGATCAAATACTTTTTTCCCTCACTGTACTTTTACCACAGTCACTACTACTTCTGGGCTACAGTCACTAAAGACTACTATCTCACTACTATTTATAATACAGTCACTACTATAATAGCCTTCATTTTTCAACACTAGTCTCTAAAAATGGAAACTTCTTCCACCAGCACAAAAGTCAAACATTTTCTTCATGGAAAATTACACTACTTTGACCAGTTTCTCAACAGGTTAGACAAAAGCGTATGACGTTATAGCGTATGATATCTTTCTCTGCTACTCAAATCTGGATCAGAACATAAATATATTCTCCCAATCAAACGATACAGCTGTTTTAGTAACCGCATCAACAGCGTTTCTTCAAGTTTTTGAAACTACCGGTTTGACCAGTTGTGAACTTTCTCAGAAAGTCGGTAAAAGTCAGGAAGAGCCTTGTTATACAATTATTTTATTTTAATGACAAATCAGTGCCTTTGGTTCACACAAATTAGCACATTTTCATAGACACCCCACAGAAAATGTATGAGAGTACTAGGGACATCTGTCCAGCAGAGGACAGTTTTCCTTTGAGCTACGGGTCACGAACAGTCATGTGACTTTGTCGGTAACCTCGCCCCCAGGTGGAAGTGTCTGGGAATGAGAACTTTGTTGGTGACAATTCCCTGGTTACTATAGCAAAATGTGGTCAAGCTGGTATCTAACTGCACATCAGTGATCATTGGTAGACAATCATTTTCAGGTTTTGTCATAGATTTTCAAGCAAATTTAAGTCAAAACTGTAAATCGGCCACTCAGGAACATTCACTGTATTCTTGGTAAGCAACTCTAGTGTAGATTTTGCCTTGTGTTTTAGGTTATTGTCCTGCTGAAAGGTGAATTCATGTCCCGGTGTCTAGTGGAAAGCAGACTGAACTAGGTTTTCCTCTAGGATTTTGCCTGTGCTTAGCTCCATTATGTAAATCTTTTTACCTGAAAATATCCCCAGTCCTGAACGATTACAAGCATACCCATAACATGATGCAGCCACCAATATGTTTGAAAATATGGAGAGTGGTACTAAGTAATGTGTTGTATTGAATGTGTCCCAAACATAACACTTTGAATTCAAGACAAAAACTGAATTGCTTTGCCACATTTTTTGCAGTATTACTTAAGTGCCATGTTGCAAACAGGACGCATGTTTTGGAATATTTTTCTTTTTTATTAGTTTCCTTCTTTTCACTATGTCAATAAGGTTAGTATTGTGGAGTAACTATAATGGTGAACCATCTTCAGTTTTCTATCACAGCCATTGAAATCTGTAACTGTTTTAAAGTCACCTCTCCGGCAACTGAGTTAGGAAGGACGCCTGTTTCTTTGTACTGACTGGGTGTATTGATACACCATCAAAAGTGTAATTAATAACTTCACCATGCTCAAAAGGATATTCAATGTCTGCTTTTTATTTTGACCCATCTACCAATAGGTGCCCTTCTTTGCGAGGCATTGGAAAACCTTCCTGGTCTTTGTGGTTGAATCTGTGTTTGAAATTCACTGGTCGACTGAGGGGCCTTATGGATAATTGTATGTGTGGGGTACAGAGATGAGGTAGTCATAATAAGATCATGTTAAACACTATTACTGCACACAGAGTGAGTCCATGCAACCATGGTAATTCTCGTGTATTTTGATGACTTTGAGTAAAGTTACTTTTATTTACTCATCTCTGCTGTCCTGCGCCCGACTCCTCTGCACCAGCTACACATAGATCCTTACAGAATCACTCACCTGAATGGAGTCAGCAGGAGCAGACGCCCTCCCAGTTGCAGTGGAGGAGTGCATTCAGCAGCACGCGACCATGTTACAACGTCTGGGCACAGCCATGGATCGCGTGCTGCAGACGATGGATCGTTGGGAGAGAGGAGGAGGTTTGCCAGCGCCTCCACCAGCCCCACTACAACAGGTCCCACTGTCCACCCCTCTTCCACCTGGTCCAAGCAGGATTCGACTCGCGCTCCCGAGGGAGTATGATGGGACGGCTGCCGGATGCCAGGGGTTTCTACTACAGCTGGAGCTCTACCTGGCGACCGTCCACCCGGCTCCTTCGGGGAGTGAGAGTGTGTCCACCCTCGTCTCCTGCCTCTCAGGCAAAGCCCTGGAATGGGCCAATGCCGTAAGGAGTGAGGGAGATGCGGCATTGGACCATTACGCAGAGTTCACCCGCCGCTTTTGGGCAGTGTTCGACCACCCGCCTGAGGGTCGAGCGGCGGGTGAACGTCTGTTCCACCTGAGGCAGGGGACGAGGAGCGCGCAGGATTTCGCCTTGGATTTCCGGACATTGGCTGCCAGCGCGGGATGGAACGACAGGGCCCTGATCGATCACTACAGGTGCAGTCTGCGCGAGGACGTCTGTCGAGCGTTGGCCTGCCGAGACACCACCCTCACATTGGACCAGCTGGTGGACATGTCCATCCGGCTGGACAACCTGCTGACTGCCCGCGGAAGTCCGGATCGGGACCTGTCAGTTCCATCCCCCAGCAACTCCGCTCCGATTCCCATGGAGCTGGGAGGTGCTGCACTTAGGGCGACCGGAAGAGGGGCCATTCCCTGCACCATCTGTGGCCGCAGAGGGCACACTGCTGGTCGGTGCTGGGGGGGTTCCTCAGGGAGTCGAGGCAGCAGGCAGGGCACTATCGTGTCACCCCAGGTGAGTCGGCACCAGGCTCACCCAGAGCCCCCTGTTGCTCACATGTATGTGTTTATTTCATTTCCTGAGTTTTCCCCCCATTTCCAGCATAAGGCGCTAGTAGATTCAGGCGCAGCTGGAAATTTAATTGACCGTTCATTTGCTCATAGTTTAGGGATTCCCCTTGTTCCTGTGGATAAGCCCTTCCCTGTGCACACCCTAGATAGTCGACCATTAGGGTCAGGGCTGATTAGGGAGGCCACCGCTCCACTTGACATGGTTACGCAGGAGGGTCACAAGGAGAGAGTTAGTCTCTTCCTTATTGATTCTCCTGCGTTTCCCGTGGTGCTGGGCCTACCCTGGTTGGCCTGTCATAACCCCACTATTTTGTGGCAACAGAGGGCTCTCAAGGGGTGGTCACGAGAGTGCTCAGGGAGGTGTGTGGGGGTTTCCATCGGTGCGACTACGGTGGAAAGTCCAGACCAGGTCTCCACCATGCGCATCCCATCAGAATATGCCGCTCTCGCCTTCTGTAAGAAGAGGGCGACTAAATTACCACCTCATCAACGGGGGGATTGTGCGATAAATCTCCTGGTAGACACAGCACTTCGCAGAAGTCACGTGTATCCTCTGTCACAGGAGGAGACAGCGGCTATGGAAAATATGTCTCCGAATCCCTGGGGCAGGGATACATTCGGCCCTCCACTTCACCTGCCCCCTCGAGTTTATTTTTTGTGAAGAAGAAGGATTGGGGTCTGCGCCCGTGTACTGACTATCGAGGGACCAATCAGATCACAGTGAGGTATAGCTACCCGCTGCCTCTCATCGCCAGTGCGATCGAGTCAATGCACGGGGCGTGCTTCTTCACAAAATTGGATCTCAGGAGTGCTTACAACCTGGCGCATATCCGGGAGTGGGACGAGTGGAAGACCGCATTTAGTACCACCTCAGTGCACTATGAGTACCTCGTCATGCCGTACGGGTTGATGAATGTTCCATCAGTCTTCCAGGCCTTTGTTGATGAGATTTTACGGGACCTGCATGGGCAGGGTGTAGTGGTGTATATCGACGACATTCTGATATACTCCGCTACACGCGCCGAGCATGTGTCGCTGGTGCGCAGGGTGCTTGGACGCCACATTGGAGCATGACCTGTACGTCAAGGCTGAGAAATGTCTGTTCTCCCAACAGTCCGTCTCCTTCCTAGAGTACCGAATTTCCACTTCAGGGGTAGAGATGGAGAGTGACCGCATTTCAGCCGTGCGTAATTGGCCGACTCCCACCACGGTAGAGGAAGTGCAGCGGTTTGTAGGGTTTGCCAACTACTACCGGAAGTTTATCCGGGGTTTTAGTCAGGTAGCAGCTCCCATTACCTCACTGCTGAAGGGGGGGCCGGTGCGGCTGCAGTGGTCGGCTGAGGCGGACAGGGCTTTTGGTCACCTGAAGGCTCTGTTTACCTCGGCTCCCGTGCTGGCTCATCCGGATCCCTCTTTGGCGTTCATAGTGGAGGTGGAGTATGGAGTATATCCGGGCGGCGAGGAGACTGAACCCTCGCCAGGCAAGGTGGGCCATGTTTTTTACACGTTTTGTTTTCACTCTATCCTACAGACCAGGTTCCCAGAACGCTAAGGCAGATGCACTGTCCCGGATGTATGACACAGAGGAGCGGTCCATGGATCATACTCCCATACCTCCAGCCTCTTGCCTGTTGGCACCGGTGGTGTGGGAGCTGGACGCGGACATCAAGTGGGCATTATGCACAGAGCCCACCCCCCCTCAGTGTCCAGCTGGGCGCCTGTACCTTCCGTCTGCTGTCCGCGACCGGTTGATCTATTGGGCCCACACGTCACCCTCCTCTGGTCACCCTGGCATCGGTCGGACGGTGCGTTGCCTTAGTGGGAAGTACTGGTGGTCCACCTTGGCCAAGAACGTGAGGGTTTATGTTTCCTCCTGCTCAGTGTGTGCCCAGTGCAACGCTCCCAGGCACCTGCCCAGAGGGAAGTTACAACCCCTACCTGTTCCACAGGTCGCACCTGTCGGTGGACTTCCTGACGGATCTTCCTCCCTCACAGGGCAACACCACGATTTGGGTCGTTGTGGATTGGTTTTCTAAGTCCTGCCATCTCCTCCCTTTGCCCGGTCTCCCTACGGCCCTACAGACTGCAGAGGCCCTGTTTACACACGTCTTCTGGCACTACGGGGTGCCTGAGGACATAGTTTCTGATCGGGGTCCCCAGTTCACGTCCAGGGTCTGGAGAGTGTTCATGGAACGTCTGGGGGTCTCGGGTCAGCCTCATCTCAGGTTTTCACCCCGAAAGTAACGGGCAGGTGGAGAGAATAAACCAGGATGTGGGTACGTTTCTGCGGTCAAATTGCCAGGACTGGCCGGGGGAGTGGGCGGCGTTCATCCCCTGGGCAGAGATGGCCCAAAACTCACTCTGCCACTCCTTCACTAACCTCTCTCCTTTCCAGTGCGTACCGGGGTATCAGCCAGTTCTGGCACCGTAGCATCAGAACCAGATCGAAGCTCCTACGGTGGATGAATGGTTTAAGCATTCGGAGGAGACCTGGGACGCCGCCCATGTGCACTTGCAACGAGCCGGGAGGCAGCAGAAGGCGAGCGCCGACCGTCACCGCAGTGAGGCTCCGGTGTTCGCACCGGGGGATCGGGTCTGGCTCTCAACCCGGAACCTGCCCCTCTGCCAGCCCTGCCGGAAGCTGGGTCCGTAGTTTGTGGGGCCATTCAAAGTCCTGAGGAGACTGAACGAGGCATGCTATAGGTTACAGCTCCCCCAGATTACCGTATTAATCCCTCGTTCCATGTGTCTCTCCTCAGGCCGGTGGTGGCTGGTCCACTCCAGGAAGCTGAGGTGTGGGAGGTCCCTCTTCCCCCTCTGGACATTGAGGGGGCCCCGGCATATGCTGTTCGAGCCATCCCTGACTTGAGGCGTCGGGCGAAGAGCCTTCAGTACCTTGTGGAGTGGGAGGGGTACGGTCCGGAGGAGAGATGCTGGGTGCCAGTGGAGGACGTCTTGGACCCTTCGTTGCTGCGGGATTTCCACCGTCTCTACCTGGATCGCCCTGCGCCTCGTCCTCCGGGTCGTCCCCGAAGGTCGGTGTCGGCGCGTTGCTGGAGTCGCGCGTCAAGGGGGGGGTACTGTTATGACTTCCGCCGAAGTCGGTCCCTCTCAACTGGCCTACCTGGTCAAATAAAGGTGAAAAAAAGAAATACACATTTTGTGACTTGTTCAGTAAATGTACACTCCTGAACTTATTTAGGCTTGCCATAAAAGGGTTTGAATACTTATTTACTCAAGACATTTCAGCTTTTCATTAAAAAAACATAATTCCACTTTGACATTATGGGGTATTGTGTGTAAGCCAGTGACATTTTAAATTCAGGCTGTAACAACAAAATGTGGGAAAAGTCAAGAGGTGTGAATACTTTCTGAAGGCACTGTACTGCCACTGTTACCAAAGAAAACAATACTAAAGCACACCTTTACCAGTAAAAGTAATTGTTGATATTTTCATTTTTAAGCAAATTCATACTTTCTAATTTTTTGGTTTCTAGAGACGCGATACATTTCGTTCGATATTTATGAACGCGACCCAGCTGTTCATTCTATATGTTCCATTGCCATGGTCACTGGCAACATTCTTATTCTGCAGCCAGAATAACAGCAAAGTAGCTGCATTTGCATTTGTCTAAACAGTTTTTATTGACATTTATTTGGATACATCCATAACAATGAGCTGATGAAGCCCAATTTTGACTGGCATGGTGCCTTCTCGTCAGGACACTCGTCATTATGAGGATTGCATATCAAACACTAGCCTACAAGCTAGCTAAATAGTTTGTTTTTAGCAAACCTGACAATATGACAACCAAATTCAAAATTATCAGTTTCTGAAAACAACTAGTCAAGCTAGAAATGTAAAGTGGGAGGATTTGACAGCATAGCGTCACTTGCGTTATGACTACAGTAGGGACCGAAGAAATTAAAGTTCATCACTCACAATGTTAGATGCTTCAGATGCTCCAAAAAATATGTCTCTGCTAAAACAAATCAATAGCTAACTAGCTAGCAAAAATGTTCTTCATTGGACCTGCATTTACAATGTATTAATTTATGTTTTTGTGCTTATTGATTTAGCTTTCTGTAACTTTGTAGCAATTACAGTCTGCATGTGTAGCTGCATATTTCAAGGTGTACAGATATATTTTCCAACTGTCCCGTTATTTGGTTTAATGTCCATTCTAGAATGCCCTTCTAGCCTATCAGAAACTAATATTCAACAATGTTGTGGTATAAAAATGTTAATTACAAACAAGAAACACTTTTCTATGATAAAACAGAAATCTGCATAGGGTTTAAAAAAAGGACTTCACCAAAACAGTAGAAAATAAATACATCAATAGCTATAAATAAAATACATACAAATACATAAAACTACATCTTAATCATGGCCTCTAAAATGGCTATAAGGCGTGCTTCTCATGCAGTCACCTCCTTCTCCTGCCTCCTCATCTGGAACCTTCTGCAAGGGAGAGGAGCCCACAGCTGCAGTGTATTTTTGCTTAAGCCTACGGTTCTCCAACAGTTCATATAAGGAAATCAGTCAATTGAAATAATTGAAATAAATTGACATAAATTTATTAGGCCCTAATCTATGGATTTCACATGAATGGGCAGGAGTGCAGCCCTGGGTGGGCCTGGGAGGGCATAGGCCCACCCACTGGGGAGCTAGGCCCAGCCAATCAGAATTAGTTTTTCCCCACAAAAGGGCTTTACTACAGACAGAAATACTTCTCCGTTTCATCAGCTGTCAGGGTGGCTGGTCTCAGATGATGCCACAGGTGAAGAAGCTGGAAGTGGAGGTTTTGTACGTGGTGTGGTCTGGTGTGGTTACATGTGGTCTGCGGTTGTGAGGCCGGTTGGACGTACTGCCAAAGTTTCTAAAATTACGTTGGAAGCGGCTTATGGTGAATTCTTTGACAACAGCTCTGGTGGACATTCCTGCAGTCAGCATGCCAATTGCATGTTCCCTCAAAACTTTAGAGATCTGTGGCATTGTGTTGTGTGACAAAACTGCACATTTTAGAGTGGTCTTTTATAGTCCCCCGCACAAGGTGCACCTGTGTAATGATCATGCTGTTTAATCAGCTTCTTGATATGCCACACCTGTCAGGTGGATGGATTATCTTGGCAAAGTAGGAATGCTCACTAACAGGGATGTAAACAAAATTGTTTTAGAGAAATAAGCTTTGTGTACTTATTGAACATTTCTGGGATCTTTTATTTCACAAAACCGACTGTTATTGCCAACTACTTTAAGGATTTTTTCATTGGAAATATTAGCAAATTTATGCATGACATGCCAGCAACAAACGCTGACACTTCACATCCAAGTATATCTGACCATATTATGAAAGGCAAGCATTGTAATTTTGAATTCTGTAAAGTGAGTGTGGAAGAGGTGTAAAAAGTATTGTTGTCTATCAACAATGACAAGCCACTGGGGTCTGACAACTTGGATGGAAAATGATTGAGGATAATAGCGGACGATATTGCCACTCTTATTTGCTTTATTTTTTTTCAATTTAAGCCTACTTGAAAGTGTGTGACCCCAGGCCTGGAGGGAAGCAAAGGTCATTCTGCTACCTAAGAATAGTAAAGCACCCTTTACTGACTCAAATAGCCAACCAATCAGCCTTTTACCAACCCTTAGTAAACTTTTGAAAAAAATGGTGTTTGACCAGATACAATGCTATTTTACAGTAAATAAATTGACAACAGACTTTCAACATGCTTATAGGGAAGGACATTCAACAAGCACCGCATTTACACAAATGAGTGATGATTGGCTGAGAGAAATTGATGATAAAAATATTGTGGGGGCTGTTTTGTTAGACTTCAGTCTGGCTTTTGACATTATTGATCATAGTCTGCTGCTAGAAAAACGTATGTGTTATGGCCTTACACCCCCTGCTATATTGTGGATAAATAGTTACCTGTCTAACAGAACACAGAGGCTGTTCTTTAATGTAAGCCTCTCCAACATAATCCAGGTAGAATCCCCAGGGAAGCTGTCTAGGCCGCTTACTTTTTTCAATCTTTACTAAGGGACATGCCACTAAGTTAGTCCTAAATATGTATAAAACTAAAAGCATTGCTATTGGGACAAATCATTCACTAAACCCTAAACCTTAACTAAATCTTGTAACAAATAATGTGGAAATTGAGCAAGTTGAGGCGACTAAACTGCTTGGAGTAACCCTGGATTGTAAACTGTCATGGTCAAAACATATTGATACAACAGTGGCTAAGATGGGGAGAAGTCTGTCCATAATAAAGTACTACTCTGCCTCCTTAACAACACTATCAACAAGGCAGGTCCTACAGGCCCTAGTTTTGTCACATCTGGACTACTGTTCAGTCGTGTGGTCAGGAGCCACAAAGTTACAACTGGCTCAGAACAGGGCAACACGGCTGGCCCTTGGATGAACACAGAGAGCTAATATTAATTATATGCATGTCAATTTCTCCTGGCTCAAGTGGAGGAGAGAGTGACTTCCTCACTGCTTGTATTTATGAGAGGTATTGACATGTTGAATGCACCGAGCTGTCTGTTTGAACTACTGGCGCACAGCTCGAAAACTCATGTATACCCTACAAGACTTGCCACAAGAGGTCTCTTCACAGTCCCCAAGTCCAGAACAGACAATGGGAGGCTCACAGTACTACATATAACAATGACTAAATGGAACTCTATTCCACATCAAGTAACTGATGCAAGCAGTAAAATAACAAAATACACCTTATGGAACAGCGAGGACTGTGAAGCAACACAAACATAGGCGCAGACACAGGCATACATACACATGATAACATACGCACTATACACACACACACAAATGGATTTAGTACTGTAGATATGTGCTAGTAGTGGAGTAGGGGCCTGAGGGCACACAGTGTGTTGTGAAACCTGTGACTATATTATAATGTTTTTGTATAACTGCCTTAATTTTGCTGGACCCCAGTAAGAGTAGTTGCTGCCTTGGAAGCAGCTAATGGGGATCCATAATAAATACAAATAAATATGCTTTGTTTATAATTTCAAGTAGATTCAAAAGCAAATCTTGACTTGACTGTTCCCCGAGAGTTGCTCCAATGGAAGGGGTGCCCCTCTCCTGTCGTGGGCATCCTCTGCCTACTGGTCCTCCTCCAGCCCAGAGAGGACTTCAAGAACATCCTGCTGTTGTCCAAACCGTTGTCATAAAATAACTTTTTTTGTTATTCATTTAAAACTTGTCTTCTGTACTCTATTATCACAGTTTTCATATAGTGTGGTATTCTAGTAGGAGAGCATATAAAAGTGTAGTAGTCTGAGTGTAGTTATTTCTGATGAAATGTGTGATATAACTGCCCCACAATCCTAAGTAATAAGGTTCATATAGTAGTCTATCAAAGTAATCAGAATTATTTTACAAAATTTAAGTTTGACTATATTTAACTGCTTCGCTTAAGTAAAATGTTTTAAACTACCACAGAAATACTTTTAAAAAAAGTTAAAGCAAGTCCCACAGTTTTTCTACTTGGAAAATTACCATCTAGTTCATTTTCATATTAATGGCTGCCAATCCATGACTGATGCACTAGTGTTGTATGCACTACCTTTGCATTCAGTATCATTGTGGTTCATGTGTGTATTTTTATATGTTTTTACATCTCATGTGCTCCTTGCTGCTAAACTTGAACTTGAAACTTGGTCTTAATTATGCAATCCTTACAGGAAACATCTGACTAAGCAGAAGCAGCCCCCTCCCTGACACCCCAGCCAACCTCTTCCCCACTCTAAAAGAGTTAACAATAAAACATGGATCCGGACGGAATACATCCGCTTCCTCATTTTAGTGTTTAAAAGCTGAGGCTCTGGTCAGGAGAAATTAGTCATCTCCTCCCCTCTAGCCGGTTCTAGCCCTCTGAATCAGTCAAGAACACTACAGAACATCTCAATAGCAACCATGCAGCTGTGCTACGGACCAATGGCATGCCTCACGCTCTTCCTCTTGTTAACGGCCACTGGCACTGGTAAGCACAGTCTACTCCTGTAGCGAAATTTCGGGGTATAGCCCTTGCAGGACTTCAACATACAACATCGCATCTGTTCATCCAACAAATCATATATTATGCCAGGAGACCTGAAACCATTGGCAAAATTATGGGTGTAGCCCTAATACGTATGTGTGTTATTAACTCTGTAAATACAGTATTTTCTGGAACAAAATGAGATATTACAAATATGCTGTACAGGGGAAGTTAAAAAGTTGTTCTGAACCCCATATGCTTCTTTAAATCTTCAGGAGCAGATAAGGTGCACAGCTGTTGCACAGAGGTCTCCAGGCAGAAGATCACGGTTCCTATCATCGGAGCCAGAATGCAGAAAAAGAATCCTCCCTGTGTCAAGGCTGTCATGTAAGAACCTCCCATCCCTACTAACACAGAACATGGAACGTCACAAATGAAATGTATAGGCCTACTTTGACAATCTCCAGCCAAAGGAATGAGTAAGGACGAGATTATGACAGTTGTCTAAATGTTGTCATCTTGGGTTCAACACAGCTTTGAGACTGAAGATGGAGAGATCTGCAGCCACTGGAAAGAAGCCTGGGTTCGACACACATTCATTCAGCTGGAGTAAGTCATCAATAGAATAACGAATGAGTGATCTATTAGTCAGTTATATTCATTCATATACATAGTGTAATACTTACTGAAGGCTAACTCAGTTATACTCTCCAGTTACATGGCTGGCTAGAGTAAGTGACCTGCACGAGGACCAGTACAAGGGCCAGAGGAGAAGACAGAATGTAAAAGACAGACATGGTTGAAGTTGAAATGCTAACGATGCTGCTATTTCTTCTAGAATGGCCAGAAGGTCACTGAATACACAGAACACCACCACCGCCTCCCAGTAGAGGACACTTCTTCTTCTCCTTGTTTATCAATCATCACCAACATCGTCACTGGCTGAACTTGAGGGACAGCATTGTTTAAACCTGTCATTTAAATGATCAACCTTTAAATTATGTTATTTATGATAATTAAGGTATAATTTAATCCATTTAAATATTGTGAGAAAAACTGGTGTATTTATTATTTATTTATTTCAAGTTGAAGGATTTATTGGGTGTTTAATGTGTGTGTAGGGGGCTATGTATGATTTGCAGTTTGATATGTGCTTTTAACATTCAATTAATTCCTGTGATGTATATGTGTATCAAACCTGTTTAAAAACAAAACGAAAGCCTATTTAAGCTCAAATGGAGAATTGAAGACATAAGATTTTATGCCACCATTTTTTTTAAACAAAATAAACAATATTTTACACTAATAGTGCACTTGAATTCCTTGTTATCCTTTCTTATAATCTCTCAGTCATTGCGGTTTCCTGTATGTTGTCAATTCACAATTTTTCATGGATGAATAGGCTTTATTCCATTCATTCATTGCTGCTGTTGTTCCACACTTTGGCTGCACCTCTTCTTATGGATTGTTGCCGCCATCTGGTGGATTCAATGTAGCATTGCAGCTTCAGCCTTCATGTTGATTGATATGTTTGACATTAGCTAGGTTTCCATCCAATTGGCGACAGATTTTCATGCGAATATTCAAAAATATAATAATCAGCACGTGGTTATTTACACACTGATTTGAAGTTGTTGTGAGACAGACTATCTAACTGAATTATTGGGGACTTCAATATGGTGGACGTCCAAAAATATGCTTTGTCCCAGACATAGCTACTGGAAGTAGTTTGGGAGTGGGGGTGCTGCAATTTTTCACGGGGGTGTATTATTTTTGGTTGATGAAATAGCCAGTGCAGCTGCATTTGCTTCACAAGTAAGCAGAAGTGCTGCGGGCCGAGGGATCTCACTTTTTCAATTTGAGAATACAGGGAAAATGTGTTCTGATCAATTCTAAATAAATGATTTTTAATCACCACAAGAATTTCAGGAAAAACGATAGAATTACAAACCAAATAAATATGTAGGCTACAGCAGCCAGTTAGGTAAAGGGTGGTTTCTTCCCTGTCTTCTCTCTGGCGAATGATAAGAACTGCAGAGGCTCGTTGGATGGCTTGACAACTTCAGAACGTTGAAAGATATTAACAAAATTGCACCATGTCTGCCTTGATGTTCATTAAACTCCGCCGAGCTGCTGTTGCGCAGTGGAACCCAGACCGATACGTAACCACTTGGTTACAGCGACACTGTTCTGCCGAGGACACCCAAACCAGTGTGGCCACCGCAAAACCCAAGAACCTGACGCTTTCTGGAAGTTGCTGTAGCCCTGCTTGGGATATTTAGCTAAATTGTCTATTGGTTGAGAAGCAGGGAGCGTTCTAGATTGGTAGGCTATGTCAGGGTGGAATTTGGAAATGTGAATTGGGCCAAGTTGAAGGTAAAGATGCATTTAGTTTATAGTTTATTGAGATGCATGAATACACCACACAAAAAGCTTGATTTTATGGCTGTTTTAAAACAAATGTCCTGCAATTATATGTAGTAAACTAATGATTTATATTCACTACATGGTCAATTGACTTGATTATTAAATAAATTCTATGAATTGATAGTTCACCCCTCTTTTCTTTTATTCTGTAATAAGGTATAGTGTCACCATGTGTTGAAGCTAATCAAATCAAAGCTGTCCTTTTAGAGCCACGAATGGCGCTCCAATCGTTAAAAATAACGCTCACCAACATCTGTTGCCTATACGCCTAATAGTCCTCCTCATCACATTATTATTATTACAAAAAGAAGATTATCACTTCTCACAATGCTGCTCGTTTAGTAAAGTTACATCAAAGGTGAATAAATGTCTTGCAAGATCACATAACGATAAATTAGTGTTTTACATAACAGAACCGAATATAATAGCATAGTATAACAGGCCTACTTATACACCAAAAACATCACCTAATTTCTAATAAGATTGTATGATGGTTAGCTGAAGCCGAATAGTCAACAAAAAATAACATGGCCAAAACTCTAGGCAGGATGTATGCTTTGATTGAAACAAAATACAAAAAAGGCTAATAGTTTGTTAACATCATCTGCTCTATTTCGCCCACGAAACCGGAATTCAAGAAGATCGAAATGCATCGGCTATTCCCATTAAACTGATTGAGATCAATAAAATGCAAGTAAGATCTGTGGTATGTATGTAGCCGATGGTGTCCGTATGCTGCATCTGTTCCCCTCTGGCTTCATCCATCTGAGCAGAAGCCAAAATGCAACCTTCCTGTGCTCATTACGAACGGGGTAAATAATGGACCATGGACAGCTCCTCCGTTCACCCGAAGACTTGTCGCTATTTTGATCTGCCGCTGACACGTTTTAGCCTTCTTCTCCATTTACATTGCGTCATAGCCTACACTTGAATGAGCCTACACCAGGGGTAGTCAACTCTTACCCTATGAGGTCTGGAGCCGGCTGGTTTTCTGTTCTACCTGATAATTAATTGCACCCAACTAAATCAGTCCCCGATTAGAGAGGAACAATCAAAACAAGCACTGGCGCTGACTTGTAGGTCCAAAGTTGAGTTTGAAGGGCCTACACTGTAATTCATTCAATTGGACCTGATTATTTTCCAGCACCAGCATTGCAATACAATGCATGCATGATTTTTTTCAGAGTTGACATTTTTTATGAGCTACGCTACAGATGGCTACATCGGTCCACTAATACAGGACTAGTAAAGGCCCAGCAAACTACTTGCGGTCTAAGGTACTGCATCTCAGTGCTAGAGGTGTCACTACAGACCCTGGTTCGATTCCAGGCTGAATGACAACCGGCCGTGATTGGGAGTCCCATAAGGCAGTGCACAATTGGCCCAGTGTCGTTAGGGTGTGGCCGGGGTAGGCTGTCATTGTAAATAAGAATTTGTTCTTAACTGACTTGCCTGGTTAAACGAAGGTTAAATAAATAAAATATATATATTAGCACCCCTACTTCCTGCGGCTATGTACCCTTTCACAAAAAGTGTACTTCCCTCAAATTTTGTGCACAAATTTGTTTACATCCTTGTTAGTGAGCATTTCTCCTTTGCCAAGATAATCCATTCACCTGACAGTTGTGGCATATCAAGAAGCTGATTAAACAGCGTGATCATTACACAGTTGCACAGACAATAAAAGGCCACTAAAATGTGCAGTTTTGTCACACAACACAATGCCACAGATGTCAAATGTTGAGGGAGTGTGCAATTGGCATGCTGACTGCAGGAGTGTCCACCAGTTATGTTATGAATTACAATTTGTATGCAATGTTACTAATTAGAAAAACGTACAATGTGTTACGAATTGACAAAATGTACTATATGTTCCCGAATTTGCAAAACGTATGATATGTTACGAATTCTAGCTAGGTGACTAACGTTAACTAGCCGGTTAACATTAGCTAAGCTAGGAGTTAGAGGTTAAGGTTAGTGTTAAATTTAGGAGTTAGTTAGGGAAAGGGTTAGCTAACATGCTAAGTAGTTGCAAAGTAGCTAAAAAGTAGTAAGTTGTTCAAAAGTTGCTTATTAGCTAAAATCTTAAAGTTGTCCGTGATAAGATTCAAACTCGCAACGTTTAAGTTGGTAGACATTCGCGTTATAAAAAGTAGTAAGTAGTTCAAAAGTTGCTAATTAGGTAAAATGCTAAAGTTGTCCATGATGAGATCTGAACTTGCAACCTTTGGGTTGCTAGACGTTCACGTTATACACCCACCCATCCACCCTGAACAACTTAAGTAACCATCTGTCTTTATACTACAATCTATCGACATGTCACAGTGACACCGTGAAAATTATATTGTTGTCCGACATCAAACTTGTAGTTGTTTTTATGAAAAATAAACCCATCCATTTAAACATGAATTTTGTATGTGTCATTCTAGCAAACCAGGCAACTAAAACCAACTTTCTTGGGGGGGGGGGGGGACTGTGGGAGGGGTCTCGAATGGTTGAGGGACAGCTATTGGGGAACTGTTGGGATCTATTGGGATCTTGGAGGGTTCGGGTTCACGTTTTTTGGCCTGGTGGTAGATCGGTCAATGTGCCCATGAGCAGGGCATTGACCCTGGATGCTTCTGTGTGTCACTCTGAATGGGAATCTGTTGGATGACTGGTATGATGTAGTTGTTGAGCGGCTTCACTGCAAGTATATTGTACGTTTCGAATAGTCAATAAATTAAATTTAAAAAAAAAAGAAACTTTCTAAACAATGTTTTGGTTCGTTTCTAACGTTAAGTTAGCAGGCTAACCAGTTCAAATAATAACAATATCATAACAGACAATGTCTTAACTTTAGCCTAATAATGATGGCAGTCCACAAACAAACATTTAAAGTGCATGCCGCCACCTAAGATTATGAACCCTGCCAAGATAGCCTACATGGAAGGCCTACTGTGTGTTGTTTTATTTGCATGTGTTTTCTAAATAGAACCTGTGCCTGGGTGCAGAGTACAGCTGAGACTGGAACACCAGTGTGATAGAGCCGAAGATGAAGTTTCAACACTGGACAGCTGATGACCTGCTCAACCTGAGATATCTGTTTGAGATTTTTCACACCAACAAAGAGCGCCTGCTGGACTTTGATGATTTGTGAGTGAATTCATATGTGACTTTTCCTGATGTAATGATGTGGCTACTCAGTGATTTTTTTTTTAGCTGAAGAGGCTGTAGGTGCCAGCACATACACACAAATTCCATCCACAATAATGAGGTAGTCTTATCATGAGTCGTAGACCGTCGCTGGAGACTCCGGACTGTACACACGCACTGGTGGACGAGTGCGTGGAGCCGGCACAGGTTGCACCAGACTGATGACATGCTCCTCAAAATGCAGCATAGTCCTAGCCAACATCTCTCTCTGATATCCCTCCTCAAACTGCTCCATCGACTCCCAGACGGTCTCTGGCTCTCTCCTCTCCTCGGCTCGGCCGACCGCCCCTTGTGCCCCCCCACCCCCCCACCCCTACCCCCAAAGAAACTTGGGGTTGCCCTTGGGTTGTTTGTGGCCGCATACCCCAGCATCATCGCTGTCCTCCTTTACTCCTCGGCGACTCCCGCCAAGGAAGGGTCTCGCATCCACCTAGTATCTCTTCCCATGACCAACTCTCCTTCACCTCCTGGGCACGCTGCTTGGTCCTGACTTGGTGGGATATTCTGTCACGACCGTCATCTGAATAATTGGACCAAGGTGCAGCATCAGTAGAGTTCCACATTTTAATGATAGTGAAACTTTCAAAACAACAAAAATATAACGATCGTGAAATACGTAGCTCTCATAGGCACTCATACAAAACAATATCCCACCAGGCAGGTGGGAAAAAGGACACACTAAGTATGATCCCCAATTAGAGGTAACGAAATTCAGCTGCCTCTAATTGGGAACCATACACACACACCAACATAGAAATATAATACCTAGAAACCCCCCTAGTCACGCCCTGACCTAAAACACCATAGAGAACCCCGAGGGCTCTCTATGGTCAGGGTGTGACAATGAGGTGTTTTTCACATAAAACATTTAGTACGACTCCAATTGGACAACATAATGGTAGAGTGGTGTGGGTGTGAGTTTGCGTTGGTGTGGTGGTAACCTTCTGGGGGAGTGGTGTGTGTTAGTTTGGGATATTGGTGGGTGTGAGTTTGTGCTAGTGTTTACCTTCTACAAATGGCTCTTCTGACATTGAACACTTCAATAGAAAAGTTGGAGTTAAATGATCTCTATATCAGCAGTTGAATATGTGTATTCTGAAATGATGCATTGCCACCCATACACTGTCACCACAGAGTTGTGATGCAGAGTTTCGAATTCCACATTTTATTATGGTATACACCGTCCAACGAAATGCTTACTTGCAGGTTTCCTCTTGATAATGCAAAAACAACAATAAGAAATAATAAAAGATAACAAGAATAAAAAGGTCTTCCCACCCACACACACACACACACACACACACACACACACACACACCTACTCCAGTGGAGGCTGGTGGGATGAGCTATAGGAGGACGGGCTCATATTAAGATGGCGTCAGATCGGCAGTTACTTACCCCAATTCCAGCTTCTACTTCGACTTTGACTCATCTGCCCTTGGCTCTCTCTGAGATTCTGAACAAATTTTCAGGCTACCTAAGAGGAAACACCAGCGTTACAGAGGCAAGAGAGGGGAGGCCTGGCGACATTAAGGCGAAGGGAAAACCTGCCACATCTTCCCTCCATTCTACTGGCTAATGTACAGTCACTTGATAATAAGGTGGATTTGCTACCAACGGGACTCTCGGAACGGCAATATTCTTTGCTTTTCAGAAACATTTTCAGAAACATGGCTCTCGGACATGGGGGGGGGGGGGGGGGGGTGCCTCTTCATCACATCCAACTGGTGTGCCAATTCCAGCGTGAAAAGAAGGTCCGGAAAGTTGTCAAAGATTCCAACCCCCCAAGCCATAGACTATTTTCTCTACTGACGCACGGCAAGAGGTACCGGTGCATCAAGTCTAACACCAACAGGCTCTTGAACAGCTCCCAAAGCAATATGACTGACAAATAGCTAACAAAATAGCTACACAGACTAACATTGAATCTTTATTGACCTTTTATTTCAATCTTTGCACTGTCTCTATGCACACTCACAGGGCCCTACACACTCACACACACACACACACACACACACACACACACACACACACACACACACACACACACACACACACACACACACACACACACACACACACACACACACACACACACACACACACACACACACACACACACACACACACACACAAACACTCACTCTGTAATTTTCTCACTCACACGTAATATGCACATACATTTATACTGACTCTAAACACCCGCACACCCACTCACATACAAGCTGCTGCTACTCTGTTTACCCTGTTGCCTAGTCCCCTTACCCCTATACATACAGTGTCTTTGGAAAGTATTCAGACGCCTTGACTTTTTCCATATTTTGTTACGTTAAAACCTTATTTTAAAATGGATTAAATAGTTTTTTCCCCTCATCAATCTACACACAATACCCCATAATGACTAAGCAAAAACAGGTTTTTAGACAGTTTTGCACATTTATAAAAATATATATTTTTTAAATATCACATTTACATAAGTATTCAAACCCTTTACTCAGTACTTTGTTGAAGCACCTGGAGCAGGTTATCATCAAGGATCCCTCTGTACTTTGCTCCGTTCATCTTTCCCTCGATCCTGACTAATCTCCCAGTCTCTGCTGCTGAAAAATATCCCCACAGCATGATGCTGCCACCACCAAGCTTCACCGTAGGGATGGTGCCAGGTTTTCTCCAGATATGACGCCAGGCATTCAGGCTAAAGAGTTCAATCTTGGTTTCATCAGACCAGAGAATCTTGTTTCTGGAAAAGTTCCAAACTTCTTCCACTTAAGAATGGAGGCTACCTTTGTTCTTGGGGACCTTCAATGCTGCAGAAATATTTTGGTACCCTTCCCCAGATCTGTGCCTCAACACAATCCTGTCTCGGAGCTCTACGGGCAATCCCTTCAACCTCATGGCTTGGTTTTTGCTCTGTCAACTGTTGGACCTTATATAGACAGGTGTATGCCTTTCCAAATCATGTCCAATCAATTGAATTTACCACAGGTGGACTGAAGGATGATCAATGGAAACAGGATGCACCCGAGTTTAACTTTGAGTCTCATAGCAAAGGGTCTGAATACTAAAGGTATTTCTGTTTTTTATTTTGAATACATTTGCAAAAATTTCTAAAACCTGTTTTCACTTTGTCATTATGGGGTATTGTGTGTAGATTTATGGAATAAGGCTGTAACATAACAAAATGTGGAAAAAGTCAAGGGGTCTGAATACTTTCCGAATGCACTGTATCTACCTCCACAACAGCAGTATCTTTACACATGTAAATATGGTATTGGAACTGACTTTTCAAAATGATTCCTGAATATAGTATGCTTACTTACTTACTTTATTGTGTACTTAATATTTCTCGTGTGTTTTTTTCTAGTAATACATTGTTATTGATTATTGGGTTGTTGGGTTTTGAGTTTGCAAGAACTGCATTTCACTGTACTCGCATGTGACATTAAAACTGAAACATTGTAATGAATGGAATGGAATGGAATTAATGGAACGTTATCAAACACATCAAACATATAGAAGCCAAATGTTTGACTCGGTTCCATTAATTGCATTCCAGCATTACAATGAGCCCATCTGTCCTCCTATAGCTCCTCCCACCAGCCTCCTCTGCCACCCACACACACAAGTACACACACACACAAACACTCCACAGCTTTTTGCATACTTATGATATTATACATTTTGTATTGTAGATATGTAGTGGTGTAATAGTGTTATGTGATGTACTGTTTTATCTTTTGTTTTATGTGTAATGTAAGTGTCTTAATGTGATGTACCCCAGGATCCCTAATAAATACAAAGACAAGTAAGGTTTCATGCCAATGTTGTAGTTCTTATCATAACCAATAGAGGGTGATATGACACAGTAATTCAACCCATTTTAATTCAATCAAAATACATCATTTGTAATCTGCATGAATAGATTTAGTATAATCTCATTCTGTTCTCTTCCTTCTCTTCAGTCTCTTCTTCTCTCCTCTCTGCTCTCAATGTTTTGCTATGTAGTACCCAAGTTAATGCTTTGCCATCGGCCGGCTGGTGTAGTGCTGCTTTGTAGTGTGGGTGTGTGTCTGTCTTTGTGTCTGTGTGTGTGTGGTGTGTGTGTGTGTGTGTGTGTTCTGTCTCCTCAGTACAACAAGGACCTGATAAAGGGAAAGGTGATGATAAGCAGTGCAATCATCTGAGTTTATGAGTCTAGTCCTCCACTGTAGTAATCCCCCTTATAACACAGTTCTTATCACACACACATGCATGTAAACACACTTCACTTTGTTTCCTTCCCTGCGCTCACAAGACAGATCTAGAGAGAACCTTTAACCACCTCTCTCTTTCTCTCTCGCCTTCTCGCTCTCTCTCTCTCCCTCTCTCTCTCTCCCTCTCTCTCTCTCGCTCTCTCTCTCCCTTCCTCTGTCTCCACCTCTTCTGGGACTTTGATTTATCGTAGCTCTCGTGCTCTGTAATCATGTTTGTTTTCAGTAACAGTGGCAAGTGAGTCTGTGTTTATTTAGTGGTGCTCCCATACAGTGTCATGTATGTGTGGTAATGTGTGTGTGTGTTTGAGTTGAGCGGACTGCGAATGATGTCCAACACAAAATAGCTGACTGTTTGCATAAGCAAACGTGCGTGTGCGTGCCTGTCCACATATGTTTCACCTTGGGCCTCTCTCCCACTCGCTCTCCCAAAATGGTGGAAGAGGCTGAATAAGTACTATGTCATTAAGCGTGAATTAACAGCAAAGATTTAGATATTAGATTACAATGATTCTCATTCACAAAGGTCACATCCACAAACAAAACACACACACACACACACACACACACACACACACACACACACACACACACACACACACACACACACACACACACACACACACACACACACACACACACACACACACACACACACACACACACACACAGAGAGAGAGTGAAGCATCCTCTTGACTGACATAATTAATGGCTGGTGAATAGTGGTTAGCCCTAAGCCCTATTCCTGGATAAATATCATCCATCAACAGACTGACACAAACTACCAAGACAGATGGGAATCATGGTACATTCCCTCCTGGGGGGAGTAAGGACACACACAAACGCACACACATGCACGCAACGGCACACACGTGCGCTCACCCACACCCATTAGAGGAACTATCAGTGGTTAGTTATACACAGAAATATGAGTCGGGGTGGAGACCTCAGGATGTGTGAGAGAAGGAGATTTTGAGGGGTCTTTTTTCAGGGCAGTCTCTTATCCCTCTCTGTGGAGCTGTCATACAGAAGCACCCCAATAGGTCACAATGCTAAAGGAGGGGAGACGAGCGAAGAGAAAAGTTTTCATGTGGTTTGGTCACACACACACGTGGGGTGAGAGGCAGGATGGAGCCTGCGGGGTCACCAGGTGACCTCACGGTGTGCCATCACAGACCGTGCTGACAGACAGACCATGGAATCTACCACCACCCTCCACGCTCTCCTTTTCTCTCACTGCTCATCTTTCTATCTCAGTCCCTCACTGCCTCTCTCTGTCTTTCTCTCATTCACTCTACCCATCTCTCTATTTCCCTTGGGACAGTGATCTGTTCATTCTGTTGAAGTGTACCAGGTGGAGAGAGGGAGGAGGTGTTCCCCTGTTCCTGAGGAGTGGGAAGCCAACAAGACGCCAGCACAACAGATGCTTGGTGAAGAAAACCCGTGCTGCATCCATCACTCCACCTTACAGATGTAGGATATTGTTGTGTATTTCAGTTTTAAAAAGGCTTCTGAAGTTTTTTAACTTCCACTTTGAAATTTCACTTTTGCCCAAATGAAAAATGTATCAACCCCTACAAAAATCTCCATGAACTATAATCCACATAATAATTAACATTTCCCGTTGCTGAAGGATTATTTTCCTACTGTAGCAAACTGGCTCAAATTAAGGTCCTATACTGTACATCTGTACATTACTACACACACTGACTCACAGATACCCACACATAGACCAACACGAAAAAAGTTATAATTCTATCACACACTGAAAAAAGAAAGACAGCGAGAGAGAAAGAGAGGAAGGGAAGGAGAGGGAGGGGGAATAAAACAGGGTCTAGGTTCCTGGCTGTGTTCAGACTAGATTTAGTGAGCAAACAAATCTAGTCTGATAGAAGTGATACTCCTCCTACCTTTTCCTCCTGCCTCCTCCTGCCTCCTCATCCTGCCTCATCATCCCGCCTTCTCCTCCTGCCTCCTCATCCTGCCTCATCCTCCCGCCTTCTCCTCCTGCCTCCTCATCCTGCCTCATCCTCCTGCCTTTTCCTCCTGGGTTTATAGATGACACATGCTGCTCTTTTCTTCCTCTGTTGGCATGGTAAACATTTTCACACACCACACATCCCTAACAGACAAATACCATCAGATACATTATGACATAAGATTGCAAGGTGATGTGCTTTTACCTCTTTAGTGCATAGGAAGGAAAAGAGAGGAGGAGAGGAATCCATGCTAGACTTGATGCACCTGGAGTCTTATTCAGCCAACTCTCACCCAGCCCTTCATCAGAGCAGCCGGTAGCTCAGTGGAATCATGTTCGCGTGTGTGTGTGTGTGTGTGTGTGTGTGTGTGTGTGTGTGTGTGTGTGTGTGTGTGTGTGTGTGTGTGTGTGTGTGTGTGTGTGTGTGTGTGTGTGTGTGTGGTGTGTGTGTGTGTGTGTGTGTGTGTGTGTGTGTGTGTGTGTGTTTCCTCAGAGTGGTGTGACAGATGCTAGCAAGCGCTAGGTCTCGACGCTACGCCTCTGGCATGTTAATGATGCTCTGTTTTTAACTGTGGGGTTTGGACACACACACATGAACATACACACACAAACACAAATATATTCTACCCTCTTTCTAAGTTTGAGTCCTAATATAACATGATAAAGTGTGTTGTCAGTTAACCCATACTCTTGTTCATGGAGTGTATGTGATAGAGGAAGCCCCATACAAAAGCTCAACTAGCAACGCTTCTGTCCTCTTTTTCTTCTTCTACTTTGTTCTTAAACACCCACACATCTACATCCCTGGAGAGTTTTCTTAAGCAGGAGGAAGTGAGATGGTGAGAGAGAGAGAGAGAGAGAGAGAGAGAGAGCGAGAGAAAGGGGGGAGATGGTGAGAGAGAGAGCGAGAGAGAGAGAGAGAGAGAGGGGGATGGTGAGAAAGAGGGGGGTGAGAGAGATGGTGAGAGAGAGAGATGGAGGGGGTGAGAGAGAGAGGGGGGTGGTGAGAGTAGAGAGGGGGGAGATGGTGAGAGAGAAAGTGGAGGGGAGATGGTGAGAGAGAGAGAGAGAGAGGATATGCTCGTTGCATACACACACAACAACACATGTCCAATATCTCTCCATACACTGGCATCCCTATAACGTCCTCAGCGATGTGTCTACACAGCAGCTAGACCTAGATTATATATTTGTCACAACACTAAAGGGCCCTTCTGTGAACTTCTCTACACTACAGCTTCTACCACTACTTCTATTACGAGTACTCCATTCTGTGAATGTGTGTGTGGGGAACATGAGGAGTTTGTTTGTGGTTTGAGGAGGGGGTTTGGATAGAGAGATGACTTCACTTTGGCTTCAGAGCCTCTTATGGGGGTTAGTGGGTTGGGGCTTGGTGGGTTTAGGAGTATTCCTTGGGGTGCATGGTGCTCACACACACACACACACACACACACACACACACACACACTCTCACACACACTCACGGACTCACACTCTCACACACTCACACACACTCACACACTCACACACACATTGATTGCCTGTGTATAGTCTCACAATGGAGAGGTGTGGGCAGTATAGGACCATATGGGGCCCTATAGGAACAAAACGTGTGTGGGGGCTGAAGGCTCGGGCCACAGTGGGAGTTCACTGTTCAGACCTGGGAATCCCTCAGGAGAATGGAAACACCATCACGACGGTCATCAATCAAAACTACACTGACATAAACGAGCCTAAACAACGGCCTGCGACTTTACCATGTCACCATGTCACCTCTGCCCTGTGGCGAGGGTCCGCCCACTGGCGCCGGTGTTCGATAGGCCCCTGCCCTCCACAGCTCAATGTGATTGGACACCGGCTCCAGAGCGAAGCCGCTGCCCACTCTCGGCTAATTGGGTCTTTGTGATTGCGCAGTCTGTCGTGGGATTGGAGGAAACTAAAGTTGTGAAAACAGCATTATGGTCAGCGGCGGTGAGTGACGGGGCGATGCGAGGCGATCTCAAAGCGCCAGATGATCTTCCTTGGTCCATTATAGTGCATTATGGGGGATGGGATGGTTTCGCCTCAGCAACCGAAACGACACAAAGACCCTCAGAGCGGGACCCTGGAGACAAACACACACACAGCACACTGTACTAAGGGCCCCGCCCGGACCTGAGAACGGCCCCATACACTGAGATGGAGAGCTTATGGAAAAACACGAATACAATTCACATACAGGCCTCACACACGTTAAGTGCTCCTTCTCAGTCACTAAAATTGAGGTCAACACGGACACATCAAACACAAACAAAAGTCACACACTCTCTATCCAGCTGGACAACAAGTTTCAATATGATAATAAACCTCTTATCCACATCTCAGACTCTCTAGGTAGAGCTCTAAACAAAACACACACAAAACTTGTGTGACTCTATTGAAAGCAATATTAGACATAGATAGTATGGAATTAAAGATAGTAGATTTCAAAGTAGAGCTGGGTGATATGGACAGAAACTTTTATCGTGATAAATGACCTAAATTGCGTAAATAGAACGATAAATGTAGAACATTAATGTGCCCCACTTTTTTTTATTATACTTTAATCTACAACCGCTAGTGTGATGGTTGTAGCCATCAATTGTCCCATTAACAATCACACATATTAGCAAACTTATTGTAATGAACTCTATCAGCAAGATGCCTGCGATAAGGGATCGGTATGGTCGGTTTATCGTCCCAGCTCTACTTCAAAAGGTAGGTGAGATAAATGCCCTACAGTTAAAACAGGTCAGTATCTATTATCTTCAGTTAAAACAGGCTATAGTAAAGGACCAGTATCTATTCTCTTCAGTTAAAACAGACTATAGTAAAGGACCAGTATCTATTCTCTTCAGTTAAAACAGACCTCTACTGAGTGTCTTTGTGCAGCAGCTCCATTGAGAGAGAGAAGGTGTGGGAGGACAGGTCACACACCCCTCTCTTTGTACCTCCTCTGTGCTTTTATAGCCTGCACAGGATGGAGTCTGCCTTTTTTAAAACAGTGTGTATAATGGCTGTGGTGTGTGCTTGACTCAGTGGCATCCCTGTATGGTCGGTGTGAGGCCTTGATCTTTATGGCACAGTAGTGCACTTGTCCCATAACAGCAAAGTTGCTGGTTCAAGAGCCCACTCTGACATGTTATGGTAATAGTATCACAGTTCTTGTTATTTAGATGTTATAGCCTTAGGCTATTGAGATCCACAACCATCACCCCAGATCTCACTGCAGATTGATGTGCGTCAGGTAGGGACATGAGCAAACGACAGGGGGCGCTATCTCCCTCTAGTTTCTCCTCCATCCTTTTCAGTGAGGCATCGTATTCAGCAAGAAACAAGAGGTATAAGTCTTACTATTTGATGTGTTCAATAACGAATATCAATAGCCAACAGTACACACATCCATCTATATTAAACTATTTTGTAGTTGGTTATGAATGGTTGGCTACTTTTGTTTTAAGCTCTAAGCACTTTTCTATGCAACATTTGTCCAATTCAGTCACAAACAAATAACGTTATTATTTGTCACATAATTAATAATTTTCCTGATAAGCTCGACTGTTATCGAAATGATCACGGCATATTGGCTCATCATGAATAATTGACGCAGCTGAAGTCATGACCGCTTTCTCAGGTAGGCAGGTCTAGTCATGATGTTGTCACACTATTGTGACTTGTTAGAAACATCAGTAAAACAGTAAAAATATTAAAACATTACAACATAGTCTACACAAACATAACATACAATTCACAAGTTACAAAAACATACATAAAAGGGCCTGCTGTGCCAGCAAGAGAGCACAGAAGAGAAGAGACCTACAACATGCGTCAGAGGAGCGTGAGACCGCCCTGCGCCACAAGCGTTCGCCTCGCGCGGAGTAGGCTGTAATTCCCACACTCATTCAATTCTCCCACTGGGACGAAGCAACTACAGTCCGTGCGCGGAGCTAAACGGAGACACTTCCATACAGGGCAAATGGCTGCGAGTTTCTGCAGAACGACTTGTGCGTTTATATGGATGTTTGCAGTTGTTTCAACCGCTCGAGTATATCCACCGAACGAAGGTAAGGAGTGGAGTGTTTTTTGAGTATTTTGGGGGATTTAGGGAGGGTAACGTTACGGTTATCCGCAGTATTTGGTTAGGCTACTCGCCGTGTCTTCATTGAGGGTCCGTTTCGGTCCCCTCTTTTCGACTACTGGACACTGATAGATCTTATTATTTGGTAATAATAACATTTTAACGTGTTTACACATTTGGAGTAGTGTGCACATCGGTTGGTTCAGCAAGTACCAACCTGCTTTGGATACGCTCCGATAGATATACAATGAGGAATGCCCCTTATCTATCCAACCTGCTGAAATCACTTTCCTTATCTCTGTAACTGTGTGTTTCAGTGACATTACTGGACACAAGGACAGTTCCCGGGGAGCTGAAATGGGCAGCCAATCCCACAGAAGGAGGGGTGAGTGAAGACTAACCTACTTAAAATCAAATCAAACTTTATTTGCCACATGCGCCAAATACAACAAGTGTAGACTTTACTGTGAAATGCTTACTTACAAGCCCTTAACCAACAGTGCAGTTCAAGAAGAAGAAAATATTTACCAAGTAGGCTAAAATAAAAAGTAATAATATAGAGTAACACAATAAGAATAACAATAACGAGGCTATATACAGAGGGCACCGGTACCGAGTCAGTGTGCAGGGGTACAGGCTAGTTGAGGTAATCTGTACATGTAGGTGGGGGCAAAGTGACTATACATAGGTAACAAACAAACAGCGAGTAGTAGCAGTGTACAAGGGGGGGGTGGTGTCAATGTAAATTGTCCGGTGGCGATTTTTATGAATTGTAAGCTGTCTAATGGCTTGGGGGTAGAAGCTGTTGAGGAGCCTTTTGGTCCGAGACTTGGCGCTCCGGTACCACTTGCCGTGCAATAGCAGAGAAAACAGTCTATAACTTGGGTGACTGGAGTCTGACAATTTTATGAGCTTTCCTCTGACACCGCCTATTATATAGGTCCTCGTTCGCACTACCCTATGTAGCGCCTTACGGTCAGATGCAGAGCAGTTGCCATACCAGGCGGTGATGCAACGAGTCAGTATGCTCTCGATGGTGCAGCTGTAGAACCTTTTGAGGATCTGGGGACCCATGCTAAATCTTTTCAGTCTCCTGGGGAGGAAAAGGTTTTGTCGTGCCCTTTTCACGACTGTCTTGGTATGTTTGGACCATGATAGTTCGTTGGTGATGTGGACACCAAGGATATTGAAACTCTCGACCCGCTCCACGACAGCGATGTTAATGGGGGCCTGTTCGGCCCGCCTTTTCCTGTAGTCCACGATCAGCTCCTTTGTCTTGCTCACATTGAAGGAGAGGTTGTTGTCCTGGCACTACGCTGCCAGTTCTCTGACCTCCTCCCTATAGGCCGTCTCATCGTTGTCGGTGATCAGGCCTACCACTGTTGTGTCATCAGCAAACTTAATGATGGTGTTGGAGTTGTTTGGCCATGCAGTCGTAGGTGAACAGAGAATACAGGAGGGGACTAAGTACACACCCATGTGGGGCCCCAGTGTTAAGGATCAGCATGGCAGACATGTTGTTGCCTACTCTTACCACCTGGGGGGCAGCCCATCAGGAACTCCAGGATCCAGTTGCAGAGGGAGGTGTTTTGTCCCAGAGTCCTTAGCTTAGTGATGAGCATTGTGGGCACTATGGTGTTGAACGCTGAGCTGAAGTCAATGAACAGCATTCTCACATTGGTGTTCCTTTTGTCCAGTTGAGAAAGGGCAATGTGGAGTGTGATTGAGATTGCGTCATCTGTGGATCTGTTGTGGCTGAATGCAAATTGGAGTGGCTCTAGGGTGTCAGGGAGGATGCTGTTGATGTGAGCCAGGACCAGCCTTTCAAAGCACTTCTTGGCTACCGACGTGAGTGCCATGGTGCAGTAATCATTTAGGCAGGTTACCTTTGCTTCCTTGGGCACAGGGACTATGGTGGTCTGCTTGAAACATGTAGGTATTACAGACTCGGTCAGGGAGAGGTTGAAAATGTCAGTGAAGACACTTGACAGTTGGTCCGCGCATGCTTTGAGTACACGTCCTGGTAATCTGTATGGCCCAGCGGCTTTGTGAATGTTGACCTGTTTAACCTCTCCTAGGGTAGGTGGGACGAAATCGTCCCACCTACGCAACAGCCAGTGTAATCCCGTGGCGCGATATTCAAATACCTTAGAAATGCTATTACTTCAATTTCTCAAACATATGACTATTTTACACCATTTTAAAGACAAGACTCTCGTTAATCTAACCACACTGTCCGATTTCAAAAAGGCTTTACAACGAAAGCAAAACATTAGATTATGTCAGCAGAGTACCCAGCCAGAAATAATCAGACACCCATTTTTCAAGCTAGCATATAATGTCACATAAACCCAAACCACAGCTAAATGCAGCACTAACCTTTGATCTTCATCAGATGACAATCCTAGGACATTGTTATACAATACATGCATGTTTTGTTCAATCAAGTTCATATTTATATCAAAAACCAGCTTTTTACATTAGCATGTGACGTTCAGAACTAGCATACCCCCCGCAAACTTCCGGTGAATTTACTAAATTACTCACGATAAACGTTCACAAAAAACATAACAATTATTTTAAGAATAATAGATACAGAACTCCTCTATGCACTCGCTATGTCCGATTTTAAAATAGCTTTTCGGTGAAAGCACATTTTGCAATATTCTGAGTAGATAGCCCGGCATCACAGGGCTAGCTATTTAGACACCCACCAAGTTTAGCCCTCACCAAAGTCAGATTTACTATAAGAAAAATGTTATTACCTTTGCTGTTCTTCGTCAGAATGCACTCCCAGGACTTCTACTTCAATAACAAATTTTGGTTTGGTTCAAAATAATCCATAGTTATGTTCAAATATCCTCTGTTTTGTTCGTGCGTTCAAGACACTATCCGAAGTGTAAAGAAGGGTGACGCGCCCGACGCGTTTCGTGACTAAAAAATTATAAATATTCCATTACCGTACTTCGAAGCATGTCAACCGCTGTTTAAAATAAATTTTTATGCCATTTTTCTCGTAAAAAAGTGATAATATTCCGACCGGGAAACCGTGTTTACGTTCAAAGAGAGAGAAAATAAAAACATGGGGTCGCCTCGTGCACGCGCCACAGTCTCATTGTCCTCTGATAGACCACTTACCAAAGGCGCTAATGTTTTTCAGCCAGGGGCTGCCTCGACATCATTCAGCTTTTTCCCGGGTTCTGAGAGCCTATGGGAGCCGTAGGAAGTGTCACGTTACAGCAAAGATCCTAAGTTTAATAAAAAGAGTCAAGAAGCCCAAGGAATGGTCAGAATCTTCTCAGGTTTTTGCCTGCCATATGAATTCTGTTATACTCACAGACACCATTCAAACAATTATATGCATATTCTAGTTTCTGGGCAGTAGTAATAACCAGATTAAATCGGGTACGTTTTTTATCCGGCCGTGCAAATACTGCCCCCTACCCTCAACAGGTTAAAGGTTTTGTTCACATCGGCTACCGAGAGCATTATCACACAGTCATCCAGAACAGCTGGTGCTCTCGTGCATGCTTCAGTGTTGCTTGCCTCACAGCGAGCATCAAAGGCATTTAGCTCGTCTGGTAGGCTCGCGTCACTGGGCAGGTCGTGTCTGGGTTTCCCTTTGTCGTCCGTAATAGTTTTCAAGCCCTGCCACATCCGACAAGTGTCAGAGTCGGTGTAGTAGGATTCAATCGTAATCCTGTATTGACGCTTTGCTTGTTTGATGGTTCGTCTGAGGATATAGCGGGATTTCTTGTAAGAGTCCGGATTAGTCTCCCGCTCCTTGAAAGCGGCAGCTCTAGCCTTTAGCTTGATGCGGATGTTGCCTGTAATCTAACAATGACTACTTCAGTGACAATGTGAAGATGGACTGCATTCTACTGCACCCTCCAACTCTCTCTCTTACTCTCTCTAACACTCTTTCTCTCTCTCTTTTTCTCCCTCACTCTCCCTTTACAACCTCTTTGTTGGTTTAAGTTATTGGTGAACTTGACTTCTCTCCAGACTCCTTTCCAGTGTCCCTTGGTTCATTTTATTTTACTGAACTGCTTGATTGACAAGGTCCTGGTCCCCATGCACTGAGCCCTTTGATTGCCAGAACCCCCCCACCCCTACCCCTCCACACACACACAGACACACACTCACACTCCCATCTTCACATCACAGTCGGGGCCAGTTTACAGCTTCATGACCAGGTCCTATTGAATACCTCTATACACTCTCTGGCCTGCTACATCTAAAGCTCTCGACAGCAGGGTGAAGACACATTATTATTATTATTATTATTATTATTACATGGTAATAAGATGCCAATTACACATAGTTAGACGAGTTCACCATACAGCCCCATACAATGTCCTTGATAAACTATCCAAGATAAAAGCATGGAAGGTTTTGTAGTCACTGAAGCTGATTAATGATTCTAAATGATGTTGGGGTCTCCCGAGTGGCGCAGTGGTCTAAGGCACTGCATCACAGTTGCTAGCTGTGCCACTGGAGATCCTGGTTCGAGTCCAGGCTCTGTCGCAGCCGGCCGCAACCAGGAAACCAATGGGACGGTGCACAATTGGCCCAGCGTCGTCTGGGATAAGGGAGGGTTTGGTCGGCAGGGATGTCCTTGTCCCATCGCACTCTAGTGACTCCTGTGGAGGGCAGGGTGCAATGCACACTGACACAGTCGCCAGTTGTAAGGTGTTTCCTCCGACACATTGGTGTGGCTGGCTTCTGGGTTAAGCGAGCAGTGTGTCAAGAAGCAGTGCGGCTTGGCTGGGTTGTGTTTCAGAGGACGCATGGCTCTCGACCTTCGACTCTCCCAAGTCCGTACGGGAGTTGCAGCGATGAGACAAAACTGTAACTACCAATTGGGTACCACGAAATTGGGGAGAAAAAGGGGTCTAATAATCGGAATGTTTGTGTGTGTGTGTTGCCAGTGGGAGGAGGTGAGCATCATGGATGAGAAGAACATCCCCATCAGAACGTACCAGGTGTGTAACGTGATGGAACCCAGCCAGAGCAACTGGCTTAGAACCGACTGGATCCCTCGATCTGGAGCGCAGCGAATCTATGTCGAGATCAAGTTCACCCTCCGGGACTGTAACAGCCTGCCTGGAGTCACTGGCACCTGCAAGGAGACCTTCAACCTCTACTACTATGAGTCTAACAATGACAGAGAGCACTACATCAGAGAGAGCAACTTCCTCAAGATCGACACAGTGGCAGCCGACGAGAGCTTCACTCAGGTTAGGACTCTTGCTTTGTTAATACTCTCTCTGTCAAAGTTTCAGATCTGACGGTATGTTGATTTGATGTTGTTTTTTCAGTGTAAAAATTACCATGAGGTAACATTGTGTTGCAATGGCTATTGATAATTATTAATGATATTATTATTATTATTATTATTATGATGATCAGGTGGACATCGGGGATCGCATCATGAAGCTAAACACGGAGGTGCGTAATGTAAAGGTCACAACCCGGAAGGGTTTCTACCTGGCGTTCCAGGATGTTGGCGCCTGCATCGCTCTGATCTCCGTTCGCGTTTTCTACAAGACCTGCCCCCTCAGCATCCGTAACCTGGCAACCTTCCCAGATACTAACACTGGAGCTGACACTTCCTCTTTAGTGGAGGTCAGGGGGTCGTGTGTGAACCAATCAGAGGAAAGGGAGGAGCCTAAGATGTATTGTGGCGCAGATGGGGAATGGCTGGTTCCCATTGGTGGGTGTGTCTGTAACCCGGGATACGAGGAGAAAGGTGGAGCCTGTCAGGGTAAGGAATTTGATTTACATATATTTCAATTTAATTACCACATTTTATTTGAAATTGTATCGAACCATGGGCTATGCACTTAACTTTAGCTCAGTCGACTAAGTCATCGGCTCTGAGCTCTGGAAGAGACATGGAAATAGGAGAGACTGTCGGGAACAGACGTTCTGAAGACAGTTTTTTATAGCACGCCATTTCTCTCTCTATTAAACACACGGAAACACACACACAGCGGTTGAGGCTCAATGCTTCAGTAGGGAGTGACATACAGCTGTGTGACTATTCTGCCAACCTTATTTATGATGGCCATAGCCGCAGCTATAACTTTTAGACGACTGCGGACCCAGCGGAGGGTGTGTGTGTGTGTGTGTGAGATAGTAGAGAAAGGGGTACCTATCAAATTTTTCTGTATGTGACAGACACCAGGTTCTCTCTCTCCCACTCTCTTCCTCTCTGTGCCTCTCTCTCCATTCATAACTCTCTCTCTTCCTCCATAGTAGAGTTAATGACATCTGAATGCTGTTTTCTTTAACAAGATTGAACTAAACCCTTGACTTTGGTCAGCTTTGATCTGAAGTTAAGGACCGGCTATTTTGAACAGTATATCCTTTCCCCCCACTCTATTAAATCAAGACTGCCCACTCAGGACTGGAGTACTCAAGTGGTGCCAAAGTACTGTCAGACTTAATGACCTACTGGACTGAATATTACATCTTAGCATTTCCATCATGTCACTTAGCGCAGTGGTACCCAACCAGAGCTACTAGGACCCCTGGGGGTACTTGGCCTATCTACAGGGGGTCCTTTTTTTATTTCTTTTTTTACCTTTATTTAACTAGGCAGGTCAGTTATGAACAAATTCTTATTTTCAATGACAGCCTATCAACAGTGGGTTAACTGCCTTGTTCAGGGGCAGAATGACAGATTTTTACCTTGTCAGCTCAGGGATTCTATCTTGCAACCTTTCGGTTATTAGCCCAACGCTCTAACCACTAGGCTACCTGCTGCCCCACTTGAGAAAACTCATGAGACAATAGGCCTACTGGTAAAATGCACATGAGGGGGTACTCCAGGCAGAGCAAAATTTAGTTGGTGGTACAGTAACCAAAAAAGGTTAGGAACCACTGAATTAGTGGACTAGTGACCAACAGGGACAAAGAGAAACCGGGAAAGAACGAGGCAGTGAATGAGAAAAGTACTTTATAGCTCTATAGAGAGCTATGAAGAAAGAGTACCGTCCCCTCCCCCATGGAAGAAATCAAAAGGTGGCCCTCTCTCACAGCCTCGCCTGCCATTGGATGGATACAAGGTGGATAGTGGGAAGGGGGGAGGCATTAATCTTCAATGTGGGCTTGCTAAGGCTTGAGGAGGGTTGTGGAGGGGTGGAGAGAGAGAGAGGGAGGAGAGGAAGAAGGGATTAGTTTATGAATGAGGGAGGAGTTCTATGAGGAGGCCATTGGTGGATTAAGTCATTAATGACAGCCCAGCCTCCCAATTGTTGCTGTGTTGCAGTGTTAGAGGGGGTAAACATGAAAGAGGTTCAGGGTTACCCCCCTCCCCTAATCTTTATCCCCACCTGTGTACCTCCCCTGCAACCCTTCTAACGCTCCAACACAGCAGCAATTGGGAGGCTGGGCTGTCAGTGACGCCTTATGCCACCAATGACCTCCTGATAGAACTCCTTCCCCATTCACATACTAATCACCCCCCCCCCCCCCCCCCCCCCATTAAGAGCAGGGTCATGTCTGCTCTACCAAAACTTGCAACATTACCGCAAAAATGGAAGTAGGGAACTAGTCTGTCAGCATTAAAGACTATAATTGGTTATAGAAAATTGTGATAAATAAAAAAGTATACCAGTTTCATTTAAGGACGTACCGATTCCATGGTTTATGTATGAACTGATACTCAAAACTATGCCGGATTCAAAACTTAGAACTTTTCAATGTAAATTATTATACAAAATTCTTGCAACCAATAGAATGTTATATATACTGCTCAAAAAAATAAAGGGAACACTTAAACACAATGTAACTCCAAGTCAATCACACCTCTGTTAAATAAAACTGTCCACTTAGGAAGCAACACTGATTGACAATAAATTTCACATGCTGTTGTGCAAATGGAATAGACAACAGGTGGAAATTATAGGCAATTAGCAACACACCCCCAATAAAGGAGTGGTTCTGCAGGTGGGGACCACAGACCACTTCTCAGTTCCTATGCTTCCTGGCTGATGTTTTGGTCACTTTTGAATGCTGGCGGTGCTTTCACTCTAGTGGTAGCATGAGACGGAGTCTACAACCCACACAAGTGGCTCAGGTAGTGCAGCTCATCCAGGATGGCACATCAATGCGAGCTGTGGCAAGAAGGTTTGCTGTGTCTGTCAGCGTAGTGTCCAGAGCATGGAGGCACTACCAGGAGACAGGCCAGTACATCAGGAGACGTGGAGGAGGCCGTAGGAGGGCAACAACCCAGCAGCAGGACCACTACCTCCGCCTTTGTGCAAGGAGGAGCAGGAGAAGCACTGCCAGAGCCCTGCAAAATGACCTCCAGCAGGCCACAAATGTGCATGTGTCTGCTCAAACAGTCAGAAACAGACTCCATGAGGGTGGTATGAGGGCCCGACGTCCACAGGTGGGGGTTGTGCTTACAGCCCAACACCGTGCAGGACGTTTGGCATTTGCCAGAGAACACCAAGATTGGCAAATTCGCCACTGGCGCCCTGTGCTCTTCACAGATGAAAGCAGGTTCACACTGACCACGTGACAGACGTGACAGAGTCTGGAGACGCCTTGGAGAATGTTCTGCTGCCTGCAACATCCTCCAGCATGACCGGTTTGGCGGTGGGTCAGTCATGGTGTGGGGTGGCATTTCTTTGGGGGGCCGCACAGCCCTCCATGTGCTCGCCAGAGGTAGCCTGACTGCCATTAGGTACCGAGATGAGATCCTCAGACCCCTTGTGAGACCATATGCTGGTGCGGTTGGCCCTGGGTTCCTCCTAATGCAAGACAATGCTAGACCTCATGTGGCTGGAGTGTGTCAGCAGTTCCTGCAAGAGGAAGACATTGATGCTATGGACTGGCCCGCCCGTTCTCCAGACCTGAATCCAATTGAGCACATCTGGGACATCATGTCTCGCTCCATCCACCAACGCCACGTTGCACCATAGACTGTCCAGGAGTTGGCGGATGCTTTAGTCCAGGTCTGGGAGGAGATCCCTCAGGAGACCATCCGCCACCTCATCAGTAGCATGCCCAGGCATTGTAGGGAGGTCATACAGGCACGTGGAGGCCACACACACTACTGAGCCTCATTTTGACTTGTTTTAAGGACATTACATCAAAGTTGGATCGGCCTGTAGTGTGGTTTTCCACTTTAATTTTGAGTGTGACTCCAAATCCAGACCTCCATGGGTTGATAAATTGTATTTCCATTGATTATTTTTGTGTGATTTTTGTTGTCAGCACATTCAACTATGTAAAGAAAAAAGTACTTAATAAGATTATTTCATTCATTCAGATCTAGGATGTGTTGTTTAAGTGTTCCCTTTATTTTTTGGAGCAGTAAATATATATATATATATATATATATATATATATATATATATATATATATATATATATGGGGGATACAGCCTATCCATCTCTGCAGATTTTGCTGCGAAGAGACAGAATCATTAGATCATTTGTTTTGGTACTGTCCATATGTCGCTTATTTTTGGTCACAGGTCCAGGAATGACTGAGAAATTGTGACATTTACCTGGAGATAACTCTGCAGATAGCACTACTGGGTGATCTGAAAAGTCATAGTCAATCGATCAATAAAAAAATAATATTTTTAGCATACTTTTTTTTTTAAATTTACAATCTGTAGAAATTGTGAGAATAGAAAGGTTCTGAATTTTTGTGAAACATAACAGCATAGTTGAAAAATAATGTCAAATAGAAATCCAATATGGATGGTGTTAAGATATAGATGGGAGTGGTTGAATGGAGCTGAAGGTTGGGACTAATAACAACACGTTAACTAATGTAAAGCATACTGTGTCCGTAAAACGTATATACTACCATTCAAAAGTTTGGGGTGACTTAGAAATCTCCTTGTTTTTTAAATAAAATCAAAACAAAATCCACAAAAATAACATCAAATTGATCAGAAATACACTGTAGATATTGTTAATGTTGTAAATTACTATTGTAGCTGGAAATGGCTGATTTTTAACGGAATATCTACATAGACGTATAGAGGCCCATTATCAGCAACTATCACTCCTGTGTTCCAATGGCACGTTGTGTTAGCTTATCCAAGTTTATCATTTTAAAAGGCTAATTGATCATTAGAAAAAACTTTTGCAATTATGTTAGCACAGCTGAAAATTGTTGTTCTGATTTAAAGAAGCAGTAAAACTGACCTTCTTTAGACTAGTTGAGTATCTGGAGCATCAGCATTTGTTGGTTCGATTACAGGCTCAAAATGGCCAGAAACAAATAACTTTCTTCTGAAACTAGTCAGTCTATTCTTGTTCTGAGAAATGAAGGCTATTCCATGCGAGAAACAGACGCCTCACAAGTCCTCAACTGGCAGCTTCATTAAATAGTACCCCCAAAACACCAGTCTCAATGTCAACAGTGAAGAGGCGTCTCCGGGATGCTAGCCTTCTAGGCAGAGTTCCACTGTCCAGTGTCTGTGTTCTTTTGCCCATCTTAATCTTTTCTTTTTATTGGCCAGTCTGAGATATGGCTTGTTCTTTGCAACTCTGCCTAGAAGGCCAGCGTCCCGGAGTCGCCTCTTCACCATTGACATATATTTGTATTTATTTTTTATTTAACTAGGCAAGTCAGTTAAGAAGAAATTCTTATTTACAATGACAGCCTACCAAAAGCCAAAAGGCCTCCTGTGGGGACAGGGGCCTAGGATAAAAAAATATATATATATAAATATAGGACAAAACACACATCACAACACGTCATAAAGAGACAACAACATAACAAGGCAGCAACACATGACAACACAGCATGGTAGCAACACAACATGCCAACAACATGGTAGCAAAACAACATGGTAGCAACACAAAAACATGGTATAAACATTATTGGGCAAAGTCCACAGCACAAAGGTCAAGAAGGTAGAGATGACAATACATCATACAAAGCAGCCACAACTGTCAGTACGAGTGTCCATGATTGAGTGACTGAGATAAAACTGTCAGTTTGAGTGTTTGTTGCAGCTCGTTCTAGTTGCAGCGAACTGAAAAGAGGAGCGACCCAGGGATGTGTGTGCTTTGGGAACCTTTAACAGAATGTGACTGGCAGAACGGGTGTTGTATGTGGAGAATTAGGGCTGCAGTAGATATCTCAGATAGGGGGGAGTGAGGCCTAAGAGGTTTATAAATAAGCATCAACCAGTGGGCCTTGCGACGGGTATACAGAGTTGACCAGTTTACAGAGGAGTATAGATTTCAGTGATGTGTCCTATAAGGAGCATTGGTAGCAAATCTGATGGGCGAATGGTAAGAACATCTAGCCGCTCCAGAGCACCCTTACCTGCCGATCTATAAATTATGTCTCCGTAATCTAGCATGGGTAGGATGGTCATTTGAATCAGAGTTAGCTTGGCAGCTGGGGTGAAAGAGGAGTGATTACAATAGAGGAAACCAAGTCTAGATGTAACTTTAGCCTGCAGTTTTGATATGTGCTGAGAGAAGGACAGTGTACCTCTAGCCATACTCCTAAGTACTTATGAGGTGACTACCTCAAGCTCTAAACCCTCAGAGGTAGTAATCACACTGGTGAGGAGATAGGCATTCTTCTTACCAAACCACATGACTGGTGTTTTGGAGGTGTTCAGAACAAGGTTAAGGGTAGAGAAAGCTGTGTGTGTGTGTGTGTTTACAGTGAGGGGGGAAAAAGTATTTGATCCCCTGCTGATTTTGTACAGCCGTGTCAATACTGCCCCCTAGCCCTAACAGGTTAACCGACGTAATCCACCCGAGGGGGTTTCAACAGGCTCCTCCATCGCGACGTCCCCTGAAGGCCCATCCGCTAGCCTGCTAGCCACGGCCCGCTAGCTATCTTGAGCATATCGGACTGTTAGCTGAAGAGGTCCATCAGCCAACTTCTTGGGCTACAATACCTATTTTGCCAATTGGCCTGGACCCCTTTTACTGCCTACACGGAGTCCTGCCTATCCATCACAACTGGTCTGCCGACGTAATCGTCCGAGGGGGCTACAACAGACTCTTCCATCGCGACGTCCCCCTAAGGCCCTTCTGCTAGCCCCAGCCCGCAGGCTGTCTGAATCGCCGTGTCTTTTCACCTAGCTACCCACTGGTCCCTATGATCACTCGGCTACGCATGCCTCTCCCTAATGTCAGTGTGCCTTGTCCATTGCTGTTTTGGTTAGTGATTATTGTCTTATTTCACTGTAGAGCCTCCAGCCCTGCTCAATATGCCTTAGCTAGAACCTTTTGTTCCACCTCCCACACATGCGGTGACTTCACCTGGTTTAAATGGTGTCTCTAGAGACAAAACCTCTCTCATCGTCACTCAATGCCTAGGTTTACCTCCACTGTATTCACATCCAACCATACCGTTGTCTGTACATTATGCCTTGAATCTATTCTTCCGCTCCCAGAAACCTGCTCATTTCACTCTCTGTTCCAGACGCACTAGACGACCAGATCTTATAGCCTTTAGCTGTATCCTTACCCTACTCCTCCTCTGTTCCTCTGGTGATGTAGAGGTTAATCCAGGCCCTGCAGCACCTAGCTCCACTCCCATTCCCCAGGCGCTCTCATTTGTTGAATGTAACCGTAAAAGCCTTAGTTTCATGCATGTTAACATTAGAAGCCTCCTCCCTAAATTTGTTTTATTCACTGCTGTAACACACTCTGCCAACCCAGATGTCCTAGCCGTGTCTGAATCCTGGCTTAGGAAGGCCACCAAAAATCCAGAGATTTACATCCCCAACTATAACATTTCCCGACAAGATAGAACTGCCAAAGGGGGTGGAGTTAGCCTGCAGAGTTCTGTCATACTATCCAGGTCTGTGCCCAAACACTTCGAGCTTCTACTTCTAAAAATCCACCTTTCCAGAAACAAGTCTCTCACAGCTACCGCTTGTTAAAGACCACCTTCAGCCAACCTGCTGTGCCCTGGACGCCATATGTGAATTGATTGCCCCCCATCTATCTTCAGAGCTCGTACTGTTAGGTGACCTAAACTGGGACATGCTTAACACCCCGGCCATCCTACAATCTAAGTAAGATGCCCTCAATCTCACACAAATTATCAATGAACCTACCAGGTACAACCCCAAATCTGTAAACACGGGCACCCTCATAGATATCATCCTGACCAACCTGCCCTCTAAATACACCTCTGCTGTCTTCAACCAGGATCTCAGCGATCACTGCCTCATTGCCTGTGTCCGTAATGGGTCTGCGGTCAAACGACCACCCCTCATCGCTGTCAAACGCTCCCTAAAACACTTCAGCGAGCAGGCCTTTCTAATTGACCTGGCCCGGGTATCCTGGAAGGATATTGACCTCATTCCGCCTGTTAATTCTTTAAGTGCTTTCCTCACCATCTTAAATAAGCATGCCCCATTCAAAAATGTAGAACCAGGAACAGATGTAGCTCTTGCTTCACTCCAGACCTGACTGCCCTTGACCTGCACAAAAACATCCTGTGGCCTACCGCATCAGCATCGAAAAGCCCCCGCGATATGCAACTTTTCAGGGAAGTTAAGAACCAATATACACAGGCAGTTAGGAAAGCAAAGGCTAGCTTTTTCAAATAGAAATTTTAATCCTGTAGCTCAAACTCCAGAAAGTTCTGGGACACAGTAATGTCCATGGAGAATAAGAGCACCTCCTCCCAGCTGCCCACTGCACTGAGGCTAGGAAACACTGTCACCACCGATAAATCCACGATAATTGAGAATTTCAAAAGCATTTTTCTATGGCTAGCCATGCTTTCCACCTGGCTACCCCTACCCCGGTCAACAGCCCTGCACCCCCCCCCAGCAACTTGCCCAAGCCTCCCCATTTCTCCTTCACCCAAATCCAGATAGCTGATGTTCTGAAAGAGTTGCACAATCTGGACCCCTACAAATCAGCTGGGCTAGACAATCTGGACCCTTTTTCTAAAATTATCCGCCGCGATTGTTGCAACCCCAATTACTAGCCTGTTCAACCTCTCTTTCATATCGTCTGAGATCCACAAAGATTGGAACGCTGCCGCGGTCATCCCCCTCTTCAAAGGGGGAGACACTCTAGACCCAAACTGTTACAGACCTATATGTATCCTACCCTGTCTTTCTAAGGTCGTCGAAAGCCAAGTTAACAAACAGATCACCAACAGTTTCGAATCCCACCGTACCTTCTCCACTATTCAATCTGGTTTCCGAGCTGGTCATGAGTGCACCTCAACCACGCTCAAGGTCCTAAACGATATCATAACCGCCATTGATTAAAGATAATACTGTGCAGCCGTATTCATCGACCTGGCCAAGGCTTTCGACTCTGTCAATCACCAGATTCTTATCCGCAGACTCAACAGCCTTGGTTTCTCAAATGATTGCCTCGTCTGGTTCACCAACTACTTCTCAGACAGAGTTCAATGTGTCAAATCGGAGGGCCTGTTGTCTGGACCTCTGGCAGTCTCTATAGGGGTGCCACAGGGTTCAATTCTCGGGCTGACTCTCTTCTCTGTATACATCGATGATGTCGCTCTTGCTGCTGGTGATTCCCTGATCCACCTCTACGCAGACGACACCATTCTGTATACTTCTGGCCCTTTGGACACTGTGCTAACTAACCTCCAGACGAGCTTCAGTGCCATACATCTTTCCTTCCGTGGCCTCCAACTGCTATTAAATGCAAGTAAAACTAAATGCATGCTCTTCAACCGATCGCTGCCGCACCTGCCTGCCCGTCCAGCATCACTACTCTGGACGGTTCTGACTTAGAATATGTGGACAACTACAAATACCTAGGTGTCTGGTTAGGCTGTAATCTCTCCTTCCAGACTCATTATTAAGCATCTCCAATCCAAAATTAAATCTAGAATCAGCTTCCTATTTCGCAGCAGAGACTCCTTCACTCATGCTGCCAAACATACCCTCGTAAAACTGACTATCCTAGTGATCCTTGACTTCGGCAATGTCATTTACAAAATAGCCTCCAACACTCTACTCAGCAAATTGGATGCAGTCTATCACAGTGCCATACGTTTTGTCACCAAAGCCCCATATACTACCCACCACTGCGACCTGTATGCTCTTGTTGGCTGGCCCTCGCTTCATATTCATTGCCAAGCCCACTGGCTCCAGGTCATCTATAAAACTTTGCTAGGTAAAGCCCAGCCTTATCTCAGCTCACTGGTCACCATAGCAGCACCCACTCGTAGCACATGCTCCAGCGGGTATATTTCACTGGTCACCCCCAATTCTACCTTTGGCCGCCTTTCCTTCCAGTTCTATGCTGCCAATGACTGGAACGAATTGCAAAAATCACTGAAGCTGGAGACCCATATCTCCCTCACTAACTTTCAGCATCAGCTGTCAGAGCAGCTCACAGATCATTGCACCTGTTCATAGCCCATCTGTAAATAGCCCATCCAACTACCTCATCCCCATATTGTCTTTTTTTTCTCCTTTGCACCCCAGTATCTCTACTTGCCTATTCATCTTCTGCACATCTATCACTCTAGTGTTAATTGCTAGGCTGTAGTGGCGAAGCCATTACAATTTATTTCTTGCCTTACCTCCCTAATCTTACCTCATTTGCACACACTGTATATAGATTTTGTTCTATTGTTATTGACTGTACGTTTGTTTATTCCATGTGTAACTGTTGATTGTGTCACACTGCTTTGCTTTATCTTGGCCAGGTCGCAGTTGTAAATGAGAACTTGTTTTCAACTGGCCTACCTGGTTAAATAAAGGTGAAATAAAAATAGAAGAAAAGAAATAGTGCGTGTGGGTGGTATCTGTGTGTATGTGGGTGGTATCTGTGTGTGTGTGTGTGTGTGGTATACAGTTGAAGTCAGAAGTGTACATACACCTTAGCTAAATACATTTAAACCCAGTTTTTCACAATTCCTGACATTGAATCCCAGTAAAGATTCCCTGTTTTAGGTCAGTTAGGATCACCACTTTATTTTAAGAATGTGAAATGTAAGAATAATAGTAGAGAGAATTATTTATTTCAGCTTTTATTTCTTTCATCACATTCCCAGTGGGTCAGAAGTTTACATACACTCAATTAGTATTTGGTAGCATTGCCTTTAAATTATTTAACTTGGGTCAAACGTTTGGGGTAGCCTTCCACTAGCTTCCCACAATAAGTTGGGTGAATTTAGGCCCATTCCTCCTGACAGAGCTGGTGTAACTGAGTCAAGTTTGTAGTCCTTGCTTGCACACACGTTTTCAGTTCTGCCCACGAATGTTCTATGGGATTGAGGTCAGTGCTTTCTGATGGCCATTCCAATACCTTGACTTTGTTGTCCTTAAGCCATTTTGCCACAACTTTGGAAGTATGTTTGGGGGTCATTGTCCATTTGGAAGACCCATTTGCGACCAAGCTTTAACTTCCTGACTGATGTCTTGAGATGTTGCTTTAATATATCCACATCATTTTCCTCCCTCATGATGCCATCTATTTTGTGAAGTGCACCAGCCCCTCCTGCAGCAAAACACCCCCACAACATGATGCTGCCACCCCCGTGCTTCACGGTTGGGATGGTATTCTTCGGCTTGCAAGCCTCCCCCTTTTTCCTCCAAACTTAATGATGGTCATTATGGCCAAACAGTTCTATTTTTGTTTCACCAGACCAGAGTACATTTCTCCAAAAAGTACCATCTTTGTCCCCATGTGCAGATACAAACCGTAGTCTGGCTTTTTATGGCGGTTTTGGGACAGTGGCTTCTTCCTTGCTGAGCGGCCTTTCAGGTGTCGATATAGGTGTCACGTCCTGACCAGTAAAGGGGTTATTTGTTATATTATTTGGTCAGGACGTGGCAGGGGGTATTTGTTTAGAGTGTTTCGGGGTTTGTTGGGCTATGTGTTTTTGTAGAGGGGTGTTTGATTTGAGTGTTCTAGGGTTTTGGTTTATGTTCTATGTTAGTATATTTCTATGTTCTAGTCTAGTCTGTTTAGTTTATTGATTTGGCCTTCAATTGGAGGCAGCTGTTCCTCGTTGCCTCTGATTGAAGGTCCTATGTATAGGGGTGTTTTGGTAATGGGAATTGTGGGTAGTTGTCTCCTGTTTAGTGTCTATGCACCTGATAGGACTGTTAGTGTCGTTCGTTGTGTTTTGTATACGTGTTTTGTTTGTTTTTCCTTCTTTTCACAATTAAAGAAGATGAGTATACATTTTCCCGCTGCACCTTGGTCCACTCATTACGACACCCGTTACAATAGGACTCGTTTTACTGTGGATATAGATACTTCTGTACCTGTTTCCTCCAGCATCTTCACAAGGTCCTTTGCTGCTGTTCTGGGATTGATTTGCACTTTTCGCACCAAAGTACGTTCATCTCTAGGAGACAGAACGCATCTCCTTCCTGAGCAGTATGACTGCTGCATGGTCTCATGGTGTTTATACTTGCATACTATTGTTTGTACAGATGAATGTGGTACCTTCAGGCATTTGGAAATTGCTCCCAAGGATGAACCAGACTTGTGGAGGTCTACAAAATAAATTCTGAGGTCTTAGCTGATTTCTTTTGATTTTCCCATGATGTCAAGAAAAGAGTCACTGAGTTTGAAGGTAGGCCATGAAATACATCCACAGGTACACCTCCAATTGACTCAAATGATGTCAATTAGCCTATCAGAAGCTTCTGAAGCAATGATGTCATTTTCTGTAATTTTCCAAGCTGTTTAAAGGCTCAGTCAACTTATTGTATGTAAACTTCTGACCCACTGGAATTGTGATGCAGTGAAATAATCTGTCTGTAAACAATTGTTGGAAAAATGACTTGTGTCATGCACAAAGTAGATGTCCTAACCGACTTGCCAAAACTATAGTTTGTTAACCATGGAGTGGTTGGAAAAACAAGTTTTAATGACTCCAACCTAAGTGTATGTAAACTTCCGATTTCAACTGTATGTGTGTATGTGGGTGGTGTGTATGTGAGTGGTGTCTGTGTGTGGGTGGTGTGTGGGTGGTGTCTGTGTGTGGGTGGTGTCTGTGTGTGGGTGGTAATTTTGTGTGTATTTGTGGGTGGTGTTTGTGTGTACAGTGCCTTCAGAAAATATTTACAACCTGTAACGACGGTCGTCAGGAATGGACCAAGGCGCAGCGGGTTGAGTGCTCATAATTAACTTTTTAATGAAAACACTTATACAAACAAAACGATGGACGACAAATACAGACTTGAAGGCAACCGACAGCAATTCAAGTGACAACCTCCCACAAATACAAAAAATATATAGGACTCTCAATCAAAGGCAACTAGACAACACCTGCCTTCAATTGAGAATCCACACCCCAATTAACTAAACATAGAAACAGACCAACTAGAAAGAACAGACTAACAGAGCAGTGACCAAAATACATAAATCAACTACCCTCTACATAATACACACACCCTGAACCACATAAACCAAATACCCGCTGCCACGTCCTGACCAGCCTACACTAACAAAATAACCCTCATACTGGTCAGAACGTGACATTACCCCCCCCCCCCCCCCCAAAGGTGCAGACCCCGGATGCACCTCACACACAAAAAAAAACAAATAACCCCCAAAACACTAATAAATCCCCAAAAGTACATGGGGGGGAAGGGAGGGTGGCCACCGTCACCGAGGGTGGCCACCGTCACCGACGGTGCTCCTGCAACACCCCCCCCCCCCTAACCCCAATACTCCCCCCTCAGAAGGTGGCTCAGGAGCCGGACGCAGACCCCACTCCACCCCTGGCTCACTCCCCTCATAAACTGTCTCTACAGTGATGTCCCTCTCTGTCGACCCCGGACTGTAGGGTGACTCTAGGGGCTCTGGACTGTAGGGTGACTCTAGGAGCTCTGGACTGTAGGGTGACTCTAGGAGCTCTGGACTGTAGGGTGACTCTAGGAGCTCTGGACTGTAGGGTGACTCTAGGAGCTCTGGACTGTAGGGTGACTCTAGGAGCTCTGGACTGTAGGGTGACTCTAGGAGCTCTGTACTGTAGGAAGACTCTAGGAGCTCTGGACTGTAGGAAGACTCTAGGAGCTCTGGACTGTAGCCAGACTCACTCGGCTCTGAACAGTGGGCCGCCTCACCTGGTTCCGAACAGTGGGCCGTCTCTCTCCGGGGCACTGCCGCCGGAAGCTCTGGACGAGGCACTGTTGCCGGAAGTTCTGGACTGTAGCCAGACTCACTCGGCTCCGAACAGTGGGCCGTCTCACCTGGTTCCGAACAGTGGGCCATCTCGCTCTGGACGAGGCACTGTCGCCGGAAGTTCTGGACGAGGCACTGTTGCCGGAAGTTCTGGACTGTAGCCAGACTCACTCGGCTCTGAACAGTGGGCCGTCTCTCTCCGGGGCACTATCGCCGGAAGGCCTGGTGCGTGGGGCTGACTTAGGACGTGCCAGACTAAGGACACGCACCACATGGCTAGTACGAGGAACATGGACAGGACGTGCTGGACTGGGCTGACGCACTGAAGCCTGGTGCGTGGTGCTGGTAATGGAGGTACCATACTGGAGACACGCACCTTAGGGCTAGTGCGTGGAGCGGGAACAGGACGTACTGGACTGGGCTGACGCACTGGAAGCCTGATGCGTGGTGCTGGTACTGGATATGCCAGACTGGAAACACACACCTTAGGGCTAGTGCGTGGAGCGGGAACAGGACGTACTGGACTGGGCTGACGCACTGGAATCCTGGTGCGTGGTGCTGGTACTGGATATGCCAGCCTGGAAACACACACCATAGGGCTAGTGCGTGGAGCGGGAACAGGACGTACTGGACTGGGCTGATGCACTGGAAGCCTAGTGCGTGGTGCTGGTACTGGATATGCCAGACTGGAAACACACACCTTAGGGCTAGTGCGTGGAGCAGGAACAGGACGGGTTGGACTGGGCTGACGCACTGGAAGCCTGGTGCGTGGTGCTGGTACTGGATATGCCAGCCTGGAAACACACACCTTAGGGCTAGTGCGTGGAGCGGGAACAGGACGTACTGGACTGGGCTGATGCACTGGAAGCCTAGTGCGTGGTGCTGGTACTGGATATGCCAGACTGGAAACACACACCTTAGGGCTAGTGCGTGGAGCGGGAACAGGATATATTGGACCGTGAAGGCGCACTGGCGGTCTCGAGCGCAGTACTGGCTCCACCCTTCCTGGCTGGATGCCCGCTTTCCCCTGACAAATGCGGGACGCAGGTACTGTGCACACCGGCCTGTGAATACTAGGCCTCAACGCCGTGCACCTCACTCCAACGCATGGGACCTGACAAATACTAGGCTGCCCCCAATAAGCACGGGGATTTGGCTTGGGGCTCAATCCTGGCCCTGCCAAACTACCCGTGTGCCCCCCCCCAAAAAAATTGGGGGGCTGCCTCTCCGGCTTAATAGCCAGTCGTGTTCCCCTGTAGCGTTCCCAGTCTTCGCTCCATTTTTTCCATGGGCCCTCTCCGGCCATAATCTGTTCCCATGTCCATTTCTCCCGTTGGCCCAACTCAAATTCCCTTTTCTCCTCAACGTCCACCTGTTGTTCCTTCCTTCGCTGCTTGGTCCGGATTTGGTGGGAGGTTCTGTAACGACGGTCATCAGGAATGGACCAAGGCGCAGCGGGTTGAGTGCTCATAATTAACTTTTTAATGAAAACACTTATACAAACAAAACGATGGACGACAAATACAGACTTGAAGGCAACCGACAGCAATTCAAGTGACAAACTCCCACAAACACACCCTAATATATAGGACTCTCAATCAAAGGCAACTAGACAACACCTGCCTTCAACTGAGAGTCCACACCCCAATTAACTAAACATAGAAACAGACCAACTAGAAAGAACAGACTAACAGAGCAGTGACCAAAAACCCCGAAATACAGAAATCAACTACCCTCTACATAATACACACACCCCGAACCACATAAACCAAATACCCTCTGCCACGTCCTGACCAGCCTACACTAACAAAATAATACTGGTCAGAACGTGACACAACCGTTGACTTTTTCCACATTTTGTTGTGTTTAAAAGTGGGATTAAAATAGATTTGATTGTATTTTTTGTCAAGTATCTACACAAAATACACAATTCTTCAAGCTCTGTCAAGTTGTTTGTTGATCATTGCTAGACAACCATTTTCAGGTCTTGCCATAGATTTTCAAGTAGATTTAAGCCAAAATTAACTCAGACACTCAGGAACATTCACTGTCTTTGGTAAGCAACTCCAGTGTGGATTTGCTTTGTGTTTTAGGTTATTGTCATGCTGAAAGGCGAATTCATATCCCAGTGTCTGTTGGAAAGCAGACTGAACCAGATTTTCCTCTAGGCTTTTGCCTGTGCTTTGCTCTATAAAAAGCTCAGTTACTTTTTATATAAAAAAAACCTCCTTAGTAATTGCTGATGACAAACCTACCCATAACATGATGCTGCCACCACCATGCGTGAAAATATGAAGAGTGGTACTCAGTGATGTGTTGTTGTCAGGGATTTCTTCGTCTTCTGACAATATAACGAAATCATCGTCGGAAAAGGTAGACCAATACGCAGCAGGTATGTGATTGTTCATTTTGAACATTTATTCACTTCAAAACGAACGTACAAAAATAACAAAAAAACACGAACGATTGACAAACTGACAGTCTGGTAAGGCACTCGGCTAAACACAGAACAATCACCCACAAAATACAAGACAAACACACCCAACTAATATAGGACTTCCAATCAAAGGCAACACCAAACAGCTGCCTTCAATTGGAAGTCCAACCCCAATTAACTCAACATAGAACCAGACACACTAGACTAAACATAGAAATACATAAACCAAAACCCGGAAATACTAAATCAAACACCCTTTTAACAAACACACCACCCCGAACCACATAAAACGAATACCCTCTGCCATGTCCTGACCAAACTACAATACTAATTAACCCTTATACTGGCCAGGACGTGACAGTTGTTGGATTTTCCACAAACATAATGCTTTGTATTCAGGACATGAAGTTAATTTCTTTGCAGTTTTACTTTAGTGCCTTATTGCAAGCAGGATGCATGTTTTGGAATATTTTTATTCTGTACAGGCTTCCTTCTTTTCACTCTGTCATTTAGGTCATTATTGTGGAGCAACTACAATGTTGTTGTTTCGTCTTCAGTTTTATCCTATCATAGCCATTAAACTCTGTAACAGCTTTAAAGTCACCATTTGGCCTCATGGTGAAATCCCTGAGTGGTTTCCTTCCTCTCCAGCTACTTAGTTAGGAAGGAACCCTATACCTTTGTTGTGACTGGGTGTATTGATACACCATCCAAAGTGTAATTAATAACTTCACCAAGCTCAAAGGGATATTCAGTGTGTTTTTTCCATCTACCAATAGGTGCCCTTCTTTGCGAGGCATTGGAAAACCTCCCTGGGCTTTGTGGTTGAATCTGTGTTTGAAATTCACCGCTCGACTGAGGACCTTACAGATACAGTGAGGGGAAAAAAGTATTTGATCCCCTGCTGATTTTGTACGTTTGCCCACTGACAAAGAAATTATCAGTCTATCATTTTAATGGTAGGTTTATTTGACCAATGAGAGACAGAATAACATACAAAATCCAGAAAAACGGATTTCAAAAATGTTATAAATTGATTTGCATTTTATTGAGGGGAAATAAGTATTTTACCCCCTCTCAATCAGAAAGATTTCTGGCTCCCAGATGTCTTTTATACAGGTAACGAGCTGAGATTAGGAGCACACTCATAAAGGGAGTGCTCCTAATCTCAGCTTGTTACCTGTATAAAAGACACCTGTCCACAGAAGCAATCAATCAATCAGATTCCAAACTCTCCACCATGGCCAAGACCAAAGAGCTCTCCAAGGATGTCAGGGACAAGATTGTAGACCTACACAAGGCTGGAATGGGCTACAAGACCATCGCCAAGCAGCTTGGTGAGAAGGTGACAACATAAGGTGTGATTATTCGCAAATGGAAGAAACACAAAAGAACTGTCAATCTCCCTCGGCCTGGGGCTCCATGCAAGATCTCACCTCGTGGAGTTGCAATGATCATGAGAATGGTGAGGAATCAGCCCAGAACTACACGGGAGGATCTTGTCAATGATCTCAAGGCAGCTGGGACCATAGTCACCAAGAAAACAATTGGTAACACACTACGCCGTGAAGGACTGAAAGCCTGCAGCACCCACAAGGTCCCCCTGCTCAAGAAAGCACATATACATGCCCGTCTGAAGTTTGCCAATTAACATCTGAATGATTCAGAAGACAACTGGGGAAAGTGTTGTGGTCAGATGAGACCAAAATGGAGCTCTTTGGCATCAACTCAACTCGCCGTGTTTGGAGTAGGAGGAATGCAGCCTATGACCCCAAGAATACCATCCCCACCGTCAAACATGGAGGTGGAAACATTATGCTTTGGGGGTGTTTTTCTGCTAAGGGGACAGGACAACTTCACCGCATCAAAGGGACGATGGATGGGGCCATGTACCGTCAAATCTTGGTTGAGAACCTCCTTCCCTCAGCCAGGGCATTGAAAATGGGTCGTGGATGGGTATTACAGCATGACAATGACCCAAAACACATGGCCAAGGCAACAAAGGAGTGGCTCAAGAAGAAGCACATAAGGTCCTGGAGTGGCCTAGCCAGTCTCCAGACCTTTATCCCATAGAAAATCTGTGGAGGGAGCTGAAGGTTCGAGTTGCCAAACGTCAGCCTCGAAACCTTAATGACTTGGAGAAGATCTGCAAAGAGGAGTGGGACAAAATCCCTCCTGAGATGTGTGCAAACCTGGTGGCAAACTACAAGAAATGTCTGACCTCTGTGATTGCCAACAAGGGTTTTGCCACCAAGTACTAAGTCATGTTTTGCAGAGGGGTCAAATACTTATTTCCCTCATTTTAAAATGCAAATCAATTCATAACATTTTTGACATGCGTTTTTCTGGATTTTTTTGTTGTTGTTATTCTGTCTCTCACTGTTCAAATAAACCTACCATTAAAATGATAGACTGATAATTTCTTTGTCAGTGGGCAAACCTACAAAATTAGCAGGGGATCAAATACTTTTCCCCCTCACTGTAATTGTATGTGTGGGATACAGAGATGGAGTAGTAATTCAAAAATCATGTTAAGCGCTATTATTGCACACAGAGTCCATGCAACTTATTATCTAACATGTTAAGCACATTTTTACTCCTGTGGAGTCACTGGCCTATACACCAAAATATGGAAAAAGTCAAGGGGTGTGAATACTTTCTGAAGGCATTGTATGAGAGAGAGATGTGAATTTGTAAGATGTGTCCAAGTGTGAGAGAGATGTCAGAGAGATATTATGGCTGTAATTCAGTCCTATGTACCTTCAGAGCACCCAACAGAACATTCGGCATTTGGTTGTGTGTATGCTTGTCTAAGTGTGTGTATTTGTGCAAGAGAAATAGAGAGTGAGATGGAGTTAAAGTGGGACAGAGAGAAAGAAAGCAGGCTGGAGAGAGAGATTGTGGGTGTAGATAGCTGTACTGAGTGTGTAATTGCAGTAGACATCTCATCACGTCTGTCATAGTTATAAGCAGATGTGGGACTTGTCCAGGTACTCAGTTCTCTCTGTGTGTGTGTGTGTGTGTGTGTGTGTGTGTGTGTGTGTGTGTGTGTGTGTGTGTGTGTGTGTGTGTGTGTGTGTGTGTGCATGCTTCTCTCTATGTGGGAGAATCCTGGATACATGATCATCACCTGTCTAGTGAGAGAGGAGAAAGAGAGAGATGTATAGAGTTAGGGGGTGAGAGAACGAGAGGGGAGAGTGAAAAAGCAACATTCACAGTCAAGGTGCCCTTAAATTTCTGTCATCTTTGTAATTTACATATTCTTTTTTTTTTACACAAATGCAAATCCAGATAAAATGCTAATCCAGCTCTTTACATAGTTGTGTGTGTACTTCTGTGTTGGTTTCTATAAGCCTGTTCTCGCGCTCTCACTCATATATTTCAAAGGGCTTTATTAGCCTGGAAAACATATGTTTACATTGCCAAAGCAAGTGAAATAGATGGTAAACAAAAGTGAAATAAACTAACAAAAATTAACAGTAAACATTACACTCACAAAAGTTCCAAAGGAATAGAGACATTTCAAATGTTATATTATGTTGATATACAGTGTTACAAACTGCAGAAATAGTTCAAATACTATAGGATAAATAAACATAAATATGGGTTTTATTTACAATGGTGTTTGTTCTTCACTAGTTCCCTTTTTTTGTAGCAACAGGTCACAAATCTCGCTTCTGTGATGGCACACTGTGGTATTTCACCCAATACATATGGGAGTTTATCAAAATTGTATTTGTTTTGGAATTCTTTGTGGGTCTGTGTAATCTGAGGGAAATAGGTGTCTCTAATGTGGTCATACATTTGGCAGGAAGTGCAGCTCAGTTTTCATCAAATTTTTGTGGGCAGTGTGCACAATAGCGTGTCTTCTCTTGAGAGCCAGGTCTGCCTATGGTTGCCTCTCTCAATAGCAAGACTATGCTCACTGAGTCTGCACATAGTCAAAGCTTTCCTTAATTTTTGGTCAGTCACAGTGGTCAGGTATTCTGCCACTGTGTACTCTCTGTTTATGGCCAAATAGCGTTCTATTTTGCTCTGTTTTTTTGTTATTTCTTTCCAATGTGTCAAGTAATTATCATTTTGTTTTCTCATGATTTGGTTGGGTCTAATTGTGTTGCTCTGTGGGGTCTGTTTGTGTTTGTGAACAGAGGGGACTCACATATGTGATCGAACGGCTCGATTCGCTCTTATGAAGCAACATTTGTTTTTTACATTGGATAAAAGTAGAGACTCTGAGCTAGAAAATGTTATATCATACACTACAGTTGAGGAACAATGGGAAAGTAATTCTGCTTTGAAAGTTGATAAGCTTGTAACCTCACTTTTGAGAAAATGGCCTTGAATTCGTTTGTAAATTCAATCTGAAGTGCCAGAGTGCGCTCTGGGCGTTCATAAACTCAGAAAGTTGTCAGATTGTTGGTAAGTTCAGAGCGTTTCGCTCTCCGAGTGTTCAGAGCACACACTGGATGCTCTGGCCAGGAGTAGGGTTGATCCGAGCGTTCTGACCTCACAACGGCATTCAAGCACCCAAGCTAACAGGCTAACATTGGCTAGCTTGCTAACTACTTCCAGACACAAATGAGAGAACACCTCACTGTGGCCATTTTACTCATCCTATCAGAGCTGGGCATCCAGAGCGTTGGTGACTGTAACTGTGCCGCTGGCAACAATTTAATTAATCTTTTTTGCCAACGTTTACTGACACCGGCCATATTCAACGGGTGTTCAGAGTTCGTTATTCTGCGCTCTGGCACTCTCAGACGAGAGCGCTCTGAAATCAGAGAAGATAGCCAGAGCGAATTTACCAGCTATGTCTATTGACAGTTGTCGCAGTGACATCATGAACATTCTATTGAAATGGTTACTTGCATAGTGGAGTCTTTTGTTTAGACATGTAGCTAGCTAAACAATGAACCATAATCCCAACTCATAATGTTACTATCCTGCACGAATCTGCAAGTAGCTAACCAATGAGGTTCAGTGTTAGCTAGCTAACATTAGGCTATAACTAGCAATGCAAATGGCTCTGAGATACGAATAATATTACTACACAGAACGTACACAACATTAACTAACGAGACAGCCAGCTAAGGTTAGCTAGATAGCTAACAGCACGTTTTAACTTGAAATGAAAAATGACTTTCTGACAACATTTGAAATGTGTAATATCTGAAAATGTTGCTAGCTAGACTATTTTACCTGTATACATCCTCCCTCTCTGTCACAAATACCATGGTTGCCCTTAGTTTGAAGATGTAATCTGAAGACAGGTGTTTTATACAATAGCCTTCTGTATGTTGTCTTTTCGACTCCCTCTTAATATTTGCAATCAAACGCCTGAATTTTCTCCATCTCCTTAGCTATCATATTGTAATTCCACTAGGAATTCCACTGGGCATTCCATTGTTTTCAAAACTCGGTCCTCCAGAAAGTGGAGAGCAACACTTTTGCAGTTCTACTGTGTTACAAAGGATTACCTACACATACTGACCAGCTCATGTTATAGACAGAAGCGTGCTACATGGCAGACCAATCCAAAATCATCTCTCGGCATATCCAGCCCATCCATTTTCTCAGCCAATCATGGCTAGCGGGAAGGTACCTGTCTTTTTCTGTGGCTAAACCAACTAGGCTCGTAATTTTAACAATTTGATTTATATTTACAGATGGCATGCAAGTTTGTTATTAAGACACATGAAAGTTCACATATTCCAGAAGGCATTTCTTCCAAATAACGCATTTTGATTTCTAAAAAAAGTTTACATTCAAATGGAGTGCAACATACGCTTAGTTTCCTGAAACGAGTCACATATGTGCTTACGGGACTCTTGTCCAGGATCATATCTCTGTAGGTGATGGCTTTGTTATGGAAGGTTTGGGAAACGCTTCCTTTTAGGTGGTTGTAGAATTTAACGGCTCTTTTCTGGATTTTGATCATTAGCGGGTATCGGCCTAATTCTGCTCTGCATGCATTATTTGATGTTTTACATTGTACACGGAGGATGTTTTTGCAGAATTCTGGTGAGCAGACCCCAGATCTCACAACCATAAAGGGCAATGGGTTATATAACTGATTCAAGTGTTTTTAGCCAGATCCTAATTGGTATGTTGAATTTTATGTTCCTTTCGATGGCATAGAAGGCCCTTCTTGCCTTGTCTCTCAGATTGTTCATAGCTTTGTGGAAGTTACCTGTGGCTGTGAAGTTTAGGCCGAGGTATGTATTGTTTTTTGTGTGCTCGAGGGCAATGGTGTCCTAGATGGAATTTGTATTTGTGGACCTGGCAACTGGACCTTTTTCTAATACCATTATTTTTGTCTTACTGAGATTTACTGTCAGGGCCCAGGTCTGACAGAATCTGTGCAGAAGATCTAGGTGCTGCTGTAGGTCCTCCTTGGTTGGGGACAGAAGCACCTGATCATTGACTGCAGATTCTAGTAGGGTGAGGCCTGCTGCTTCAGACTGTGCTAGTGCCCTCGCCAATTTGTGGATATATATGTTGAAGAGGGTGGGGCTCAAGCTGCATCGCTGTCTCACCCCACGGCCCTGTGGTAAGAAATGTGTGTATTTTTGCTAATTTTAACTACACACTGGTTGTTTGTGTACATGTATATTATAATGTTGCAAGTTTTTTTCCCCAAAACCGCTTTCCATAAATTTTTGTAGCAGACCCTCAGGCCAAATTTAGTCAAATGCTTTTTTGAAATCAACAAAGCATGAGAAGACTTTGCTTTTGTATTGTTGTAGTCTGCTGTTAATGATAATGCATAGGATTTTCCCAAGGTTGCTGTTGACACATATCCCACGGTAGTTATTGAGGTCACATTTGTCCTTGGTTCCAAATATTGGGGAAGATGCCAGAGCTGAGGATGATGTTAGAGTTTAAGTATAGCAAATTGGAATTTGTAGTCTATATATTTTATCATTTCATTGAGGATACCATCAACAACACAGGCCTTTTTGGGTAGGAGGGTTTGTATTTTGTCCTGTACATTCAATGTAATTGGATAATCCAGTGGGTTCTGGAAGTCTTTAGTAGTTGATTCTAAGACACCTCACTATTACAGTGAGACGTTTTGTCCAGCAAGTTCTCTTGAAGGGATTGAATTTGTTGTTGCCTAATTGTTTTTGTTAGGTTTCTACACTATTTTCGTTCCATCTATAACATTTCTTAATATAATAATATAATAATATATTATGCAGTTCCTTTGGCTTTGATGCCTCATGATTTGAGTATTGCTCTGTTCAAGTAGACTGTGATTTTGCCGTGATCTGATCGGGTGTCAGTGGGCTGACTGTGAACGCTCTGAGAGACTCTGTATTGATGTCAGTGATAAAGTAATATACAGTACTACTGCCAAGGGATGAGCTGTAGGTGTACCTACCATAAGAGTCCCCTCGAACCCTACCCTGAGGATGTGGCTGTGGTGTGGGTGTAGGTCCTCTTGGTGTGGATCCTCTTGGTGCAGGTCCTCCGCGGGGGGGCTGCATTTCTGAGAGGGTGTCTCGCTGGTCTGGCCATGGTGTCCGTTTCTCTATTGCTCCTGTATGAGTTGCTGGGGCTGCGGTTGAGGGTGATGTCCTTCCTAGCAAAGGTGGGCACTGCTGCCTTGTAGAGGTGGACCTGGTCATAAAGGCTGTTTTAGTCCAAGGTGGAGTGGTGGGCCAGGTAAATATTTGGTTTTGAGGCACAGTCCTGGTAAATGCTTGCATTCACCTGCTGTGGCAGGGTGAAAGTATTTTTGTGGTAGCAGGGTTGAGATTCTTTCTTTCTTGAGTCGGAAGTGCCCCTGACTGTTCCAGTGTGTCAGCTGTCTTGGTGCTGGATAGAGGGAAGGACACAGAGTGATGGATAGATGGAGTGATACATGAGGGCAGGATGGACATCAGAGGGAGTTATGGGTGCCCATTAGACCTGGGGAAAATTAGATGTTTTTCAGAGTTAACCATTGTGGAGTAGTAAACCCAAGGCTGTCCCAATCACTGCTCTGTGGTCAAGGTATTCTTGTAAATTGTAACACAATACAGCTCCTAAATCTTCATCTGATTCCGTAATCTCTGTTCTATTCTGCTACTACCTGCCTGCAGCTCTTGTGAACTAAACCAGAGTTCCTAACCAGATGAACTATGATTATCCTCAAAGGAGACGTGTGTCAACACCTCTGCAGTGACACACAGTGAGTGGTGTAGTTAAACACAACAGGACATCTGTGTAAGGGTTGGTGGATATTATACTGTATATGACTACTCTGAGAGAGTGAGATGTCTGTCTGTCAGGCCTACCTAAACCAGGATTAGATCCTTCCTCACCAACACATACATGCACACACATATGTACGCACACATGCACATGCACACACACCTTGTGGGAACACACAATTCAGTCCGATTCAAAATCCTATTTTCCCTAAACCTAACCCGTACTCTTACCTTAACCCAAAAACCTAAACCTAACACTAGCTCCTAGCTCCTAACCCTAGCTCCTAACCCTGACCCTTAACGTAATTCTAACACTAATTCTAACCTTAACCCTAAACCCCCTAGAAATAGCATTTGACCTTGTAGGGACAAACAAAATGTCCTCAGTTGGTCAAATGTTTGTTTGTTTACTATTCTTGTAGGGACTCCTGGCCCCCACAAGAATAGTTAAACATGTCCACACACACACACACTGTTACACTGATGCAGCTGTCACTGAATAGGTGTTGACACTCCAAAATTCATCTCTCCTTCCTCCATGAGTCGACCAAACATTCTGGTAACATACTAGTCTAGGTGAATTTAGTTTCACATTCTTGTAAGGGCTGTCGTTAGAGACAGTCGACCAAGGTGCAGCGGTGTTAGTGTTCATCACAATTTTTAATTAGAACAAAAGAGAACACTACACAAAAATAAGAAAACCGACAGCCAAACAGTCCTGTCAGGTGCAAAACACTAACGGAAACAATTACCCACAAAACCCAAAGGAAAAACATGCTCCTTATGTGTGACTCCCAATCAGCAACAACGAGCTTCAGCTGTGCCTGATTGGGAGCCACACACACGGCCCAAAACAAAGAAATACAAAAACATAGAAACAGGAACATAGAACGCCCACCCAATGTAACACCCTGGCCTAACCAAAATAAAGAACAAAAACCCCTCTCTATGGCCAGGGCGTTACAATTCTCACAGCTTTTAGTGTGTAGGGGGGGCTCAGGCTGGGGGAGGGGCGGTTGGAATCGACAGTGAGAATATTAGCATGTCAAAATCCCCCTGCAACAATGATTCCCTTCTCACTATTTAATAAAATATCTACTAGTTAGAACGCATCACTATTTAATTAAATATCTAGGAGTTAGAACGCATCACTATTTAATTAAATATCTAGTAGTTAGAACGCATCACTATTTAATTAAATATCTAGTAGTTAGAACGCATCACTATTTAATTAAATATCTAGTAGTTAGAACGCATCACTATTTAATTAAATATCTAGTAGTTAGAACGCATCACTATTTAATTAAATATCTAGGAGTTAGAACGCATCACTATTTAATTAAATATCTAGGAGTTAGAACGCATCACTATTTAATTAAATATCTAGGAGTTAGAACGCATCACTATTTAATTAAATATCTAGGAGTTAGAACGCATCACTATTTAATTAAATATCTAGTAGTTAGAATGCATCACTATTTAATTAAATATCTAGTAGTTAGAATGCATCACTATTTAATTAAATATCTAGTAGTTAGAATGCATCACTATTTAATTAAATATCTAGTAGTTAGAACGCATCACTATTTAATTAAATATCTAGTAGTTAGAACGCATCACTATTTAATTAAATATCTAGTAGTTAGAACGCATCACTATTTAATTAAATATCTAGTAGTTAGAACGCATCACTATTTAATTAAATATCTAGGAGTTAGAACGCATCACTATTTAATTAAATATCTTGTAGTTAGAACGCATCACTATTTAATTAAATATCAAATTTTGTAGCGAACTTTGACATAATTCACTGTGGGGATCGAACTTGATCATAAACTAATTTTAAAGCCCAAAACCACATCTAAAAAAATCTGCCGATCGCAATTTATTTAGGCTTTCTAGTGCAGACCAGGGCTTTTGGCCCGGCTGGGTTGCAACACAGTAGCCGACCAGCAGAGCTCATGACTTCACACTCCAGACCGGATACTGGAGGCCTGGTTGTCTCCCCCCTACATGCTTGGCTGGCAGCTTCAGCTGCTCTCATCAGGAGATTGGATACAAAAGCCAAGAAACTGACTGTTTACTCTGTGTGTGTGTGTGTGTGTGTGTGTGTGTGTGTGTGTGTGTGTGTGTGTGTGTGTGTGTGTGTGTATCTACTGTCCTTCCTCCTCTGTCACTGTGTGCATTCCTGCCCTGCAGGATCTTATCAGGGGGCGGGTCTCTCTGAATCTGATGGATGACCCCGGAGCTGTCAATCTAGGAGTCACGCGATACCTGACCTGCCATTGACATGAAAAAAACACACACAAACTTACTCTCTCTCACACAGACACACACACACACACACACACTCTGTCTCTCACATACTCACACACATGCACAAACACACTGGAACACATACAACCATACTGGCATACATTTTGGCACACTGTGAGCTATTGAGGTGTAGCAGGAAGACAGGACACAATGCTGTGAGCTGGCTTTGTCTCCATCCCACCCTGCCCTCCTCCCTCTTCTCCACATTAAACAGAGGGCAGGTGACTGAAAGAGAGGGAGAGAATAGGAAAGGGATGTGCAGCCATAAACTCTCTCCCCCTCTCTCTATCTCTCTACCATACCTGCTGTCTCAACCTCTGAATTCTCGGCTTTGAAAAGCCATCTGACATTTACTCGTGAGGTCCTGACCTGTTGCACCCACTACAACCACTGTGATTATTATTTAACCCTGCTGGTCGTCTATGAACGTTTGAATATCTTGAAGAATGAGTCGGCCTTAATGGACATTTTTGTTAGACATTACTGCACTTTTGGAGCTAGGAACACAAGCATTTCACTAAACCTGCAACAGCATCAGATAAATATGTGTATGCGATTAATAACATTTGATTTGATGCACTCTTATAATCTCCACCCGGCACGGCCAGAAGAGGACTCGCCACCCCTCACACCTGTGTCTGTGTGTGAGGGTTTTTATGCTATCAGTGCTTAATTGAGCTATAAAAAACAATAACAATCTTTAAAGCATTCCTTTGTGTTTGAGAGAGAGAGAGAGAGAGGACTGTTAACCCCAATCCACAAAAGTGGAGACAAATTTGACCCCAATAACTACCTTGGGATCTGCGTCAAAAGCAACCTTGGGAAAATCTTCTGCATTATCATTAACAGCAGACTTGTACATTTCCTCAGTGAAAACAATGTACAGTGATTCCTCCTTTAAAAGTTGCGTCATACTGCACATCCATAGGCATAGTTATTTGTATCCTCCACTACACAATAAGCATGTAAATAGTTAGCTAGCTATGTTACTTATAGTGCATTCCATGGAAAGGCAAGCTTACACAATTGTACATTCAATTTGCAGTAAATGCTTTAGATGGCTAGATTCTTTACATCCACTGTTTCCCACTGTTGCTGGTTTTCTCAGGAGTCCCTAAAACATTAAACAACACGAATTGCAATGTCATACTCATGTAATAACACCAGCTAGCTAGCTGGCTAATGTTAGCTAGTCGGCTAACTTGATAAATAGCGATTTTCATAAATTAACTTTATGACAAAAAAATATGCACAATCATTTGTCTCTACGTTAACTAACATATTCCTCTCAAGTGTAATTTTTTTGCTTGACTCGTTATGTTATAATTACTTACATTTGCTTCCACCCTAATGTTTTGTCAGCCATCTTTGCTGAAGAAAGTCATGAGGGACGGGTGGCTCGTGTCAAATTCGTCATTGGAACCACTCGATATGATTGGTCATATAAAAACCTTGGGACCCAAATGCATAATGAGTGCTCTAACTCCCCTTGTGGTGGTCTGAAGCAATGAAGCCATGACGCTGGGTACCTCTAAGTCCCGCGGACAAGCTCACCTCTTTTAAAGGAGAAACCACTGTACTGAGCAAATGTCAAATTGGCTTTTAACCAAATTACCGTACGATAGACCACGTATTCACCCTGCACACCCTAACTGACAAACAAAAAAACAAAAAATAAATAAATGCAACGTCTTCTCATGCTTTTGTTGACTCAAGTTGGCATGGTCTGCTATACAAATTAATGGAAAGTGGTGTTGGGGGAAAAACAACAACATTATAACATCCATGTACACAAACAACAAGTGTGCGGTTAGAATTGGCAAAAAAACAAATTTCTTTCCCCAGGGTTGTGGGGTGAGACAGGGATGCAGCCACCTTATTCTACATATAAATCAGCGAATTGGCGTGGGTACTAGAACAGTCTGCAGCACCCGACCTCACCCTACTAGAATCTGAAGTCAAATGAATACTGTTTGCTAATGATCAGGTGCTTCTGTCCCCAACCAAGGAGGGCCCATATCTATTGGGTGAAATACCACTGTGTGCAATCACAGCAGCAATATTTTTGACCTGTTGCCACAAGAAAAGGGCAACCAGTGAAGAATAAGCACCATTGTAAATACAACCCATATTTATGTTTATTTATTTTCCCTTTTTTTACTTTAACTATTTGCACATCGTCACAACGCTGTAAATAGACATAATATGACTTCTGACATTTCTTTATTCCTTTGAAACTTGTGTGAGTGTAATATTTACTGTTCACTTTTTATAGTTTATTTGACTTTTGTTTATCCATTTCACTTGCTTTGGCAATGTAAACAATTGAATTGAGAGGCGATGTCAGCAGCAGTGTGAGAGGCAGCAGCAAGAGATGTGGAATAGTGAGAGAGAGAGCAAGAGAGAGCATTAGAGAAAAAGAAAGAGAGAGCATTAGAGAGAGAGCATGAAAGAGCGAGAGGATTACAGAGAAGAGAGCATTAGAAAGAGAGCATTAGAGAGAGAGTATTAGAGAAAGGAAGAGAATGAGGATTAGAGAGAAAGAAAAAGAGGATTAGAGGGAGAGGATTAGGGAGAAAGAAAGAGAGCATTACAGAGAGAGAGAGAGGATTAGAGAGGGAGGATTAGCAAGAGAGAGGGAGGATTAGCAAGAGAGAGGGAGCATTAGAGAGAGAGCATTAGAGAGAGCGAGAGCATTAGAGAGTGAGCTTTAGATAGAGAGAGGATTAGATGGAGAGGATTAGAGTAGAGAGATAAAATCAGAAATGAAATGCACACCTGAGTTGCAAAATGCTGTGCTTAAATATTTCAACATGGTTTTAACTTCTGGCTGCTTCCCTGATGTCTGGAACCAGGGGCTCATCTCCCCTATCCACAAAGGTGGAGACAAATCAGACCCCAATAATTACAGGGGAATTTGCGTAAACAGCAATTTGGGAAAGGTTTTCTGTAGCATTTTGAATTCAAGAATTCAAACCTTTCTTCAAGAAAAAAATGTAATAAGTAAATGTCAAATTGTCTTTCTCCCCAACCATCGCACTACTAACCATATATACACCTTACACACAATAATTAATAAACAAGTCCACCAAAAGAAAAGCGGGCAAAATCTTTGATTGCTTTATTGACTTTAAAAAAGCCTTCGATTCTATTTGGCCTGAAGGGCTATTCTACAAAATTCTCCAAAGTGGGCTTGGTGGTGAGATGTATGACTTAATAAAATGTATGTACACAGAAAAAAAGTGTGCAATAAAAATCTAAAAACAAAGAACAGAATTATTATTACAACGTCGAGGTGTGAGACATGGCTGCAGTTTGAGTCCAAATCTTTTCAACATTTATACCAATGAATTAGCAGACATGTTGGACCATTCTCCAGCCCCAGGACTCACACTATTTGACACAAGAGGTAAAATACCTGCTATATGCTGATGATTTGATACTTCTATCACCAACCAAAGGTCTTCAACAGAACCTTAACATTCTAGAGCAATATTGCCATAATTGGGACCTGGCAGTAAATTTCAAAAAAACTAAAATCATGATTTTTCACAAAAAAAAAAAACAGATGTCAGAAACACAAATATAAATTCACCCTGAACAACACCATAATTGAACACACAAAAATACACATACCTTGGTCTGACCATATCTGCATCGGGAAACTTTAATATGGCAGTGAAGGCATTCAAAGAAAAAGCCTGCAGAGCATTGTATGCAATAAAAATGAAATTATTCAATATCAACATCCCAATTAGAATTTGGATCAAAATATTTGACTGTGTAATCCTACCAATAGCTCTTTATGGAAGTGAGGTTTGGGGGCCACTCAATAAACTGGACTTTAATATGTGGGACAAACATCCAATTGAAGCCCTACATGCAGAATTCTGTCGGAAAATTCTACAAGTCCAGAGAAATGCACCAACTAATGCATGTAGGGCAGAATTGGGCCGCTTTCCAGTGGTAATGAAAATTCTCAAAAGATCATAAACATTTTGGCTACATCTAAATTCAAGTCCAAATTCAAGTCTGCAATTTAAAGCACTTCAAACCCAAGAGCTGAGCCCAGAAATGAGCCCTTTTAGTCAGCTGGTCTTGGACCTAACCAACCAAGCTGACACCAGCACTGCTTCAAAAGAAATAATTAAAATAAACAAAATCATGAACCAATCAAAGGACTCATATTTACAACATTTGAAAAACGAAACAAAATCCCAAAGCCGACGAAATTGCTATCAGACCCTAAACAAAGAATATGAATTGGCTGATTATCTCTACTCTGTCAGAGATACGAAGCAGAGACAGATCCTTACCAAGTACAGGCTGTGACCACCAATTGGCAATAGAAACCGGCTGACATAAAAAGACATGGCTACCCAAAGAGGAGTGTTTATGTGGTCACTGCACGACAGGGGAGGTAGAAACAGAGATGAACTTTCTCCTTTACTTTGAGAAATATTCCTCACCAAGAGATTCATTTTTCACAGAAATGACTACATTTAATCCAAATTTTTACTTATTAAACCCAGAGGAAAAACTGAAAATACTCATGGGCGAAGGAGCAATGGCTCCTCTTGCAGCCAAATATGTATTTGCCTGCCATAGCCTGAGACACTGAATAATAATATCTGCCTAGTAAATAGTAACTTACTTATTATTACTATTATTGGTATTACTATTATTGTTATTACTATTATTATTGTTGTTTATCATTCCAAATAGTAGTGGTATGGGTAGTAGGGTGATGGTAATGATAGCTGTTTAGTGATGGTTGTGGTGGTAGTAGTAGTAGTAGTAATGATGATGGTAGTTGTAGTACTGATGTAATGGTGAAGATGACCGTTATTTAGTTATAAGTTAAAGTTTCATTTTCCATGTTTAGCTTTTTATATTTATTACATTTCTACTATATTGTTGTTATTTTTGTATTTAATTGTGTATTATTATTTACTACCATTTTATATTATTTTTTTATTTTATTACAATGTTTATTGTATACATTGTTGCTTTGGCATTATTGACACAATGTTTTTCATGCCAATAAAGCAGCTTGAATTTGAGAGAGAGCATAAGTGAGAGAGCGTTAGAGAGTATTAGAGAGAGAGAGCATTAGAAAAAGAGGGAGAAAGCGTTAGAGAAAGAGAGAGAGGATTAGAGAGAGAAATAAAGCGAGCAGGCATTAGAGAGAGATTATTAGAGAGAAAGAAAGAGAGCATTGGAGAGAAATAGAGAGGGCATTAGAAAGAGAGAGATTATTAGAGAGAAAGAAAGAGGGAGAGCATTGGAGAGAAATAGAGAGAGCATTAGAAAGAAAGAGTGAGATTATTAGAGAGAAAGAGAGAGCATTCGAGAGAGAGGGCATTAGAGAGAGAGCGATAGAGGGCATTAGCGAGAAAAAGAGAGAGCATTAGAGAGAGGGAGAGCATTAGAGAGGAGAAAGAGAGGATTAGGGAGAGAGCATTAGAAAGAGAGGGAGAGAGCATTAGAAAGAGAGAGAGCATTAGAAAGAGAGGTAGAGAGCATTAGAAAGAGAGGGAGAGAGCATTAGAGAGGGAGAGAGCATTAGAAAGAGGGAGAGAGCATTAGAAAGAGGGAGAGCATTAGAGAAACACAGAGAGCATTAGAAAGAAAGAAAGAAAGAAAGAAAGAAAGAAAGAAAGAAAGAAAGAAAGAAAGAAAGAAAGAAAGAAAGAAAGAAAGAAAGAAAGAAAGAGAAAGAAAGAAAGAAAGAGCATTAGAAAGAAAGAGAGAGAGGGGGGATTAGAGAGAAAGAGAGGGCATCAGAGGGAAAGAAAGAGCAAATTAGAGAGAAAGAGAGGGATAGGATTTGAGAGAAAGACAGAGCATTAGAAAAAGAAAGATTGAGAGGGAGTATTAGAGAGAAAGAAAGTGAGAGGGCATTAGAGAGAGAGAGCATGAGAGAGATTATTAAAGAGAGAGAGGGTTAGAGAGAAATAGAGAGAGAGGGCATTAGAGAGAGAGAGAGAGAGAGGGCATTAGAGAGAGAGAGGGCATTAGAGAGAGGGCATTAGAAAGAAAGAAAGAAAGAAAGAAAGAGAAAGAAAGAAAGAAAGAAAGAAAGAAAAAGAAAGAGCATTAGAAAGAGAGAGAGTATTAGAGAGAACGGGAGGATTAGAGAGAAAGAGTGAGGGCATCAGAGGGAAAGAAAGAGTGAATTAGAGAGAGGAGAGGATTGGAGAGAAAGAGAAAGTATTAGAGAGAGCATTAGAAAAATAAAGATATAGAGAGAGCATGAGAGAGAGTATTAGAGAGAAATAGAGAGAGAGAGAGAGGGCATTAGAGAGAGAGAGGGAGGGCATTGGAGAGAGAGAGAGGGAGGGCATTAGAGAGAGAGAGAAGGAGGGCATTAGAGAGAGAGAGAGGGAGGGCATTAGAGAGAGAGAGGGAGGGCATTAGAGAGAGAGAGGGAGGGCATTAGAGAGAGAGAGGGAGGGCATTAGAGAGAGAGAGGGAGGGCATTAGAGAGAGAGGGGGAGGGCATTAGAGAGAGAGGGGGAGGGCATTAGAGAGAGAGAGAGGGAGGGCATTAGAGAGAGAGGGGGAGGGCATTAGAGAGAGAGAGAGAGAGGGCATTAGAGAGAGAGGGGGAGGGCATTAGAGAGAGAGGGGGAGGGCATTAGAGAGAGAGAGGGAGGGCATTAGAGAGAGAGGGGGAGGGCATTAGAGAGAGAGGGGGAGGGCATTAGAGAGAGAGAGGGGGAGGGCATTAGAGAGAGAGAGAGGGCATTAGAGAGAGAGAGGGAGGGCATTAGAGAGAGGGGGAGGGCATTAGAGAGAGGGGGAGGGCATTAGAGAGAGAGGGGGAGGGCATTAGAGAGAGAGGGGGAGGGCATTAGAGAGAGAGGGGGAGGGCATTAGAGAGAGAGAGGGAGGGCATTAGAGAGAGAGAGGGAGGGCATTAGAGAGAGAGAGGGAGGGCATTAGAGAGAGAGAGGGAGGGCATTAGAGAGAGAGAGGGAGGGCATTAGAGAGAGAGGGGGAGGGCATTAGAGAGAGAGAGGGGGAGGGCATTAGAGAGAGAGAGGGGGAGGGCATTAGAGAGAGAGAGGGGGAGGGCATTAGAGAGAGAGAGGGGGAGGGCATTAGAGAGAGAGGGGGGGGCATTAGAGAGAGAGAGAGGGAGGGCATTAGAGAGAGAGAGAGGGAGGGCATTAGAGAGAGAGAGGGAGGGCATTAGAGAGAGAGAGGGAGGGCATTAGAGAGAGGGAGGGGGAGGGCATTAGAGAGAGAGAGAGGGAGGGCATTAGAGAGAGGGAGGGGGAGGGCATTAGAGAGAGAGAGGGGGCATTAGAGAGAGAGAGAGGGCATTAGAGAGAGAGAGGGAGGGCATTAGAGAGAGAGAGGGAGGGCATTAGAGCGAGAGAGAGGGAGGGCATTAGAGCGAGAGGGGGGGCATTAGAGAGAGAGAGGGGGAGGGCATTAGAGAGAGAGAGGGGGAGGGCATTAGAGAGAGAGGGCCATAGAGAGGGCATTAGAGAGAGAGAGAGGGGGGGGCATTAGAGAGAGAGGGGGAGGGCATTAGAGAGAGAGAGGGGGAGGGCATTAGAGCGAGAGAGAGGGAGGGCATTAGAGCGAGAGGGGGGGCATTAGAGAGAGAGGGAGGGCATTAGAGAGAGAGAGGGAGGGCATTAGAGCGAGAGAGAGGGAGGGCATTAGAGAGAGAGGGGGAGGGCATTAGAGAGAGAGAGGGAGGGCATTAGAGCGAGAGAGAGGGAGGGCATTAGAGAGAGAGGGGGAGGGCATTAGAGAGAGAGGGGGGGGGCATTAGAGAGAGAGAGGGAGGGCATTAGAGAGAGAGGGAGGGCATTAGAGAGAGAGAGAGGGCATTAGAGAGAGAGGGGGAGGGCATTAGAGAGAGAGGGGGAGGGCATTAGAGAGAGAGGGGGAGGGCATTAGAGAGAGAGAGGGGGAGGGCATTAGAGAGAGAGAGAGGGAGGGCATTAGAGAGAGAGGGAGGGCATTAGAGAGAGAGAGAGGGAGGGCATTAGAGAGAGAGGGGGAGGGCATTAGAGAGAGAGAGGGAGGGCATTAGAGAGAGAGAGAGGGAGGGCATTAGAGAGAGAGGGGGAGGGCATTAGAGAGAGAGAGAGGGAGGGCATTAGAGAGAGAGGGGGAGGGCATTAGAGAGAGAGGGGGAGGGCATTAGAGAGAGAGAGGGGGAGGGCATTAGAGAGAGAGAGAGGGAGGGCATTAGAGAGAGGGAGGGGGAGGGCATTAGAGAGAGAGAGGGGGCATTAGAGAGAGAGAGAGGGCATTAGAGAGAGAGAGGGAGGGCATTAGAGAGAGAGAGGGAGGGCATTAGAGCGAGAGAGAGGGAGGGCATTAGAGCGAGAGGGGGGGCATTAGAGAGAGAGAGGGGGAGGGCATTAGAGAGAGAGAGGGGGAGGGCATTAGAGAGAGAGGGCCATAGAGAGGGCATTAGAGAGAGAGAGAGGGGGGGCATTAGAGAGAGAGGGGGAGGGCATTAGAGAGAGAGAGGGGGAGGGCATTAGAGAGAGGGAGGGGGAGGGCATTAGAGAGAGAGAGGGGGCATTAGAGAGAGAGAGAGGGCATTAGAGAGAGAGAGGGAGGGCATTAGAGAGAGAGAGGGAGGGCATTAGAGCGAGAGAGAGGGAGGGCATTAGAGCGAGAGGGGGGGCATTAGAGAGAGAGGGAGGGCATTAGAGAGAGAGAGGGAGGGCATTAGAGCGAGAGAGAGGGAGGGCATTAGAGAGAGAGGGGGAGGGCATTAGAGAGACAGAGGGAGGGCATTAGAGCGAGAGAGAGGGAGGGCATTAGAGAGAGAGGGGGAGGGCATTAGAGAGAGAGGGGGGGGGCATTAGAGAGAGAGAGGGAGGGCATTAGAGAGAGAGGGGGAGGGCATTAGAGAGAGAGGGGGAGGGCATTAGAGAGAGAGGGGGAGGGCATTAGAGAGAGAGAGGGGGAGGGCATTAGAGAGAGAGAGAGGGAGGGCATTAGAGAGAGAGGGAGGGCATTAGAGAGAGAGAGAGGGAGGGCATTAGAGAGAGAGAGAGGGAGGGCATTAGAGAGAGAGGGGGAGGGCATTAGAGAGAGAGAGGGAGGGCATTAGAGAGAGAGAGAGGGAGGGCATTAGAGAGAGAGGGGGAGGGCATTAGAGAGAGAGAGAGGGAGGGCATTAGAGAGAGAGGGGGAGGGCATTAGAGAGAGAGGGGGAGGGCATTAGAGAGAGAGAGGGAGGGCATTAGAGAGAGAGAGGGAGCGCATTAGAGAGAGAGAGGGGGGCATTAGAGAGAGAGAGGGGAGGGCATTAGAGAGAGAGAGAGGGAGGGCATTAGAGAGAGAGGGGGAGGGCATTAGAGAGAGAGAGAGGGAGGGCATTAGAGAGAGAGGGGGAGGGCATTAGAGAGAGAGAGAGAGGGAGGGCATTAGAGAGAGAGGGGGAGGGCATTAGAGAGAGAGGGGGAGGGCATTAGAGAGAGAGAGGGAGGGCATTAGAGAGAGAGAGGGGAGGGCATTAGAGAGAGAGAGGGAGGGCATTAGAGAGAGAGAGGGAGGGCATTAGAGAGAGAGAGGGAGGGCATTAGAGAGAGAGAGAGGGAGGGCATTAGAGAGAGAGGGGGAGGGCATTAGAGAGAGAGAGAGGGAGGGCATTAGAGAGAGAGAGGGGAGGGCATTAGAGAGAGAGGGGGAGGGCATTAGAGAGAGAGAGAGGGAGGGCATTAGAGAGAGAGGGGGAGGGCATTAGAGAGAGAGAGAGGGAGGGCATTAGAGAGAGAGAGGGAGGGCATTAGAGAGAGAGAGGAGGGCATTAGAGAGAGAGAGGGAGGGCATTAGAGAGAGAGAGGGAGGGCATTAGGGCATTAGAGAGAGAGGGAGGGCATTAGAGAGAGAGAGAGGGAGGGCATTAGAGAGAGAGGGGGAGGGCATTAGAGAGAGAGGGGGAGGGCATTAGAGAGAGAGAGGGGAGGGCATTAGAGAGAGAGAGGGAGGCATTAGAGAGAGAGCGGAGGGCATTAGAGAGAGAGGGGGCAAGAGAGAGCGAGGGCATTAGAGAGAGAGAGGGCAAGAGAGAGAGAGGGCATTAGAGAGAGAGGGCATAGAGAGGGCATTAGAGAGAGAGGGCATTAGAGAGAGAGAGGGGAGGGCATTAGAGAGAGAGGGGGAGGGCATTAGAGAGAGAGAGGGGGAGGGCATTAGAGAGAGAGGGGGAGGGCATTAGAGAGAGAGGGGGAGGGCATTAGAGAGAGAGAGGGGAGGGCATTAGAGAGAGAGAGGGGGAGGGCATTAGAGAGAGAGAGAGGGAGGGCATTAGAGAGAGAGAGGGGGAGGGCATTAGAGAGAGAGAGGGGGAGGGCATTAGAGAGAGAGGGGGAGGGCATTAGAGAGAGAGAGGGAGGGCATTAGAGAGAGAGAGGGGGAGGGCATTAGAGAGAGAGAGGGGGAGGGCATTAGAGAGAGAGAGGGGGAGGGCATTAGAGAGAGAGAGGGAGGGCATTAGAGAGGGAGGGCATTAGAGAGAGAGAGAGGGAGGGCATTAGAGAGAGAGAGAGGGAGGGCATTAGAGAGAGAGGGGGAGGGCATTAGAGAGAGAGGGGGGGGCATTAGAGAGAGAGAGACAGAGGGAGGGCATTAGAGAGAGAGGGAGGGCATTAGAGAGAGAGAGAGGGAGGGCATTAGAGAGAGAGAGGGGGAGGGCATTAGAGAGAGAGGGGGAGGGCATTAGAGAGAGAGAGGGAGGGCATTAGAGAGAGAGGGGGAGGGCATTAGAGAGAGAGGGGGAGGGCATTAGAGAGAGAGGGGGAGGGCATTAGAGAGAGAGAGGGAGGGCATTAGAGAGAGAGAGGGAGGGCATTAGAGAGAGAGAGGGAGGGCATTAGAGAGAGAGAGGGGGAGGGCATTAGAGAGAGAGAGAGGGAGGGCATTAGAGAGAGAGAGGGAGCGGCATTAGAGAGAGAGAGGGGGCATTAGAGAGAGAGAGGGGGCAAGAGAGAGAGAGGGCAAGAGAGAGAGAGGGCATTAGAGAGAGAGGGCCATAGAGAGGGCATTAGAGAGAGAGGGCATTAGAGAGAGAGGGCATTAGAGAGAGAGAGAGGGGGGGGCATTAGAGAGAGAGGGGGAGGGCATTAGAGAGAGAGAGGGGGAGGGCATTAGAGAGAGAGAGGGGGAGGGCATTAGAGAGAGAGAGGGGGGAGGGCATTAGAGAGAGAGAGGGGGAGGGCATTAGAGAGAGAGAGGGGGAGGGCATTAGAGAGAGAGAGGGGGAGGGCATTAGAGAGAGAGGGGGAGGGCATTAGAGAGAGGAGGGGGAGGGCATTAGAGAGAGAGGGGGAGGGCATTAGAGAGAGAGGGGGAGGGCATTAGAGAGAGAGAGGGGGAGGGCATTAGAGAGAGAGAGGGGGAGGGCATTAGAGAGAGAGAGGGGGAGGGCATTAGAGAGAGAGAGGGAGGGCATTAGAGAGAGAGAGGGAGGGCATTAGAGAGAGAGAGGGGGAGGGCATTAGAGAGAGAGAGGGGGAGGGCATTAGAGAGAGAGGGGGAGGGCATTAGAGAGAGAGAGGGAGGGCATTAGAGAGAGAGAGGGGGAGGGCATTAGAGAGAGAGAGGGGGAGGGCATTAGAGAGAGAGAGGGGGAGGGCATTAGAGAGAGAGAGGGAGGGCATTAGAGAGGGAGGGCATTAGAGAGAGAGAGAGGGAGGGCATTAGAGAGAGAGAGAGGGAGGGCATTAGAGAGAGAGGGGGAGGGCATTAGAGAGAGAGGGGGGGGGCATTAGAGAGAGAGAGACAGAGGGAGGGCATTAGAGAGAGAGGGA